>NC_043993.1:10189184-10509184 GCF_902150065.1 Myripristis murdjan | reverse complement strand
TGGAGAAGATGGTTCCTCACAGTCTCCTCCATAGCTGCCAGATTGTGTAACATCCTCTGTAAGTGTCACAGAGAGATGTTTGAAAGATCATTTAATGAATTAACTACCCTGAAATTAACTTATTTTTTCATTATTTTGAGCTCTTATGACTTTTATTTATTGTGTCACTGTGCAGTTGATTTTATGTTCCTATTTTACAGTACTTTTATTCTCTTATTTTATCATGAGACTTGATATTTTTATGCCTTGATGCATTGAAGTGTATTCGCAAGAGAGATAACGCTAACATCTGTTTTTGTTTTTTGTGTGTGTGTGGGTTTTTTTTTTTTACTCACCAGATGTCTAAATCAACTGGAAACTTCCTCACTCTCAGCCAAGCCATTGACAAGTTCTCAGCAGATGGTACGCTCAGTTTCTCGCTGATCATTCTTATGTTATTGTTTTCCTCTCATCTACTTCTACCATCCTCACTTTCCTCCCTTCCTCCAAGATGTTCTAACCCTCTCGCCCATACTCCATTAAAACCAACAGGAAAAACAGCTTAACACTTTAAGAATTAATTTAGAACAGATTACAATGAGCCATCATAGACCATGGGCCATTACACACGATGCTACTGTAAAAGGTTTTTAACATCTCCCAATGAAGATAATTAGAAAATGCCTCATCACCATAATTTAGTTAGGCTGTTGATAGAGAGTGGCATGAGCTATTGTGCAGTATATGTCAGACCGTTTACACTGTATTGTAGGTTATGAATTCCTATGAATGAATTTATTATTTCTGCTTTAATGAAATTGTTACCAGTATAGTGGACACTCAAGCATGATTTGTCCACCAAAAGCAGGTAATATACAACACAATTGAGATACTATAGTAAAATAAATGCTCAGTTTAGCAATTTATTACCATGCATTTGTGCAATTTGTAAGTCTTTCTGTCATTAGAAATGCCTCAACCTCCTGCTGGTCAATCCACAGGAAAATGAGACAGAAGTTGAAAAGAATAAATGAAATAAATATTCATAAGAACTTTATAGAAGACAAGATTTCTCCCACAGAAATTTTTAAACCAAATGGCAACTGTGTACAAATGAGGCCCCATCTAAGCACAGTCGGCAGAATTAAACATGATGCAACATATTCTATCAGGGTTTGCGTTATTGCAATGCTGGGACCAGAATTTAAAACAAAGACTTCATCATTGGGGTTTCACAAAATTAGTAATGATTAGTCATGTTGAAAACATTTTGTCTACTTTTTCCTCCATATCTCAATAGGGCTTTCTGTACTGAGGCCAGGTAAGGAAGCAGATTACCCCAGGTAGTCAGCTTGAACCATAATACTCTGGTAACTCAAAATTTTACACAGTTCTGTAATGTTGTGCAGATTCCTCTTGTTTACCATCTATTCACTGCAGAATTAATCGATCCATGTCAACTCCTTGGTGAGATTTCTTTGTGTTTTGTTTTACCCCTATCCTCTTTATTTTTATGCTCTGAGTGAGCTGAATAATAAATAAATAAATGAATAGATGTGTCTACTGTGTCTCCAGCAGCTGTCCTACTGTGAGAATAAAGAATTTCATGATCTGACAGCCAATAGATGAATCATTCGAAGTTGACTCCCTGTCTAAGAGCTTGGAGTGATGTGTTCTGGGTATTTGAAGATTTCTGGGATTGTTGAGTTTGCCACAAAGCACATACACTCCACCCGGCAGTTCAAAAGTATTTCGCTGAAGGGAAAAGAAACGCTGAGTGTGTGCAGTTGTATTATGCGTTTAAAAGGACCATTATAGCTAGTCTTTACATTACAGTCCACCACATCGGCAGTGGTGAGAGTGGAGGCGTTGGAAATGGAAGCAGGTTATCTAGTGGTGGTTGTTAGGTTGTCAGGATGCCAGAAAACCCAGTCCAAGTGCAAAATAGTGTGTACTGAACATAGTGCAACGTGAAGTCTGTGTTATCCACTACAGCACTCAGTGATTATGAAAAACACTGGATAAACTCTGAAACAGTAAATGTAGACTGTTACATTTAAGTCTTTTTTTGTCAGTGTGACTGCTGCAATACATTTGACTCTGGCATTTTAATGCATTTCTGCCCAGGTATGCGTCTGGCTCTAGCTGATGCCGGGGACACGGTGGAGGATGCCAACTTCGTAGAGACCATGGCTGATGCTGGCATCCTGCGCCTCTACACTTGGATGGAGTGGGTAAAGGAGATGATTGCCAATCAGAACAACCTGAGGACGGGACCTGCTGATACCTTCAATGACAGGGTCTTTGCCAGGTAGATAGAGGAATTTATTTAGTGGGGGGTGGACAGATATTTATAGATAAACAGAAAAATCTCATATAGCGAACACATTCAATTTGCCAGTGAGAGGTGACAAATGGGGTGGGTGGAGTGGCTCAGAGATATTTATTATGCACTAGAGCATCCCAGACCAGCCCCTACACTGCAAAAATTTCCATCTTAACCAGTCACAATAACAAGTTGTTTTTTTTCCCCATGAGTGGAAAAAAAATCTACCATTTAGAAGATGAAGTAATCCCATTTGTTTCCAATGCTAATTGGCTTGTTTCCAGAATTTCCTTGAATCAAGTGTAATTTTCTTGGTACTACTGGGCTGATCTACCTTATTCTGACTCAACATGTTTCTACTAGTTTCCAAAAACAAATCTGAAACAAATGAAACTGTATCAGAAACAAATGGGAATATGTCACCCCATTGGCAGATTTTACCACGCTTCAAGAGAAACAAGAATAATCATAAATTGAGGCAAACAAGTAAATGCACCACAAGTTTAAAACACAGTGTAAGCGCGAATAAGAGTGAAATAGCAGGGTAAAGGCATCACTTTAGTCTATAAATATAGCTTTTAAGACCATCAAGGCAGTTGAACCAGAACTAAATTTTGGTTTGGATAATACCACCCATCCCATTGATGCAAGCTGAGTGTGCAGCCACAGAGCATCTTTAGCCTTGAGCTCATCACCCCATAAAATCCAACACAGCTAAAACAAAACAACCTGAACATAGAGCCTTACGTGACTTTCATCAGTATGGTCTTTGGCACATAGGTGAATGAATGTATCGAGAGAGTAGAGTGATGGTTGGTTAGATTACTAGATAAAGAGATATTTACACTGGGTGGAGTGTGCCTTTTTCAGGTAAAAAATAAATTACGAATACCATGTCCTCCTCCGCTCCTTTAGTTTAAACCCCAGGCCATGAAATGGGACTGGGTAAATTTGTTAAAGTGAGTCAGTCTGTCCCTTCAGATGAATTTCTGAATGTATACATGATATAGTAATGCCGTGATCAATACTCATCAACCAGGACAGTTGGTATTCAAAGCCATTAAATGATACTAGTCAACTGTAAGTTGGTTAGCCCTGTGGGATGGCCTCCTTTGAGAAACATGACCTTTTGCCCATGAATTTTTGAATGCTGATAAATGAATGGTAAACTGACTCTGTTGACTGATTTAATGGGTTGTGTGTCCTGTTCAGTGAGATGAATGCAGGCATCCTGAAGACAGAGCAGCACTATGACAGGATGATGTACAAGGAGGCTCTGAAGACCGGCTTCTTTGAGTTCCAGGTAAATAATATGTCCTTTATAGTAATGGGTCTTTATGGCTCTCTTAATGGTCTTTTTATTTTCAAGGAGAGCAGGCAATCCATCCTCCTCAAGCATTTTATGAGATTATATTACAAAATACTGCAAAGAATGATAATAAATTTGCAAAGAAAAGAAAACATGACTCAGGTTACAAGTCTAATCCTGAGTATGTGCTCTGTTCCTTGACATAGACTCAGTGTTTATTGGGTTTAATGAAGGCTTCATCTATCTCTCTGAAAGATGACATACTGTCAGAAGACGGGCAAAAATATGACAAAGATTAAGCTAGTGGGGCGCCCCTGTGGCTGACCTGGTAGAGCATGTACTGCATATCAAAACTAAGTCCTTACTGCGGCGGCTGTGATTTGAATCTGGCGCGAACCTTTTGCTGCTTGTCATCCCTTCTCTTTCTCCCACATTTCCTGTTTCTATCAAATGTCACTATCAAATAAAGCAGAAATGTCAAAAAAATAATCTTAAAAAAAATAAAATAAGCTAGCTCAGTGATGGTTAGGGAGACAGATAATAAGTAACTGCAATGACTTCACAGAGCCTGTTCTGCTCTTTATTTAAACATCCTCACTGTTTGTGTGTGCAGGCAGCCAAAGACAAGTACCGCGAGCTGGCCATCGAGGGCATGCACAGAGACCTTGTCTTCCAGTTCATTGAGAGACAAACTCTGCTGCTGGCCCCCATCTGCCCTCACCTCTGTGAATACACCTGGGGTCTGCTTGGCAAGGTAGGAAACATATTTGGTTTGGATCATCTTTGGGGTTCAGTGATTAAGGCACTACTGTGCACACTCAAATAAAACAGGGGTACAATAAAAAGAAAAACTTAGGCTTCCTGTGCTAATTTACATTTATGAGTACAGCTGGATTCTGCATAGCAAGGTAAGAAAGCCTTAGTGGAACCACACAGGAGCAGTGGGTCATTGCCCATATACCTGTGTGACATACTAGGGACACACCAATATGGCTTTTTGAAGTCTTCCCACAGTTGATACCAATATGCATATTTGTAGGTATCCAAGTACAAATGCAGGTTCAAAACAGGTTAAATTTTCATGAGAGTTGTTTCTTGAACAAAAGGCATTCTATTGCTAACAGGACTGGGTTTAGATCAATACATTTTTTAAGATCAATGCCTATTGCAGTATTTTTTCTTTTAAATTAAGCAATCAATAGTCAATATTTTGTGACAGTATTCAACATGTATAAATTTGAAAACTACTATGCAAAAAATAAATGAGAAGAGTAAATCTCATTTTAATTAAATGTTTTAATAAACAAAATGAATAAAGAGAATATTGCAAATGCAAAATAAAAAGATAGACTGTCAAACAATTAATCTTAAAAGTTTTATAGTGAAAAATCTTTTAACCTTTTTCATACTGAAGAAAGAAGACAATGATACACCAGTATCGAATATTCAAAAAAGGGAGATGTTGTCCCGATATATCATCAAATCCATTATTCAGATAACCCTAAATTTGACAGTTGTATTAAATGACATATCCCTAGAAGAAGAAAAAAAAAAAACGAAGTTCAGTATTGCTTTTTAAAGCTGATAGCAGCTGATATCAGTTGTCTGCCAGGATATTGGTGCGTTCCTGTCACCAACACTTCATTCCTTCTGACTCAGACTCAGTTACATGTCCACCAGGAGTGTGTCTGTACAGCTCTGGCTTCTTTTTCTCATTATCATGAAAGTAAAGGACACACTGTTGCACATTCCCAACAGCACTGAGTGCCAAGCATGTTTTAACACTATAATTTATAAATATGAAAGAACGCCACGCTTCAAATGGGTTTCAGTTGTCGCTTAGCAACAACAAAAGCCACAGCCATTGTTTTCTGCAGTCATTAGTTTAGCACTGCTAGCTAAAGAGTTTGGAAACGCACAGTGGACACAGGGGCATGCACACTAGTGTGAGATTCTTGCACAAATACCTAGATGATAAGGTGTGTATGCGAGTGTGTCTACCATAGGGAGTGGAGCAGTGCTTGTCCCACTCCCTGCTAATGCCTAGTTATGTTTTGGTTCCTGATATGACCTGTTGCAATAGCTGTTTCTCCAAGGAAGGCATGTGCACTTCAGTCCTCAGCCTCTTCCACTTCTTTTGCCTTGTCGATGACACCAGTTTACAAACTGTAAAGAATTGCACTGGTGTCAAAGATTTGCTGTGATCAGCTGAAAACAGTCCATCTTAGCCAGCTAGTACAAGCCACAACACTTGATCCAATTCTTAAGAGTGAATGTGAGCAGTTTCCCTGTACTGTATATCGGACTGTCTTCTATGCTCTCTTGTTCTTTGTAGCAGTGCATCTCAAACTTCTGTAGTGCTCCTGTACAGTTGCCTGTCTGTCTTTCATCCATCCCTCCCCTCCTCCCCCTGACAGCCCAGCTCTCTGATGAAGGCGTCGTGGCCTGTGGCAGGTCCAGTCGACGAGGTTCTGATTCGCTCCTCTCAGTACCTGATGGAAACTGCACATGACCTTCGACTACGACTCAAAGCCTACATGCAGCCGCCTAAGAACAAGGTAAGGTGTGCATGTCTGTTGGTTCACTTTGCTTCACTGCCGTAGCGCCTCTTTGGAATTGAGCTCCGAATTGAGATACATATATGTTTATATATATTTAATCAAACAAGTGTCCTGTAAGTGTTGATTAAGTGTATTTGTAAAATCAACGCTAGCACTGTGTCTGAGTCTTTTCTCGCTCAGGTGTTGTGTGTCAGGTCCATCACTGTTTGACGGCAGAACACAGTAAGGCAGAAAATAATAAAAGCTGATGCAATAAGACGGCTGAAAATATCAGGCAGCGGTAGCCTAGAGGTTAGAGAGACAGGCTTCTTTGTGACTAAAAGGTCACTGGACTTCATTCCCAGAATAGTTGGGAAATTGTGGGTGGGAAAAACGAATGAGTAATGCTTCCCCTTCCCTCAACAGCTACTGTCAAAGTGCCCTCGAGCAAGGTATTTAACCTGCTTAGTCGCCAACAACGGAGGGCAGTGGTTGTACTGTGCAGCTCTCGGTTGTGAATGTGAAACAGAGTATTGATGGAAAAGAGCAAGTGAGCTTAATCGACTTTCCCTGAATAAAAAAAGGTTAAAAGAAACATTAAAAGGAAGAAAATGTATGTACACACCCACTTGGGTCCTCAAGCTGCTATCCAGGAGTGACATTTAGAAAGAACATTAATATAATGTTAACGAGTTGAGTTAAATTAATGTTTGTGATGGAGAGGCAGAGGGCTGTATACTATCGAGTGATTGTATATTCTCTGCTATAAAAGTGTTGTTAAAACTGAAGTTCAGTGTTTACGGTAACACAACTTTTATTTATTTATGTATTTATTACTTTTTCTTCATTAACAAAACAGACATAATTTAGTGAAAGTGGTATTGTAAACAGTGATGAAATGCACAGGTATAGATGAGCCTACTTACTGACTCACATGGATTTGCCTGTTGAAGAACACTGAAAATAAAATGCTCAAAAAAAAAAAAAAGTTATGCCTTGGAGCCCTGCCTTCATCCATTTTTTTTTTTCTTTTCAAACTAGCTTTCTCGTAGTCCCATTACATCGTCCAACATGTGGCAATTGTTGAATATTGATGTTCTCTCCCTCCATCTCCCAAGGCTTTCTAGATCCTCTTGGATACAATGAAAGACTTTAAGGTTGTCTTGTGTTCACGGCAGGAAAGTTAGTTTATTGTTTATTAAGAGTTCAACACTTCAATAAGCAGCTGCAGGCAGACGGGAGGAAAGTAAAACAAGTATTGACAAGATTTGAAGCAGCAGATATCTCTAGCCTCCAGACTGTTGGTATTGATCTGCTGCAGATGTTTTGTTGTCATGAGGGGAAAGCTGGAGGGATGATGGGAAAAGAGGACAGGGAAGAGGAAAAACGGGAAAGCCGATAGCCAGGGAGACAGGGTTACACACTGTAAACGAGTTCCAGAGACATTTACTCCAAGAATTAAGTGTCACCAGCGAGGACACAGAGTTAGAAAGATATTTTGGAAAAAAGAAAGGCATTTCGTGAGTGAATGTTACAGTTAGCAAATGTTTTTCACAAGGAGTCATGTAACTGTATGTTTGCAGGATCCAAGATTTTTTGAATGAGCAAAACTCAGATATCCACAAAAAGTCACGTTTAATTTCAGAAATTAGATCAAGGGTTTTGAATAAGTTTCATGCATCCTTGGGAAACCAATTCTACTGATTTAAGGGATAGGTTTAGTATTTTAAGGCTGAATATAACCTTTGATACCCATCATTTATAAAGGTAAATAGCACAGCCTCGGTGCTAGCTTTATACTCTGGACTTTTTACTCAGGATAAATGGATGCAACATCCATTTCTTTGCTAAAGAGCAGCCAAATTCACTCTGTAAACATGATGTCACAGGCTTGAAATTTGCAAGACTGAAATTCTGAGGTCAAGTGAATGCAGCATTGGGTGAGTTAGCAGGAGAACAGAGTAGATGTGTATAAGGCAGTGTGCTATCGTAATAATATCGTATAATGTGAAATGAAACTATTTAAAGCCACTTTTTGCCACCATTTTTTGGCTGACAAATGTGACTGTGCTGGGAGTTTCCTGTTCCCTAAAAGGACATTTAGTAATGTTGAGGCCAAAACCTAAAGCTAGCAAGAGGCTAAGCTGCAGCAGATCCGTGTGTGTGTGTGTGTGTGTGTGTACATATATATATATATATGGCACCTTCATTTGTCATGTTCATAAATCAAAATAACCACAGCTTGCCACCACGTGTACACACACTGTAGAGGAGAGGGTGTCTTTAATTTATGGTGGTATTCTACTGCCACATCACCACTCATTTGTGGAAACACATACAGGCACACACACAGCGCATGACTTAAGTGGACTTGACAGCTGTCATGTAAAATGAGTTCATGGATGCCTAGCTTCATAGTAAAGGGTCACATGCACATACACAGATGCACAACAGTAAATAATCACACGTACTGTATGTGTGCTAGTGAGGACTGCCTGGCCTGTATTTAAGATAGGATCACAATGGCATATCAACCAATTTCACATAGTCCTTCATCACTACAATAATAACAAATAACAAACGACAAAAGATCTGAAAGTAATGGTGCTTGCTTTGGTTCATGTCTTTAAAAGGCCATGTTGTTTTTCCCACTTAGCCCTAGTTCCCAGTGTGTATTTATTTATTTATTTTATTCGGATGGCTTTTTTTGTGTAATAGTGGGACTTGGGGACTTTTTTTTTTTTTTTTTTTTTTTTTTTTTAAAGCAAAGTGATGATGGAAGTCTAAGTGAATCAGGACTCGCAGCTTTGATATGAACATCCCCTGAGTCCCCCTAGTTGGGGTTTTAAAAGGGCTGTCTAGACAGTAGGTGTCAATTCAAGACATTTCACTTGGAAATGACCAAGACAACAACTACAGCATAATGTTTGAACCTGAAAGCTTTTAAGTGATTTCCTTGTCATATTTTTAAACTGTATTTATCCACAGAAGGGTTTTGCTTTGCCTGCACCTTTTCCCTTTACATACATTAATACCTCGGAGCTGTCCGGTGTAATCAGTTTTCTAAAACAGGCTACAGATCTCATCCTCAGTAGCATTTTGGTACCTAGCTGGCAGGAACACGGATGGATGAAGAGGGATGCTGTTGTAGTATTGTAACCACAAAGCTTATTTGGTTTGGAGTACTAAACTCGATTCAGCTCACATTACCATAAACTTTCACTGTGAGTTCAAGGGGAAATCTGGTGTCATCTTAGCACTTAGCACACTATATTCTGATGAATTATTTATAACTCATCAGGCCCTGAGTTCTTTACAGCCACATACGCTAAATAAAGTAATCGGCCTAAGAATCCTGTGATGGTTAAATGGTAGAGCATGTTCCCAAAACTGACAGGGTTATGGGTTTGATTCCCATTGGGTCAGCCCTCATTCTGTAAGGGTGGCTGTACTGTAAAGCAGCACAGTGATTGGGGTGTGTAAAATCCTTGAAACTTAATTTTTTTTTTTTTTTTTTTTTTTTTTTTTGGTTTCCAGGTTTCAGTTTTTTTGAAGGATCTTCTATAGGCGCTTTCGCACGCAAATTCTCAGCCTGGGGATAGGCCCGCAGGCAGTTTCACATTATTTTCAAGCCACATTAGAAACTTTCGTCCCTGGATGAACTCAACCTTACTTGGGGGAAAAAAAATTCACCTCAGGGAAAGATGATTTCTGAGAAACGTAGAGTGAAAAATTTAGCATGGAAACAGCAGGGTTGAGCTCAGCCCCTGTTGGCAGCATTCAGAGGAGCAGCTCACAACAGCTGACATTACCATAACAACAACAAATGAACCTCTCCCAGGCAGTGTTAACTATGTTAATTAACTTAAGATTTGAGTTCCTGTGTGAAAATAAAAACTAAAACAATATAAATATATATTTTAATTGCTCCCAATAAAAAATAACAACATGAAAATGTCAGAGGTATACTAATAAGCACAAACGAACATCAATGTGCCCCTCTTTCACCAATAAGTCCACGTGTCTGTCTGGTTGTCCGAAGCTAAGCTAGGAAGTCCAACTGTGGAATAACGTTATCCCTCTTGGAAATTTCCAACCACAGCAATAACACAGCCTTCATGGTGTGTCCTCAAGAGAATTGAATGTCTTCAATAACAATAAACTCTTAATTTCCTCCGCAGGGAATACCAAGTGGACTAGACAGTAGTTTAGTAGCCTAAACGCTGTGTTGGCAAGTCTTGAGCTAGAGGGCCACTTTGTCCAATTTGAGTCATTCTCAGGTGACCTTCTGTGAGCAAGAGTGAGTCACTGAATATGTCCTTGAAAAGTCCTGGAGGATGATTTCTTTAAGAGTGTCTGGGCAGAGTGTCTCAACAGGGGCAGCCAGGGAGTATAATAAATTACTGGGACAAGTCACAGAATATCATGCAGTTTTATCAGCCTCGTTTTAGGTATTCACCAGACACAACATTTTGGTGATACAAAATTTTCACCCAGCAGTGGCCGTATCAATGCATCAGACTTAACTTTAAACTGTGTATCAAGAAATGACGCTCACTTTTACCTCCATCTCTGTCTGTGCTTTCTCCCACCAATAGAAAGGCGACTCCAAGCCTCCTGCCAAGCCGTCCCACTGCACGGTCTACGTAGCCAAGAGTTACCCTCCATGGCAGCATAGTGCCTTGTCCCTGCTCGGCAAGCACTACAAGGTGAGAAAGGCTTACAAAGTGAGTGTTTAGGCAGGGATCCATTATATATGCCAAGCAACAGGGATCTTTAATGTAGTGCAGTATTGAAATAATGACTGTGTATCTGAAGTTATTATAAATATTTGTGCCCAAGAGTTCTATTTGAAACCACTTTGTCTTCCAGTTTGTTTGTGTGTGTTTTTATGTCTTCCCATGTTCTCCTGTCTTCATCTGTTTTTGTTGTCTGTCCAGAGCAATAACGGCGTCCTTCCAGACAACAAAGTGATCGCGAACGAACTGGGAGGCCTGCCTGAACTGAAGAAATACATGAAGAGAGTCATGCCCTTTGTCGCCATGATTAAGGTAGGGTTGGAGGAGGAAGGCGTGACTGCGTTTGTTTGTTTGTGCAAAGGCATAATTATGGACAGAGCCTCACCTCCCTTGTCACCCATAGTTACTCATTACGACTTCTGCAGGCAATGGCCTGATTTATGTTTGTCATTTCTATGAGATTTTTGAGATTTGATCATAAAGATTGGATTTTATGACACATTTTATGACAGCAGTGTACACATATTTTGCCTGAAAGTGCCCATTATTTCTATAAATCTGTCTGGCTGTCCGCTTTACTTACTCCCACTCTTCACATCACATCCACACTTTGCACACTTCTCATCATATTGCAAACCAAAGCACTTTCAAATTTAGTTTTCTCGAGCCAATAGCAGCATGAGCAAGATCAAATTTTTTCTGTCGAGCCCTGTCACTTAATGAGATGAGATGCAAACAGCAAATGTAACTGTAGCCATTTTTTTCTTAAGCCAATAGGTTACACAGTTGAGGTCATGTTGCTAATAAATAATCTGAAGCACGCTGCTTATTAAAATTTGAATCGCTGTATCTCCCCAGTTGCTCAGGGCTTTGTTCAGGTGTTGCTGTTTCACTGCAATGATCAAACAGAATGAAACTAATAAACAGTCATGAATAATGATGAGCTTTGTGTTAGCCCATGGTTTGTCTCTCAAGCTGGTCTTTCAGCTTTCATGTTTTGTTTTCTGTGTTTTTCTGTGTTTGGCTTTGACGTGAGCTGTGCCATCTTATGTTCACAGAGCCTTTTTTCATAATTGTTGTGTCTCTCATGATCCAACTAAAAAACTAATTCCTTCTCTGGGTGGTTTAAGTAATCTTTCTATTCTTCTAACTGCTGGCTTGCTACTATACACGTACTAATTCTCTAAATTCTGGGTTCATGTTGTGTTTTCCACAGAGTTTAGGTTATTCATTCTGTATCCCTTTATATATTTGTCCATTCATTCTCTATTTCAGTCACTCAATCACTCTCTCATTCACCTGCTTACGATTGTGTCTCTGTGGTTGGTTCTAATTATTTGGGCTCTGCCTTCCTCTCCTGCAGGAAAACCTGGAGAAGAACGGGCCAAGAGTTTTGGATCTGCAGCTGGAGTTCGACGAGCGGGCGGTCCTGATGGAGAATCTGGTCTACTTAACTAACTCTCTGGATGTATGTTATATTACTTTATATGAGCCCACACAGCTTGAGATTTATAATAATTATTTCTCCCCATGTTTGAGTTGACTTACACTATGATAAAATATAGAAGGAAAGGGATAAAAAAAAAAAAACTATAAAATTTCTGAACTCAATTATCATGTTTCCCACAGAGTATAGTTCATAGTTCCTCATGGGCCAGTGAAGTTATAATGGCAGTGACACAAAATACAGAAGCAGGCCATGACACACATAAGCATTATATTACAGAGGAGTAAAAATTGGTTTATCTAGTTTGCAAACCATGACCAAAACTTAAAAGAACAACAAGAAAGGGTAAAAACAAGACAACAAAAGAGAAGAAAAACAGAATAGAAAAATTGACAAATGAATGCAGGTTAGATAAAACCCCAAAGGGCTAGGAAAAACATTGTTTCTGAGCATTTAAATGACAAATTGGTGAACTGGGTTCCATTTGTATTTGCATAAAAGTCAAGCTGTGGCATACAAGAGTGTGATGTTTTACTCCATCCAAAATACCTTTGGCTTTAAAGCTTTCTGGTTTCCACTGTCTTCTGAAAAAGCTAGAATGAGATATTCAGTCATCATTTGAAACAACCCTGAACTTGGTTGTCAGTAAAGCCCTTAATACTAGTTGTCTGCTCAAAAGCCAAACCAAGATTTAAATAAAGGTTGCTAAAGGTCTGTACTTAGACACTTTTGTCAAACCCAGTCATGTACAGATATCTGAACTCAATTCTCATGTTTCCTAAAGAGTATAGTTCATAGTTCTTAGAGTAAAGAGTAAAAACTGGTTCATCTAGTTTGCAAACCACGACCAAAACCTAAAATATTCAGACTGATGTAACATCTTGGTATGTTGTGCCACACTTTTCATAAAAGAAACCATATTTTGTTTGTAGATTGAAGTCCTAGATTGACCTCCTGCCACTTTATCCGCTCTCACACTTAAATGGCACGGTTGGGAATATAGGATCAGATTAGTTTAAAGCCAGCTGTCAGTGCTCTGATCACTCCAGGGGTCTGGCTAACAGCGTCACCGCTCGCCAGTGTGAATACCAAACATAACTGCTGCTGCCTGTTAGAGACTGGACTGATCAGCTGGTACCTGTCTCTCTGTCCCTCCCCTACAGCTGGACCAGATTGACGTCGTGTTTGCATCTGAGGCTGACGACAAAGTGAAGGAGGACTGTTGCCCAGGGAAACCTTTCTGTGTTTTCAGATCAGAGGTAGATGCCCTTCAATCAGCGGTTTAGCGTTCTCACAAAGGAGGCCATTTGCGTATCCGTATGCATGCATACAGGCAGGTGTAAGCTCCTGCAAGTTTAATAGCTTCTCTGTCGGCTGTCCAACTGCCAGTTTTTGAGATCTGAATTTGTAAACCATGTTTGTATAATTGCCTTATGTGCGAGCATGTGTCTGTGTCTTTGTCAGTGCTTGTTTGCAGTGTGTGTGCCCTCTCTGCAGCCATACGTGTTTGTGTGGATGTGGATGTCCATGTATGCACCTCTTTTGCAGCCTTGGATTGACTAAATATCCACAAAAATGCATTAAAACTGACGTGTGTGTGTGTGTGTGTGTGTGTGTTCCTTTCTCCCCAGCCTGGTGTGTGTGTGTCCTTTGTCAATCCCCAGCCATCAAACGGTCTGTTTTCCACAAGGATTGACATCCGACAGGGTGACAGCAGAGACGCCATCGTCCGTAGGCTAGCCAAAGTCAACCGACTCATCAAAGGTCAGTGAGTTGAACGGAGGAACGCAGTGATCCATAAACTGTAAGCTGGACCCTAGAAGGAGCCTGTTTTTTGCGGGGCCCCACTCTCCATATAGCAATATTAATGTTATGTTAATGAGTGGAAATTTTTATTCAGTTGGGAGTTAAAGTCATTCTCCAGTTGTCGGCAGGAAAAGAGTCGCATGTTATAATTTACGTGCTGGCTCATTTGGCTGGGACACGTATCATGTAACTTGTGCTGTCTTGAATACCTTTTTTTAATATTCAGATAACTGACTTTTATGAACCAGTAATTGTATATCCGCTCTAAATTTATTTGTTTTGCAGCTTGTAATGAAACATACGACAGTGGAAAAGGCCTTGTTAACAATAACTTATTTTAATTTAATTTGAATCTATTTTAATAGATTAAACTATTTAGATTGAACATCTTCATTTGATCTGAACTAAGGACCAAAATGCTGTTTTGCTAGTAAAATTCCTTGTGGGATCTTCTGTTTCCTCTGATCTGAACTAGTTATCCGATGCATCGGTCTTTTTTTAATAGGCATGCCAAAGCCTCACTAGAATCTCCCCCAACAAAACACAGCTCCCATTTCCTTCCTAACTCTTGATGCCCAGAGTAACAACTAACGGCTGCTAACTTTTGGATAGCTATTTTCTCCATTTTGATTTTGGTGGTTGTCATAACCTGTCAGCTGTTTTCTATGATTGGAGAGTTCACAAAAAAGTCAACTTTGTACCCCCTTTCTATCAGTTCTGTCAATTTAAGAAAGCCTGCTCTGCCTGAAATGCAACCAGATGCAGTGTGTTTCGAAAGTGGTTGCTTTGCAGCCGCTCCCCATTGTTTCTCTCGCCTTTGGGGAAAAAAAGTACTGGCAATTTAAAGCAAAGGGGAAGAAAGCAGGTGGAATAGTGTCAATGTGCCTCAGCTTTACACAGATCAGTACATATGTGGACCAATTTTCTCTCTAGCTTCATTCCTCTGCCTCTCCTCCCTCTTCCCTCTCACCTACCTATCTTTTCTTCCTTTCTCTTGTGTCATCTCCACCCCCTCTGCTGCTTCTCTTCTACCCCCTCATCTGTCCCACTCCACCTCCCTCTCTTCTGTCTATTCTCCTTGCCTTTCCTAACTCTCCTACAACTTTATCTCGTTTCTTACCTTCATCCTCCTCCTTCTACCATTCTTCCTCCACCCTTCCCTTCCTGCCTTGCTTTTCACCCACTCCACCCCAATGAAGGCTGTTGAGAAAACCTTTTGTCACCAAAATGTAATAAAAACCACAAGACTTTACAAATGCAAACCTTATGATAATGCCTCCATATTTTCTCTCCCTCTCTCCCACTCGCTTTACCTTCATCGTTTCCATTCCCACAATCCTCTCCCATCTTTTGCCCTCTCACCTTCCTGGACTCCAATCTTCTTACCTTTCTCTCTCCCTCTTCCACCCCTCGCCTCTGCCTTCTCTCACTCCGTCTCCCTGCCTTGTTCCCACCAGATCTGTCCAGAGTGAAGCTGATGCGGTACGAAGACCCTGTGCTGGGCCCCCGCCGGGTCCCCGTCCTGGGACGTGAGGAGCAGGGCAAACTGCCGATCTCAAACAAGTCTGTGTTCAACATCAATCTGGAGGAGAAGCGGGTTACCCTGGCTGACAACGGCCTCACTGTGGATATAGGGGACACTTTGGTTTATCTGGTTCATTAGAGCAACATGTATGCACACGTCCACACATGGGGTCGCGCTCAGCAGTGTGCTAAAAGGTTGAAATACATCAGAAAATGTCACAATAAATAGTAATTTTGACCCAAAGCCATAAAGCACGGACCTAATAACAATTCTTGCCCTCAAAGTGTTTCATTGTTAAACTTATCCATGCCATGTGGAGATAGGAAGGTGTGTCGTGCGTATGTATTTTATATAATTGTATATACACACCCTCTGCTACTGTACATGCTGTTAGATTTGACAGCTTCATGAGACATGTGTCTTGTTATTTCACACCTTTTCACTGCTGAATGTGGCCTTGGGGAGTATTTTGAGCTAATGGGAATTGAAAAGGTTGGCTTCCATCTTCCTGTTTTGAAATCTATTATTCAGGTCTGGCAGCAGTTTGGATTTGGTATGCACAAAACAAGGGAGGGTTCATGATCTTGAGAATCTTATTCCACTGATCCGATTTTGAGAATAATCTAGGATTGCTAACAAATCCTAACAGGTGGCTTGGGTAAATTTCACAAAAAACTGTGAAACTGAAAATAAGATGGATCTTATTTGGTAATTAGAATAACAGGCTCCTTAACTGTCACATGCCTTCCCCAAGTTTTCACTTTTTGTTTTCTGTCATGTTAATGTTGGGGGATAACATCAGGACTTGGTTTTGTCTTCTCATCCTCTTGTCAGAGATATTTGGTGACTAAACCTGAAGATCTCAAAGACAAAGGATAAAATCAAGCTTTTCTGAAACACACCAAACAAACATGTCACCCGGTTGTGTTCTTGACCAACTACTTATTATTTTGTGTGATTGCTTACATTCTCCTGAATGCCTGTTGCTTCATATAGATGGTAATATGTTGGTGCTCTGTTGTTTTATGCATCCAGCTCCAGGCACATCTTTCCCAAATGTTTTGTCAGACAGCTTGTCAGGCAGGTTTTCTATTTTCTAGCAGTGGATGGCAGTTGTCTAACTTGTGTTTTTCCAATGAAATAATAAAACCTATGAAATATTCAGTCTCTTGTTGTCCCTCTTTTCTTACTCTGCTCCATTTGAGTTCTTCTAGGGATGTAAATAAGCCAGGCATTCCCTCACAAGAAAAAGACGATGTCTCAAAAAGACATCTGAGAGGCTCATGGTTTCAGCAAAAGTCTTTGGATCTTGGCCCCTATTGTGTGGATAATGTTGCAGTGTGAGCAGTCCTCTGACAAGGAAGATGTATACAAAGTGTAGCCTTAAGCTAGTAAATGGCTCTCTGCAGTGCTTCTCATGGGTACTGCTTCTCAAACTTCTGAATTCGGATGCCTAAATGCAATATTTATTAACTGGCAAGGAGGGGAGGAACAATCAGAATACGCAATAAATTCCATCAGTAGACAATAAATAAATAAAATGTTAGCAAATGCAAACTACCACTCATTATCTTTTTGTGTCCATGGAGTCTCACATCCTCAGACCTACTGAATGAAGATCTCAGAAGAAAACAAGACAAAACAAGAAATCTCTGTTGTTGTTGGGTGAACAGACTAACAAACCCTGTCAGCTTGCAGGTGATAGCTGAGGCATCCTAGGTGTGTCAAACCTAAACTCAGGCACGCATATGTCCTGTGAAGACAAACAGCAGTTGTGTGTTTAAAAGGTCAACCATCTTCCTAAATGCCTGCCCCTCTTCTGCAGAAGAGATCTTTTTTCTCATTCTTTGACTCTGAGCTGTTTGGGAGGAATTCATATTTATACTATGAATTTGTCGTAAATAAGAGTGACTTTAAAAATACAAGAAAACTGTTTCACTTCACTACATATGGTGCAAAATATTTTTGCAAATTATTTTGGGAGCCCAGGAGGCCTATGTAATTTATGCAAATAAACATTTCATTAAAAAAAAAAAAAAAAAAAAAAATGAAGAGTTTGAGAAATGCTGTCCAGTAGGTTTTTTTTCAGCAATGACTGAGAGATTTATGTTCCTTTCTCAACCAGACAGACAGGAAAGCCTGATAAAACCTAAAGAACTTGAGCTGTGGAGAGAGGTGAAGGTTTTGAAAAGCTTCAAAACAGCTGCAGAGTGCCCAGACTTTCCCCCTGGACAGGTAAGCTCACACTACTTCACTATTAAATTATGCTCTGTAACTGCAATGGACTACAGTGCTTTTTTCTTTCCTATTTGATCTAATTCATTTCACTGTTTCCCCCTTCTATTTAACAGTGTCTTCAGTCTTGTTTTTATTTATTTTAAAACTTGTGTAAAGCTTAGCTGATCAAACAGTAACATATGTAACCCTTAATTCACTCAACTAGCAGTCAATTATGTCAATTTGTTGAGTCAATTAAGTGTTTCTTAACTGAGTCAACTAATATGGGTGTTAATAACCCACATTTTTCACGCACACACCACTACAATTTGATTTATTCACAAGACTTGCAAGTCATACACCATTAGTGCTGGAATTAGAGACTTTTACCAGAGACAGGAGTGTGGAATGGAAGCCTGTTTCCTCCACATGAAAACATTTAAAATGGCTACACTGTGACTTTAAAAAAAAAATAATAATAATATCTCATAAATCTCACAATGTTTTTTTTTTTTTTTTGATGTGGCAGAACTAGGTTTCCTGCTTTGATATGGTCATATTTTGATTTTTAAATAACTGGTTTGTCATGGCAAGCAAGTTTTCATCCACTGTTTCAGGTGTGAAATAACTATTACCAAAGAAAAAGCCAATTCCCATACACACCTTTTCTGCATTGATTTATCAAGGGAGTTGGTTGATGATTCACATGCAAAAATCTTTCTCAAGACAGTCTTGAGAAAACTTCTTGCCCCTTTGAATAAATCAGTGCAGAGGTGAACAACTGAGTTCAGGAATGGGCTTTTTTTCCCTTTGGAATTGGATTTTCTGGGGCTTTGATTCCCTGCACCAGGGACAAAGCAAATGGTGTGCATGTTGCCGTCTACTCATCATGAAATACCTATTATGCAGGCAACTCATATGATTTGATAGCAAAATGTTAAGGTCAAAAATGTATCCTCTAATTAATCAAACTTACAAAATCAGATCTGTTCCATGTGTTTTAGAAGACAGGAGATTTCATTTACTTGTAGACATCTCTGTGATTTGTCATTTTGGTGCCATTATTTGAGGTGTACAGTGCATTTCTATGCAAGTGTGAAGTCACTCCGGCATATAAATAATTAATCATAAAGGGCGCCATGTTAGGATGACCCACTGAACCATATCTTCTCTTCCAGTGTGTGTAGGAGTGTGTGTTTGTGAGCGAGCAAGTCTTTGTGTTTCTCTCTCTCTTTCTCTCTCACTCTCTAGGTTGGAGTTACTCTCTTTGAAGAAGACAGGCTGATATGCTGATTTATGTCTGTACGGGGTGTGTGTGTGCGTGTGTGTGTGTGTATGCACGTGTGTGCGTGAGTGTGTGTGAGCGCGTGTGCATCCATATGTGTCTGATTGCTGTAAACAACATGCTTTCATTGGCGTCAGACATCTGTGTCTGTGTGTGTCTGTGCACGCTGAGGTGCATCCACCCTTTGCATTTGCATGTGTCCATGCTGTATTAGCGGAGAGGTTGGGGGGGGCAGAGAAAAGTCTCAGATGGAGGAGAACTACAACAGTTATCTCTACCACACAGCTTCTGGCTGAGCCATTTGACTGCTGGTTTATCTGCTCCGACACACAGCCTCTCAGTGGGGAAGTGTCACCCCACCCCCTCCACCTCCGCCTCCTGCTCGCTCCTGCTGACTCCCTCTCTTTCACCCTCTCCCACCCTCCCTCACCCCTCCACACACAAACACACACACACACACACACACACACACACACACATTCACACACATACAGACAAACCCCTGGCAGAGAGAAGAAAAAGAGCAGTGTAGCTTCCAGTCATGGAGCAGATGACAGTCACAGACCAGTAAGTGTTTCTTTGTCCTTAATACTATACAGTGTTGTCACAGCTGTACACAATGGAGCTACACTGCATGGCTCACTTATCTTATTTTAAATTTCTATGCTCCTTTCTTGTTGGGAAAAAAAAAAAATCACATTTCTAAAATTCTTCCTCATCTCTTACTTCTTTACCCAGAGCCTCTCTATGATAAATGATCGTTCTGGGGACACAAGGGCATTTCTTCATCTCGTGTAGGAGCAGCTGTAACCATTTTGTTCCTCACAGTTCAAAATGAAACTTATTCTGATGCCGCACTCATTGCAGGAGGCGCTTGCTAAATTCCTAAAACTGATTAATGCAAATGTAACACATATTTTACTAGTGGTACAATTTCTTTCTGTAATTATTGGTGTGTTGCTGTATAAACCTCACAGTGTAGGCTGGGTGAATACAATAAAAAAAAAAAAGAGTTGCTCCATGAAAATGAAATTAGCTGAATGAATTAAACTGAACTGAAGTGAATTGAGCAGTTCAGTGTAACATTACAGACCGCTTGCAGGAAGAGAAGAGTGTGTTTTTAGGGCTAAATTCAGACTAATTTGGGGAACCATGTCTTTTAATACTTTTAATAATACTTAATTTAATCAGCAGCTGACAAAAAAACAGGGAGAGATTATTGTCTAACAATCTAAACAAAGCGCTTCTCTCATTTCAACAAAATCTAATTTCAGACCGGCGGTTACCAAAACCTTAGCATCAGTGTTTAAAAAGAAGGAAGTAGGGGGTTTAACCAACGAAAGCGCTGATAAGTCGAAGGCGGAGAACATCCCCATGGAGAAAGAACCGGTTCTCACACAGCCTGGCCTCGGCGTCACCACGACAACCATCACCACCATCACCCAGACGGGAGGAGACTGGACCACCGGCCTGTTTGACATCTGTGCAGACAAGACCACATGTAATACACAAGCACCAGCAAACTGTGTCTCCATAGCCGCAACACACAACTCCACCTCCTCTGATATCTCTCCTCTTTATACAATATTCACAGCTGTCAGCTTATTAATTCTGCACCCCCAACTTCCTCTAATGATCACCATTAATCATCAACTTTCGTTATTTGTTCACACTCACATGAAGTATCGACTGACAGTAAAATGACTGACAGAAATGAAACATCTGTAAGGAGAATACACCTCAGAAGTTTGACTTACCATTGAATGCACAACTTAGTGGATCCAACACAGTTTTTTTATTCTATGGGGAAAAAAACACATGGTTTTCACTTTGTCATCCACGCGTGTGATTTAAGCTGCTGTATAAAACTTTATCTGCATATTGATCTCATAAATTGCCACTTTTTGAATAATTACTTCGCCAACAAATAGCTAACACTGCTGTGCACATTAAATATGTTGCTAGTTGTTGTGCAACTGTCTTTGCTCGATAAATTATCGCCTAGAATTACTCTTGCTGGCTGCTGAGCTATAAACAAATTACTGGTTAGCTAGCTTATTTATTTGTTGATTTATTTATTTATTTGTAATTTTTATTTTATTATTTTTATTTATTTATTTATTTATTTATTTTTAGCTTTGTTCAAGCAGAACAACAAAAGTTTTCAGGGGAAAAGAATCATTTCAACTTGAGTCACGTGCAACAGGTCATCACAGATAGATACTTCGTAGTAATTTTATTTTATTTTGTTTTTAATTAAAGGCCATAGAAATTAGATTTTCTTGTCTTCTTCTTCTTCTTCTTCTTCTTCTGCTTCTTCTAACATACAGACAAATGTCTAAATGTCAGCTTTTGTCAGGAGGAATTAGAAAACACTGATTTTCCTCTAAGACAATCTATTTTTTGATCCATAACAAATCAGAGACAAATGACAACGTGACTTCTTAGATCCAAACAGCCACAACAACTCTCACACACCGCCGTCTTGTTCCCGTGCTGGCAGGTATTATAGGAGCCTTCGTGCCGTGCTGTTTGGAAATGAGTTTAGCCCACCAGTATGGAGAGTGTAGCGGCCTGCCTTTCCTGCCTGGATCCACCTTCGCCATTCGATCTGGAATCAGGGAGCGGTACAAGATACGGGTGAGTGAGTCAACTCCTGTCCGAGGGCATTCGTGAAAGGCAAGTGAAGATGTGTGCAGTACAATAATACCAATAACGTGATGCATTGTTGATCCCCTTGCCCCAGGCTCAGCTACAGAGCAGCAGCCCTGCGGTTGCCATGAGGATCATTCTCTTGCTCGTGAGCACTCAGGCAAGGTGGAAGCTTGTAGACACAGGGGCTTGGACCTGGGTCCTCAGGCTTAAACATGCAGAACAGAACTGATTGTCTGCCTCTTACTATTGACAGCACTACCAACTAGGAGCATTTCTTTTTTTATGGTAACAGCCGGCACTTGTTCTTTTTCTTTCACTTTGCACTGTAATTGGAAACATGCCCTGGGTGTTTGGAAGAATCCAAAATATCTTCTTTTCATTGCAACACATATTCCATACCACTGTTGCCATTGCTGCTCTCTGCTGTTGTGTTGCATTTCCAGTGTGTGTGTGGTGTCACAAGAACTACAGTTCTCATCGTCTTACGTCTTTCAAACTACTCTGCCAGCTTTGCAGTGCGTGACAATGCTGCAGAAAAACTCCCACTGCTGCTCACAGATGCCATCACAGGCGTCAACCCCGAGCCAAGAGGGCTGTTTGTGTACTTGATGTATGTGCACCTGTTTGTTCGCACATGCATTCGCATGTTCAATTTGTGCATGTGTGAATATTTGCATTTTTGGGAGTATTTAGGTATGTGTCTGTCTGTCTGTCTGTCTGTCTGTCTGTGAGAAAGTTCATATTCATGTTCCTCCTGCATATGTGTTTTAGTGTGGCTTTTTGCATGTCTGTCATGAGTTTGTGCTTGTGTCTTCACAGGGTAATCTTTGTGAAGACTGGACTGCAACATGCTGCTGTTACCCTCTGGCTGTATGCCAGATGACCAGAGAGCTAAAGCGAAGGACGAAGAGTCAGATATACCAGGTTTCCACCGTCCTGGAGTGCTCCTGAGGAAACTCTGGAGAACAAATGAAGCTGAACCTTTACCATTCCATGCAAGATCCCAGAAGGACCAGCGGAGATTACCAGTATGAAGAGCATGAAGAATCAATACTACAAGGGCTGAACTACTTTGAAATGCACTTGGGGAGGTCTTGGATGTTAATTCAAGCCTACCCTCTACAATTCAAAGAAGGCTGGAAAGGATGAACCTTGATTGAGCATGAATAGCATGACGAATCAGACCAGCGTGGAGCACTGAGAGTTTTAACATACTAACTGAGGCCTACCTGTAGATTGATATAAGAGAATATAATGATGCTTTTCTTTTTTTATAGAAAGTATGCTGCCTCAATTATACGTTTTTTGATTAAAACAAACAAACAAACAAACAAACAAACAAAAAAAGTCATAGGAGCTACACTTAGTGCTCCTATAGGTAGAAGTGTCATAGAAACACCAGAAACTCCTGGAATGAACTGGAATTCAGTCTTGACCTAAATACACACTACTCCTGTCATGTAAACACTGACGTGTAAATGCCTTTTTTGTGCTGTGGTCATAATGAGAGTCAGTCAACTCAATATTAAAACAATATCTACAAATAAGACCACAAAGTCACAATCCTGCGTAGTTGTAATGTGTCATAAATTAAATGGCGCCAGTAAAGCATAGCCTCAAACTTTAGTTTCCTTAAAAGTGTGAAAAAATGTCACTTCAGTTTTATCTAAGCAGTCACTTGAGTTTTGCAAAGTCATGGCAGCATCAATGCGTTTGAGTATTGGTTTCTTTATCTTAGGGTGTAGGATAAAGCAAGTGTGAAAGTCTGCTCAGTATGTAAAACCACCTGTCTGATAACCCAGCATATAGTCGCTGTGTCACAGATTACAGTCCTCCTGCGCAACAGTTCAAGTACACTCTGACGATAATAAACCCAATTTACATATTTCTATTATTCTTTCATCCTTCTATTCCTTGGCTCACCCTCAGGCATTCAATCATATTATTAATCCAATACTGAGTGTGGTGGCTCCCTGAACCCAAAATGCCAACCAGCGTGAACTGTGCGGAAATGAAAATGTTATTTATACACAAAGCAGATGGGTCCTCAAAGGGCAAATATGTAATTTGTTAACTCTTACGGAAGTGGTCCCCTACCTGGCAGCTGCTTCGGTATCAAATAGCGAACAGGGAAAATGGGTTTGATGTGAAAAGGGAGAGATATGAATAACAATCCAAATATTTTACATACACTGCACACTGCACGGAAGAGTGTAATGAAAACGAAACCTTTTCCCCAATACGCTGAATTTTTATTAAAGCGCATTCACATGTAATTACGGGCTGGGTTCTTTCTTTTTTAACCCTTTGAACATCGATCCTTGTCACTGCACCAACATTGCACGGGGTCAATTACTGATTTATTAAGTATGAAGCAGCATTGTCCATTACGCAGACACGATCCGTGTGTGCGTGTGTGGAGGTACTTTGTCAGTATTAACATTTTCAAGACATTTTATTCCCAGTACCACAACACAGATGGTGTAAATAACATGCTTGCATTTACCTATACCTTCCTTTGCCTCAGAAAGGTCCTCCATAATTAAACATCTGTATAAGGACCTTATTCCCATGGCAACCACTTTGAACTTAATGTCACACTTGAGTGCAAATACAGCAAAGACAGGAATGTCTTTAAACTGTATTTTATGTCTTAAACTTTACTTATTTATTTATTTATTTATTTATTACTTAATTACTTACTTATTTAATTATTTGTTTATTGTCTGTTTATTGATTTTCCAGTTCCTGTTCCTACTTTTAACGACTGCTTTGGTGTGTGTGACTGGATGGAGGGAGGGATGTTCCTGTGTGTGTGTGTGTCATGCAGGTTCATTTAGTAAGTCAGAAAAGTTCATGCAGGCAAACCAGCTTGACCTGTATGAACATACTGATACTTGTGGAGCTGTGCTGGTCTAAATTGGGCAAAGCTCATGTTTTCTTGGTTTATCTCAGCAAGAGCTGCCATCTTAAGCCTGTCATTCCATAACCCTTCTCTAAAGATAATAATTTTGCTATGGCCCCACCCCTGATAGAAGTACCTTTTTCATGGTCATTAAAATGTGGAGATGAAGTGGGCCATGTTTGCCTTCTCTGTAAGGTTTAACCATTGCATAATAATGATTCTTTCTTCCTGGCCCCATATACTGTGGCCATCTGCCAGAATCTAGCCTGCAGCTACTTACCTAGTGAGCTATCTTCTCTGCTAAATTCAAGCGGCCACGGTTGTCCCTGAAATCATTAGGTCTCAATTATTTTCGTTACCTCTTGGGTCTGTCTGAAGTTTTCACTTGAAATAATGCTAGTTATGGCCTATTGACAATCGTCTAGGTAGATTTTCACACCCCAAGTGCAATGTAGCTTCAAAATGGCCTCTGTGGGAATAAGGTCAATCTCTTACTTAAGTCCTAATTAGATGTCCTGCTCTGGATGAATCCCTCCGCAGCTCAAGTGGTCTTAGCTTGCTGGAGACTTTTAGTGAGCAGAATCTGCTCTGAGCCAAGATGCCTTATGCCACCAGTAACGTCTTTCCCTCCGCATGCATTTACTTCAAACATTCATAGGAGCGATGAACAAAACGCATCAACTGAGCTGAAATTAGCAACAGTGGCCACATTTTACTGCTACGCCATCAAAAAGGACTGGCATATTTACACACTTTGTATAGATTTACATAAAGTTTTTTTTTCTGATTGTGAGGTCAGTTTCCCCACTCTCAACCTCACTGATAAGATCAACAAGGGACTCATGGACAGTGTCAAAGGGTCTTTAAACAGTATATATCCATGATAATATATGGCTAAATAATGTTACATGGCAAAATATGAAAACTATCAAATGAATGCCATGACCTCAAGGTGCACCAATCCATATGCTTAAACCTGTGCTCACTGTCCATACTTCCACATTTGCTGTAGAGCCTCTAGCTACCCACATGCATGGCATGGCCTTACGTCATCTTTAGCAGACACAGCTCTGTGTCTGGACCATTGGGGGGCAGTGTTGCTCCAAAACTGTACCCCTGCTGTCTGCTGTTTCATTCTGTAGTTGGTTGGTGGGGTTAAATTAGTCTTAAGTGCTGATCGGGGGTCAGGGCTGTAATTTCCACAGCAACAGCACAGGTCAAGATTTGGAACAGAGAAGCTCATCCTAACTCAGCAATCGGACAGGGCTTTTGTCAGGAAGTTGTCTCTGCTGATGTTTTTTGATGCTGTTTCAGCATGAAGACAGTGCATCTCCCAAGATGCATCAGGTGTGCTGGCTGTTGTCGACAACAGCTCCCCGGGGAGGTGTGTGGGTGGAAATATGCGTCTACATGGAAGTGTGTTTGTTTTTGGTAGGTATAGTGAGGTTGGCTGGAATGGAGGAATGGTGCTGCAATACAGACCAGCTCTTTTGCATGAGTTTTGTTTATAGTTATCACAGAATACAGGTACATTAACACAGAGTAGGGCTATGTATGCCACACAAATATATTGTAGCATGCATGAAAAACATACATACAGAGAAAGATGCTTTGCAAAAAGATTGAACTAATTGTGAACCATTACCTTTACAGAGAAAGAAAATAAAAGAACAACATTGTCGTCGCAGATGGTTGTGTGTAAACCATAGACATCTTAGCTAACATTAAACTGCATCTTTACACCTAAGAGTCCATGTTTTCTTTCCTAACCTACTAGCTGCCTCGTCATCGAAATTGCATCACACATGAAACTCCATTAGCCGTGTACTCTACACACCAGCTAGCACGAGTCTCAATGCGGTGCCATGCCGATGCCCCATAATTTCAAAATCCCAATAGTCCAAAAAATGTCCCATTGGACTGAAAGCCTATTAGTCCGATGGCCTGTTATCCTGAAAACAAATGCCCAATGCTCCGAAAATACACACTCTGGAGCTGTGGGAATTCAATGACTGCCAGTTATGCTGAGTTTTACACCCGTCAAGAAAGGCATCCACCCCTGTTTACCCTAACCTTAACCTGAGGAACCCCCTGCCTAAACTTCATCAAATTTACAGAGCTGACATTTTTCAGACTAATGGACTTATGTTTCCAGTATGACAAGCTGTCAGACTATTTGGCTGATGGGCTAGAGGGCAAAATATCCCCAGTGTGACATTTTTCAGACTATTGGGGTTTTGTAATAATGGGCCTTTAAGCCCGTTAACATTAGTGTTTATTGTGTAATTATATGCCGTCTCTGGCTCCAAAAAGGAGACCTGCTCACCTCCTGGAGATGTGAACTTTAATAAAACAGGATAGAAAGGATCACATTTTGTCAGCAGTAGCTCTGTAACCTCTGTGCTTCCTCCTCATGGATGCAGTAAGATTTAGAAGTGCTTGCCATTGTATAAAAACGGGTTCCAGGCTTTGCAAAGAATGTCAGCATTTTCTCCAGGAAATAATGGAATCTGACATTCTCAGGCCTGTGTGGTGAGTCGGCCTTTTTAGGCCTCAGCTGCTGGCTTTTGTGAACCGACTTAGCAATGGTCTGCTCTGGGTGTAGAGTGCAAGCCTCCCTGCAGACCTATGATTTTACAGTTGTGTGCCATTGTCTTTGTTGTTCATTATTAAACAATACAGGAGGTAAGAGTTAATACCTTCCCTCTAATTCCACAGTGCAAACTGAAGAGCAATTAGCACCTCCTTAAGGCTCTTGATACATCTACTGTGTGCTGCAAATGTTCTGCGGAGCTCCTCAATTGCTTTGGCTAATGGCTTGTAAACAGTGTTAATTTCAGGACTGTAAGGATAGTCAAGGTCTGTATACACCAGAATGTGACAAGAGGGTCCCAGAGAATACTTTGAACATAGCGTTTTATAGACAATTATAGAATATTTCAGAAAAATGTGGAAAAAAAAAAAAAACTCCTCAGCTCCTCCCTGTCTCTTAGGATAGCAAAGTGAGTGGGGTTATATTGATTGGCCAGTGTGCTGAAAGTGAAAAAAAAAAAAAAAAAAAAAATTGAAACATTTTTTCCAAATGCAATGTTACACCTTTGAGCATTTCAACGCTATTTTGGGCATGAAACTCTCCCAGATGAGTCATCAGCACAAACAAATAGCAACCGCGCTGAAATAATGCAGGTTCTTGAAAAAAAAAAAAGTCAAAAGTACAAGACAACCACTGATCTGGAATACAATATAACATTGAATTCATTTGTATTTCTGTGTGTGATGTGACCCTGACTGCTCGCCAATCTTCCTCAACGCAAGCAAAGGTGAACTTTTATTTTGTGGCTTTAGCTTCTTCACCATTGTAGGGTGCTGTGGCTTTTAGTGCCATTTGTCATACCAAACTGACAGAAAAATGTGTTCTCAGAGGTGACGGCCATAATATGACCTTAGTATTGTTTATTTATCCAGGAGACTCCCTTGATTCTTTGAGTAATATTGCGAGAGAATTCTTCCAGAACCTGCGGCTCTGCTCAATTCACAACTCAATAGGTGCACTTGAAACATTTCCCTGGATGGCACCAGTGGGTGGGTCGGGCTCCTCACCTGTTTTCTGCGCACACATGCTCTGTCCCCTGATTTGATCAAAGTCAACGGTTCGAGGTGACATTAAAATCTGTGACTGTCCTCTTTTTGAATTGACCTCCAGGACAACTCAGACCACATGTAATGTAGTCCCTCTCTTTCTCTCTCTCTCTCTCCCTTCCTTCCCTGCCGCTGTCTCTTCATTCACCTCTCTTCCCTCCATCCCTCTAACTCTGCATGCACCTCTCCTTTTCACTCTGTCCTTCACTGTACTCCTGAACTCCATCCCTTTGTTTTGCCATTCACCTCCACTCCTTCCACTGTCCTTCACTTTTCTCTTCATCTCAATTTCCCCATGCACCTCCTCCTTTTTGTCTTTTCCTCATTCTGGTCTTTCCTCCTCCCCAATATTTCATCATTCACCTTCCTTTCTTCTCTCCTTTCCTCATTCCCTCAATTCTTTGTTTCCCTTTATCATTTTATTTCCTCATTGCCTCCGTTCCCTCCTCCCTCCTTCTTACCTCATCCTTCCTATTTTCCCATATGCAGGCATTTCTCATTCACTTCCTTTTTGCATCTTTTTCTCCTTCTTTCTGTTACTTCTCGTACTCCTCAGACTCCTCCTGCTTGTCCCGTTCCTGCAGAGCCAAACACATACGAATGAGGTGTGTGTGTGTGTGTGTGTGTGTGAGAATTGCAGAGAGACCTGCTAAGCTGGAGCAGTTGTCCCCCCTGGTGAATGTTCTATCCAGGACAACAAGCCACCACCTGGGGTTTACATAACACACACACACACACACACACACACATACACACACACACACACACACACACACACACACACACACACACACACACACGCGCGCGCACACACGCACGCACACACACACACACACACACACACACACACACACACACACAGAGACACATACGAACGCACATGAACACAAACTCACACTTTCTCTCCCTCTCATTAAATCACTTTCTCACAAACACACACACATCAGGAAGGGAGGGGTCATTCTGCCGCTGGTTAGCCCGCAGCTAGATGTCTTGGCAGTTTGTATAGTATTGTGTGTATGCATGTGTGTGTGTGTGTGTGCGTGTGTGTGCCTACTGTATATATATGTAATGATGGAGGCTTAGAATTTGTTGGCACCACTCTGCTTCTCAGTCTAAGCAGGCAGCTTTATAGATTTTTTGCCAAAGAGAGAGGGAGGGGGATTTCATTGTAGGAATGATTTCACTTAAAAAAAAAAAACAGTGTTATACAAAGGGATTACATTAGGGAGATTTGGTTGTTTTGGACTGAGATATTTCTAGTATTTGTTCCTCCTCCCAGCAGGACTTTGTTCTTCTCCTTTAAAGTGTTTATCCTAAAGCTTGTTGCATGAGACAAGAAAGGGGAGGATCCTCTCCCACGTTATAAGCTGTGGTGCACTGAGGTCATTCAACACTGGGGATCTGCAAACTAAAAAAAAAAAAATAATAATAATACAAAAGAAATAAAGAGAGAACAGGGCAGGCATAAAAGAAAATCCAATTTTATTGCCCACACCCACCAAAATAAACAACTATAGGCTCAGTGTTTATTGGTTGGTGGTTTACTGGTCGCAAATCATGCAAAAAGACATAGCAACATTTTAGACATGACTTTTTTTTATTATCTTTAACAATGAGTAAGTGAATTAAGTCTCAATATGTTATTATCTATGATATATAGTTATTTTGAAAATGTTCATATTTTATTTCTTAAAATTTTATGATTGCAAAGTGAAGAAACTATTGCTCACATAAATTGTACATCATTTATAAAAGGTAATACATGCATTATTAGACTGACAAGAGTTGAATACAAGACGGGAAACACGGAGGAGGTTTTTCTTAAGATGTCTGAGGCACAGGAACACTGAAAAAAGGTACATGCCAAATAAAATATAATTTTTATTCTCCAGGGATAATCACACATTTTTAGCACCTGTGAAGCCAAAAATGGTGCTGTAGCTCAGAAACTGAATCCCTGACAATTTATGCAACAAAAACTACACCAGATTCAGATTACTGAAAGGAAATTTAGTGAGGCAAGGATTTCCTCTGTTTTACCGTCGTCTCAACAGAGAACCGACGTGGAAGTTTTCAAAAGAATCACCAAAAATAAGGCCTGTGATGAAAATATTCGTCAGATATACTATGTTTTGCTTAAGAGGTTAAAATACGTCCATGCTTGATCATATTTGTGAGATTTGATCTCGTAGTTACTTTTAATATGCAGTTTATTCACAATGTGTTGTGGGAAAGTGGCCAAAAAATGTCTGTATAACAGTTATGATTTATGTTCATTATTTAGACTATTTGCTTTTTTATTTAGTTTAGCTCTCCTTGAATCAATTGCTTCAGCCAACACGCTTTAAAAAACGCAGCTTTTACTTTGAAGGCAAGCTCGACTTCCTTGTTCAGTTTTCATTGTACAAGTTGGATAATGGAACAAGCTGACGCCAAGGCGTGCTGATTGCATTGCACTCCTTCATTCAATTCAACATTAACACAGGCAAAACGTTAGGCCGAGAATGAGCTCACATGCATCATCATACATTTGCATTACAACAAGTACAACGATGAAATTAGGAAATCCCCCCTAAACTGGCATTTTTCATCATGGAACAAATCTGTATTGGTAGTAATGCTTTGTGGTCGTGGTTGGATCTGGCTGATTTTGCATGGTCATATAATGGCCACAGGACATGACAAGGATCAACAACCAGGTGCAGCTACGTATTTTTCAAATCCCGCTCTCTCATGATGTTCCCATACTTCAAGCTGATAATGCCCCCAAACACACTATTAAACAATTCCAGAGACGTTTCATGAGCAATGAGATGTGGTCAAATATCTTCCATAGCCTCTCCAATTCTGAGATCTAAACATCATTTAAACTTAAAAGGTTTTGGAGGCTAGAGTGTGAAGTACATTTCTGCTCCCCTCATCCTCCAAAATCCAGGGGCTTTGCCTCTTGAAGAAAAGTGCAATATCCACTGTCCACAGATCAGGACTTCTATGACAGCAATTCAAGGAGGATTGAAGCTGATCGGAGGGCACAGACTGGCTGTGCTCCTTCATTCGAGTTGGTTATTTTGTCCACTTTTGTCCTTCTCTCCCTCTTTTTCATTTTTTTTTTCAAATGATGTTAACATTGTTGGTTTATCAGTAAAGGTCTCAAAGCCTCGTAAATCATTTATGAATATGTGTTGCACTGGACTGAATTAATGTTTTTCCATGAGTCACTGATTAATTGTTTGTGCATTTGTCGAACAGCTAATTCTCTTAAAACAAAGCTGAAACTGTTTAACTGCTTTAACTTGCTTTAGTTTTTCCTGTAAATTTGCAATCCTTTATGAATGTGATGTAAATGCATTCACAGTTTGTTTGCTATTCATTAATAAAACTTGAGCAGCCCTTTATCTAAAGTTGGAACAAACAACAGTCTTAACAGGCATTTCTAAAGGTCAGTAATACATTTGTTACCAAGAGGATGAAGCAAAGATTAAAGTGGCAATGCAGAGTCAGGAGTTTGCTTCATTCACATGCTGGCAATATGTGATTTATGTCATAGTCTGGGTGGGAAAACCAATCCAAAACACAGTGAAGCAGATGGGAATCCAGTCAGTCAGTCATTGGACAAAAACTGTAAATTATACACCCAAATGGTGTATTGTTGCATAATGTGGCCCAGCGCAGTATTGTAGGAACTGGCAGCACTGACATGACCCAACAGTGTTGTAGGGATCTCTGCCACCATTATTCACCCTGTTTACTGCCGGCTGTCAGACTATAGGCTGGAAGATGGCTTGCAGCTCTGATAGGACGATGCACTTTCCACTCTGAGGTTTATATGCTGTAACAACTCAGTGGGCGACACTAGAAGACTGGTTGTAGTGGGCAGCTCCCAGTGCGAGTGTGGGTAACTGTGTGAGTGTGAAGTAGGGCGTTGCTGAAAAAGGACAAGGTGCTCAGTGGACTCCTCTGACATAAATAAACGCTGCTCAAAATGTAGGCTAGGACACAAACTATGGAAAGTGACATGTTGCTTACTGGGACAGGGTCCCTGAAAACAACAGACGAGTCCTTGGCAAAGACTTTGCAAGGTATTAGAGGATTTTACAGTGGTACAGTCTTTGTAGTTAATTTAAAAAGGATCAAGAAGTCTGTGTAGCTTCCTGAATGTTGAATGTGTGGTTGTTATTGCATGCTAATATTGCTAACCTGACTTAATTTGCAGATCCACAGGTTATGAGATGCTACATCTGTCCAAGCTAAGGGATTCAGTACTAGATCTCTCCTAATCAACATGTTTGCCAAGGTTTAAGGGGCTCAAAGAGGGAGATGAACAAAGCTTAGAACAGCTTTGATAGTTTAGATAACTCTGAAAGCTTAAAGAAACAGTTCATCCAGCCATTCCAACAGTCTCGGTGTGATTTTGTGGGGTTTCCAGTTCTGGTGCAATGTTCTCTGTCTCACAGAGCCCCAAAACTATGGAGTTGGGTGGATAATTGTTTTTGGAGTTCAAACCATCGAAGAACACGTGAAGACTGTATCTATCAATAACAACTTTGTACTCACTTGAGGAGGATAGATACAGTTTGTCAATGTCCAGTAGGAAGTATTTCTAAAACTCTGTGGTTCATGTCAGATATCCATGTCATTGTTTTGGGAAAAAGCTGTTGCTGTTGAGGACATTTGAGTTCAAATGTACATTTTTGACATTTTGAGCTCTACTTAACAAGTAGGGAACCTGCTGCAGTGTGGATGGATGGAAGTGTGGAACCTCACCAAATCACACACAAAGTATCTGGAGAGATTGTTTGCAATAAGGGTAAGTGAGAAGATATCCTTTTTTGGTTGAAATGTTCCTTTAAAGTACGAAATTCTGTTGGTCCCAGTTAGTTGAAGAACTCAAACTGTTTATTGCCTGTCTGCTGGCCACCTATCAATCTCCTATCTGCCTATTCATGCTACGTATGCTATTTATGTACTACGTTGTTAGTCAATGATGCATAGTTATTTGCATACAGGAAGCACACATACCAGTGAAGTGTCCTAAAGGCACATCCTAATGTGACATTTATGTTTTTGAGAGTGGAAATCCCCTTTTTTCTGATGCACAGTAAAACCTGTTGTGGAGGATGCCAAGAACTCCCACCATGCAGTCTCCCATACATCATCCTTTCAGCTGAGAAGACTCCTACTGGGCATTCTCACTCTGTCAGTCCTGTCAGATACTGTTTATCTACCTGTATGTATTGTGTAAGTCTTCCAATATGCCTGCAGATTGGCATAAAATGACATCTAAAGTCAGAAGACAAGCTTTCCCTACTGTGTGTGTATGTGGGCTTGCATCTGTGTACTTGTGTGTGTGTGTGTGTATGTGTGTGTGGTGTCACATAGCTGAAATATCATGAACGGTCGTTTCAGCCTGGTGTGCATTGCATAAGGCTTTTATCTCTGCGCTACACAAGCTTCCACCGCCCTGCCATTGATGTAGGTGTTTTTTCATCTGTTGCCGCTCTGTGTGTATGTGTATACGCGCGCATGTGTGTGTGTGTGTGTGTGTATGTGTGTGTATGTGATTACTACATGTCAAAAGTCTGTGGTGCTTCAGTGAGTGTGGAAAGATGTGTAGGTGTGTACTGTGAAGGCTGTGGCAATGATGCAGAGAGAAAGAGAGAGAATGATACAACGTGTGTGGTGTTGGCCCTCTGTTTGAGATTCTGTTCATCCTCTCCATTGTCTTCCTTCTCCACACATCTCCCACCCCCCTTCCTTCCTCGACTTCTGCAGCAGCTTTTGCCGTGGTCCAGAGAGGTTTATCGTCTTAATTACAAACATATAAACACAACACTGATGATTAGACTTCAAAAGGCTTTAAATCTGGCATGTCCACAACTACTGGCACAGTATACAGTTTAATAAAGAAGTTAAATATAAGGCACTCTTTAGCCCACAGTGTCTGACAATACCGCTTTTTATTCCACTGCTTGTGCAAATGACCATAGTCAAAAATATTAATGACTTGTTTTGGTGATGCATAATTTTTCATCTGCAAATAACTGGCACATAACACAGGCGCATTATCTTGCTGTCATAGTCTTAACTTGCTCTTGCTAGTACTATCGTATAAATGACTAATATTTGAGTGTAATTGTAACTGTTTCATAAAAGCCTATTCATGGACAAAATGTGTAGGGGTGTTTTTCATATTTTAATTTGGGGCTAAATAATTGCCAGCCCCATGTGCCAAATCTGGCAGTTTAGTCATTTAAATAGGCCCCTTGTTGTTCGCATTTGTCACGCCCTGTCATTGCAAACAGTCAATGGGAGGAAAATGGGAGCCGTTTGACCGATTCCAAGTCACAACGCCTAAGTTTTTGATGATCAACCATTGTTTTCCATTACAATGTCATTACTTGTTTTACAAACTCACTAACATATAGTTGATTTAACATACTTGTGGTTTTAATACATGCTTGTACTATCAATAGAAATTAAGCTGTTTTATGTGCATGCAAAAGAGACAACATCAATATTTGGAAATAATGACACAACATAAATAAACATTAACTAATATGCCTCCCATCCTAAAGCAGGTGAATAGCTGCTTTAATGTATTCATTTGAACTTACAGAGCAAATCTATTTGATTTAAACTGCATTAACCCATTTAGGGTTAGGGTAAGCCTGTTAGGCATCTTTGGTTAAGGCTAAAAAGTGATGTTAAAGTTTTTGTTTGTTTGTTTGTTTGTTTCAATACAGTCAGACATTTATAGATTGATCCTGTCCTTTACTTTACCCCTGGGTGCAGACAGATATCAGGGCTCATTTTCCTCCCTCAAAAGAAGGCATTCACTTTTGCACAGAATGAAAAGAAGCTTCCACAAATATAAATAATCCATCACAGTTAACAATTAAACCATAATTTGATTGTTTGATTTGTCAGAGCTTGTTTTATCATTGTTTTACTTCGAATCTCAGTTGAATGTTGTCATATCGGTATGGACATAACACTGCTGAGGTGTGATGGAAACCCTAACCCTTCAGCTCATCTGGATATCTGGAAATATTTCACTTCATGTGTAATGAATCTCAAATATATCAAAGTTTCACTTTTTGAATTCAATGACATAAAAAATAAACTTTTCCATGATATTCTAATTTTTTGAGATGCACCTGTAATGGAAGTCAAAGTTTGGGAACCTGCCAGTTAACACCAATGAGACTAGACAAGATGGCGTATTGTTTCCATAGCAACGACTCTCTTTACTTCAGTCAGCTTTCTGTGGCTGGATGGTTTGTAGAGTAGCTCCATGATGCCTTCACAGAAACGGGACGTCAGAGTGTCAACTATAAAATTTCTCGAACGCGCTGTTTACCAAATCAACCTCGGAAAATGGATGCTGTCCTGCTTGGAAATTAAGAGTTTCTTTGTCTTGTGAGCATTCATTTCTACTGAGATTACACTATGAACGCTGTGTTATCACCATGGTTAGAAATTTACATAATTTTCATTTTGTTATTTTTAAGTTTTTTTTTTTTTTTTTGTATTCTTTGTCTCTGTTTGCAGCGCTAACAAATGTTACACTAGCTATAAAACTTGAAAAATAGATTTTATCCCATGGTGATAGTGGTGGGAACTAGGTGCCAAACAAGATCCTGCATGTCTGGACGAAAATATGCTAACATGCACCTATATTACTTTGATACTACATTACTTTAAATTAGAGTGTCTTTTTTTATTCAGCATATATTGGAAGTTTTTGGCAACATAATTAGTACCTTTACATGAAATGTTAATCCTCTAGTCAAAAATCCTTAGCTGGTTGGCTTTGAAAATATATTGTTTCTCTAATCTGTTATACAAGCCTGCTAGTGATAAGTGGGATTTGTCTTTTTCGGAGAAATTGTGTATAAAGCAAATAACTACCCTCCTCTTTTTGAGATAATGCCATTTTCGTTTTGCAAATTGCAAAACAGTCCTAAAAATATGCTGTGTTGTGCAGTTTAACGACCTGTTCATGAAGTCTCATTTAATAATGAGGTTCACCGAAAGGTTTGTTGTAAAGGGCTATATAAATAAAGAACATTTACATTTACATTTACATTTAATAAGAAGCCTGGAATGCCTATCTGTTATTGTATTATTATCTGTTGTTGTTATTAGTTTTTTAGTTAGTTTCTACTGGAGCTGGAACATTAGTTAAAGAACCTCCATGTCTGCAGTAACAAAAAAATCAATTTGAAGTGTGTACATACTTTTACATTTACACACTTACACACACAGACAAAGAAGAAATATGCTTTGCACCAAATGCACTACTGTAGATTCCTGTAAAATTAAAAAAAAAAAAAAAAAAAAAAAAAAAATGGAATAAAACATCAAAACAGCAAGTAGCTCAGTGCGGCTCATTAGGAGTTCTCTTGCAATCAGATACACACACACACACACACACACACACACACACACACACACACACACACACACACACACACACGTACCCACATTTATGCACTGATGTAATAACATTGTTGCTTTACTGAGTCAGTGACACACAGACCAGAGCTGTATTGAGATATTTAAGCAAAAAACTGAAACGGCTAGAAATGCGATCTGGTGAGATCCGTTTGTGCGAATGTGTATGTGGGTGCGTGTGTTTGCATATAGTAAATGTGTTAATCTGCTGTATCTTTAAAAGTCCTTGTTGAACCTCCATATAATCTTTGAACCATGTGTAAATTCCAATGTGATACAATTGTGCATTTAAACTTTACCCTGTGCCTGTCTTGAGTACGTGATTGAATTACAGCAGATTCTCTGTGCCAGTGCGCTTGCTGAGGCTGAAACACTGAGCGCCTCTATGTGTGTGGCTGTGTTTTCTTCTCCCCACCCACATTTACGCATAAGCTGATTAATCCTTGAAAAGGATAAAGTGTGTGTGTGTGTGTGTGTGTGTGTGTGTGTGTGTGTGTGCATGTGTCACAGGGAGAGAGGTGAAAGAGATGTGTATATGGAGAAATATGTCCTCAATCAATGACTGGAAGTTATCTGCCAGGATGCAGACCTGAACGAAAGAGAGAGAGCAGCCGGTGAACGACCCTTCCCTCCTTAATGTCTGTGTGTGTGTGTGTGTGTGTGTGTGTGTGTGTGTGAGAGAGAGAGAGAGAGAGAGAGAGAGAGAGAGAGAGAAGAAAGCTGGTTTCCATCATTCAGTATGATAGCAGGATACGAGGTTCCACCAGTAAATGGATTACCTTATCATGGACCTGTGTGTGTGTGTGTGTGTGTCTGTGTATGTGTGTGTGCTTGTCGCACTTGTCACTTGGAGATACAACCGAGGAATTTTCTTTGCTGGTTGGTGGGTTACTATAAGCTTCTCTTGTACACTTGTCCATCTCTCTCTCTCTCTCTCTCTCTCTCTCTCTCTCTCTCTCTCCCAGCCCACCTGCATTGAAATACTGTCTTCTTTACGATGCCACATTCGTTTCACATCAAAATCGTTTTGTTGTATTTCAGTAATCTGCCTGTATTACCTTTCTATCAAAACTTCATCTCTGGAGAGTAGAGCAGACTAAATCATTAATATTGCCTATTTACTACAAGTGTCAACACATAAACAAACAGCATTCTCCAGGTGTACTGGTGTGCATGAACTCATTACAGTATGTGCACACATTTATATTAAAATTTGTAGGATCATGGGATTCCAGTAAGTCAGCGAGAGCGCTTTGCCAGTGATGGGAGTGAGGGAGATCCTGAAAGATAGCAGTGATTATCTTAACGTACAATTAAAATACATTACTTAGTTTATGATTCCTGTCCTGACTGACGTCACCAAACTATCAGCTTATTGGAAAATATTCAATAAGAGATTAACAGAGTTCTCAGCAGTTTCTCCTTGAGATTAAAACCGTGTATTCACAGTGCGCAGTGGATCCCAAAGATATTAAATTGTTATTTAATAAAATTCAGATGTATAATACCTCAGACACAATATGCACTTATGATTTCTCCCCTCATACCAACTGTTTAATGCTGAGAATGAGACAATTACTTGAAACTGTCTCAAAGTGCTGTTCCCAGGTGGTCACTTTTCTCAGATGCAGAGGTGCTTGATGCAGCTCAAGTGGTGTTGTGCCTGTTTTTGGTAGGGATAATAATGATAATTAAATAACCTCTACTTATGAAGCACCTCTAGCTGTCTTACCAAGTGTCTGTCCCTTGGTAACGGTAGCAACACGTCAAGTGATGGTGCACTTTTATGAAGAGTGTGGGTGATCCGGATCCTCTCTATATTTTGACTCAACTGCAGATCCTTGGTTGAACAGTTTTTATCTCCCCGCGACAGGTCAGGGATATGGATTCACCCTGTCAGCCGCTGTGTCTGCCACCGCAGAGCCTGCATGGCTGTGCACACAATAGATCCAACACTTTTCATTTTAATCTTTTAAAATTTGCTGTGCACATTCGTGACCCTGGAGGAAGAAGAATCAGGCCAAACATTGCAGTTTTTGAACATGATAATGTTTGCACAATTTTTAGCAAATATCAGCGATGGTTTTGACACTTTGCATTGCAGGATATATTTGGAGGACCGAATGATCTCATACTGGGGGCAGTCATACTTAATACGGGTCATCACTGGCTGGCCTAATTGTTGAACCAGATTGGGGAATGTACTAAAGTGTCATTCATGTCGTTTTAGGGATACACCCTGCTGTTGTTCACTGACAGCACAAATCTCATTGCAGATACTTCACAAATAATTATCACTCTGCGTTTTATCCCACTGAGGTGCTATATATTCTCAACAACATGTATTCCTAAAAAAACAAAGGTTTGTAGCCCCCACTGGTGCTCTTTGGGTCCAAGGGATGACACAGTTTCCCTTAGATTACTGCCTTGGAGTGCCTTGAATATTTTTTTTTCTCGTTTTAGAGCTTTCAGAAAGTTTGGACAATCAAAGCAAGGTATTAGAATGCCAATGTAATCTAAATTTCTGAGATGGAGAACTTTCCTGACACTATCTGTACTGCCCTGATGTGATAAACCCTACTTATCTGCTACTCTGAGCAGGTGTAAAACAAACGATAAAGATTATGTGGGACTACTATGGCCTCGATCTCCCTGTGTGAGATGGCATCTAATCAAAACACAGTCTCCTGGGTGTGAACAAATATGGAAACCTATAAATAAACCAAAACCAAGCTGCCTGTCTATCTTCAAACACAGCCCAGGCTGGGATCACGCAAGCGTGTCCAATCTAGACCGCCTAGGAGATGCAGACATCTTTTGAGGATGACATGTCACTCAAACGAACAAGAATACAATGAAGAGCAATGAGGCACGGAGGAAACTGACTGGTTGAGGTGTCATTCAACACTCAGAGGACACACATACACGCACGCACACACACACACACACACACACACACACACACACACTATTATGCTAACATATTAATTTTATTTCATCAAGCATTTAACAAGAGAGGCTCACCACATGTAGGCACAGCAAGCCACACAATCATATGGGGAAAACTGCATAAACAACACAGTAACGCCCACAAAAAAGGGTGCACGTTATGCACACACGCACACACACACAGAAACGTAGGAGACAAAGCGAGGGAGATCATTCAGTCTAGGCGAGCCGGCAAACTTCTACAGGAATAGATAAACTGAGAGAAATAGAGAAGAGAGGGTGTGCAAAGAGCAAGAGACAGACGGAGCAACGTGGAGGGGAGAATATTTAGACAGACGAGCGGAGACGTTGAAAAAGCAAACTCTTCAAGGGAGAGATTGACTCGGAAAGAGTTGCAGAAGTGAGAAAAATGGAGTGAGCTGCACAGCGGCAATGGGGATTCAATTACAGGGTATTGTTCTGACTCCCACTCCCCAGGACGCCGGCAGACGTCAGTCTGTCGCTGACAAAGGTGGGAGCCCTCCATGCACCAAACGACATTAACACAGTCACGTCGAGTGTGTGTGCATGTGACTACAAAGTGTGTGACCGTGCGCATGTATAGACGCTGTGCCATATGTGTGTCTTTGCGTGTGTGCCATGTAATCTCATGGCAACTTTGTCTGCGCTTAAGGTGAGTCTGCCCCTAGGCAAGCCCTGCAGAAAACTGAGAAATACTGACAGGCTCTACCTCACAGCCAACACCTACATCAGTCATCCTTTCATTTCCACAGCTGAGGAGGAGAGAGAGAGAGAGAGTAAAAGACCGGAAAGAGTGGCAGAGACAAAAAATAGACCAGGAGAGAGCGAGAGTGAGAGGGACAGAGGAAAAGTAAGAGAAATATTAGGCTATGCTTAAGAGATGTGAGAGCGATATGGGAGAGGAAGGGAGAATGAAGCAGCCAGTATGTTTTACTTCCTCTTCACAGTTTCATTGACATTGTGAAGGGGAAAAAAAGTTGATATTTCAAAGATGACGTCTGGTAGCAATGTGTAAAATTTGGGGAGCAGGCAAGGATAAGAAAAAGAGGGACAAAGAGAAAGAGAGAGGTACAAACTGGTGGAGAAATGGACCGACTCAGAAACGGAGTGAATCAGTTGTCGAGGACAAATCAGAATCAGAATCAGATACTTTTTTGATCCCCGAGTGGAAATTGGGTAAATGACAGCAAAAGTGCATAGAGCACACACAGCATGAATGTAGAAATAGTAAGATATTAGTCTATTGTTGCTGATGTTGCTGATCTCTCATTTGTAATGTAACAGACAACTATTGCGCTGTTTTTAAAACATTAAGTTTTTAAACATTTATAGTAAGCAACAGAATTTGGGCTTTTACAGTGAGTAGCATATTGTCTGCACATGATGGTGCAGGATTTTCACTTTTGTTCTACTTTTTTCATAAATTTGTGACAAAAAAAAAAAAATGAAACAATACAAAGCAAAAATAAATTGACAGACTTGAACACGAAACAAATCTATCATGAAAAGTGGGATGTGGGCAATAATCTGAGTTGGCATTTCCTATTGACTTCCTCAAAGTGTTTGGCTGCTTTCACAACAGTGAAAGACTTGGAGTGTGAGTCACACCTGTCCTCCAAAAACCCAAGAAGAGAAAAGTTGTATGAGGTCACTGTTTGTTTTATATTATTGTATTATTCATTCATTCATTTTCCAAGCTACTTATCCTCATAAGGGTGGTGGGTGATGCTGGAGCCTATCCCAGTGTTCACTGGGTGGAAGGCAGGGGAAACACACCTAGGGGCAGTTTAGTATCTCCAATTCACCTGACCTGCATGTCTTTGGACTGTGGGAGGAAACCGGAGCTCCCGGCAGAAATATTTCTCTATGTGTGCTCCTCCGACTGCCTACATCATTGTAGTAAAAGAAATTAAATGTCAAATATTGCTGTGTTACCTTATTGTGGTTACATGACATCACAGAACTACGTCTCGGATAAAATGGAGCACACCTATATCCTAACTAGCAAACACATAACACTGGTGGCATATTTTGACAACAATTTACATGCAGAAGCAGGTTTCACAGTATCGTATTAGGTTTTATTTTAATGCCATGCAGGAAAACCTATGTAACATAGCCTTTTGGTGGCTCATTTACAAGGTGTGCCTCCATGGGTGCTGTCATTGTTGTGTGATGTCAGATTGCCTCTTCTCATGAAGGGGAGATGGATTTGCCACCAGTCTGCAAGTAGTAACAACCTTGAGTGGAGTTCCTTTGTATTTTTTATTAGAAAAATCTCCACTTCCTAGTTGTCTGGAAAACAGCATAACAGTGAGGTAGCTTGCATACAATTAATGACATACAATGGCAGTGAGTGTATGAAGTGTATCTTCAATTGCGCAGAATGTGATTGGAATCGATGCATGCATTTATTTAGTTTTATTACTTTTTTTTTTTTATTATTACTTTTTATAATTATTTTTGTATATATGAGCCTGGTCCTTGAGTGCACCAGAATTTCATTGTGTATTTGTACAATGACAATAAAGAAATCTGAAATCTGACAGTCAAGTTGGTAGTTACCACAAAAAAGTGCTCTGAGTACTTTAAAACACAGCAAAGACTTTCCAACAGTGATTTTCATGAATGTGATAGAACAAGAAACAAACATTACTATGTGTTTGGGGATCATTTCCAATTGGGTTCACTCATGCCTCTGGTACTCCAAGGCATTCAGCATAAATGTCGCCACCGAAGGTCCTGTGCTCTGATTTATTATATATATATATATATATATATATATATATATATATATATATATATATATATAAAAATGAATCTTCTCCCTCTCACTATGCAATAGTAGTAGTGACATGAGAGCGATAAGAGCAGAAGGTGGGGGAGGACAGAAGAGTGGAGGTGAAGACAGGTTAAGGAACGAGATGAAAAAGTGCAGAGGAGTGGGTGATAAGAGGATAGCATAGAGGGAAAAATAGAAAAAGATGGAGAAGATAGAAAAATATATTCCACTATCCCACTATTTAACCTTAAATATACATATGGGCCATTCATGTGTGCATGGGATAGGCTACAGTTAACTCGCTAACAGTGGTTCCAGCATACAAAAGTTATTAATTTTGCCCATTTTTCAGTGTCACAAGATCATGGAAAGTTGAAAAAAAAATGTAGATGCTGAGATTTGGTGTACCAGTGATGTCAAATATCATTCAAATGGGGATCCTCTTGCTGGTGACCATGTGTGGATGTTTTTCCCACATAACATTGTCACTGTTTGTATTGACGGCGCAGCAAGGTTATGAGTAATGGATGAGTAATAAGACGGAGACACCTGTGAACGGAAAGAATTTCAAAACCTTCGAGCGTCCTTGAAACGAAGCATTCCTGTGCATCCCCACCCGCTCCCTTGATGTCTTTGTTTCCTCTCTAGAAACCTGAGCACACACAAAACTTCTTTCTAAATTGTGTCGCCATCTGCACTTCATTTTTCCTCTACTCAGTCCATTATTGTGATGGTACTCAGCTTCCATGCATAATATGCTATACAGTACTTTAACTGATGTTCAGGTATTAAAAAATGATTATCCCAGCGCAATATGTTCTGTTTGTAATGAGACATTAGGAAAAAGAGTAAAGTACTGAGAAGGAGATATGCTGGGAGAAAAAAAAAAGAAAAGAAAAAAGTTTTGGTCATGTGGCAAGGTGAGGGTGCTATTCATTTCCGCAGCCAAGGTCAGTAATATGACAAATTTTGGTGTAGAAGCCTGTTTTCGAGATAATGGCATAATCCATCACCTTCTCATACTTTCTCTCTGATATACAGGACCGCATCTTGGAAATAGTTTGGATGAAATAAGCATGCAGACCATTTCAGAGTGAAAAGCATTTTCATAACACAATGAGTATATATACGTGTGCGTGTGTGTGTGTGTGTGTGTGAATGCTGAGTCATAGAGGGACATGATGGAAACTTGTCAAAACCACTACATCGACACTTCTTCTTTCCCTCTCTCCATCATTATCTTTACCCTCTATTTCTCTATCATTCATCCCTTTCTCCTTCCATCTCTTCTTCCCTCTTTCTCTTACTGTCTCTAATTATCTTCTTCATCCCTGCTGCAGTGTATCTGCAGGTTTCGGAAAGGCCAATTTAAGACTTTTTTTTTTACACCTTTTCATTGCTGGAATTGAATTTCGGACTAGTTTAAAAACCACACAGAGAAAACGCAGGTAAAACCAACCTATTTTCAAGGTAGCTAATCAAAGTATAAGAAAAGCGATAACATGAAGTACATTGTGGAAGGTCATGATCTCTAATTGTGCCCTGTAAAGGAGATATGATGAATATCTTGTTAATCTAAGAGTTAATTTAGTGCAACGAATCATGTCGGTGCATGGTGAAAAATCCATGATTTGCATTTAAGACATTTGAACACTCTTTCTATACATATTGAAATTATTTTAAAGAGGCATGAAGCCTGACATCTCCCATCTCTTTGAGTTACAGTGGCTTGTAAGTGACACAAACACAATAGAGAGGAGATCCATTTCAGATGTCTAGTGCAAAAGTAATAAAACTCAATGCATGATAATAACACTAAAGTGCCATTTGCTTTTCAGGCTCTAGAATCGAAGCTGAAAGATGAGATGACGGGCGCCCGCTCATACCACCACCCCCCATCACTGAGCGGTTAAAAATAAAAGTAGCTGAGTGGGGGAGATTAGGAGGACCTATAGATTTCAGATTTTTGTTCCAAAACAGAAGGTGTCGGCCATGAAGTTTAGAAACTAAGAAATCTCAGCAGTAAGTGTTGAATCGATATTATGGATCAACAACACTATCAACCCCTGCACATATACATTATGCCACTTTTGTCTATGTGGCAGTGGAATCCTGAATTAATCATGTTTTGAGTATTTTTTTTTTTTTTTCAAACCATTCCAGTGTTTTTGCATATTAGCACCCATTTAATACAGTTCTTCAATACTTTACCTCCAGCCATTTTCCAAGATGTATGGCATTTTTCTGAAGATTGAATATAGACAAATGTCGCTGCAGGGGCAATAAAGTTTATTCTAATTCTTATATACTCTAATTTCAGTGAGGTTATAAAATGAACTTGCAGTGAACATCCCACCTGAGTTTATTTTTGTCAAAGTTACTTTATCGTTGAGTCGTGATCTAGTTAAATGCTCACATGAATTTGAGAGGTTGATTTGAGAAAAAATCTTCTTGTGTGTTCACAAGCTGGTGGGAAGCTCTGATGTCTTTAAAGTTAGCTGCCAAACAGAGTTTTTAGCTGGCAAATCAAACTCAGAACACAACCAGCAAGCAAATATCAACATTGTGAAAAGGATGATATGGATTTGTTTTCCTCTTGCTTTAGAAAATGTATGATGGTTAACAAGGCTACCTACCATGAATACATGCAACCACACAACAAAATGTAAATCTCTGCCATAAAATAGTTCCTAATGAAAAGATTATTTTATGACATAAATTTGAATGTCATTGACAAATATTGCAACCGAGAATTTCAAGATTGGCTCATTCCCTGAAAATTAGTAAATATTAAAAAAAAAAGTATGGTTTCTTTGGCCTGGTAATATAAGGTAATGTAAGGTATGGATGCATTCTAGTAGGATTTATGCATAAATACAAGAGAGGTCCCTTAAGAGCCTGTGGATACCTGATCTTTCTTTCTGTCCTTGCCTCCCTCTCTCCCTCTGAACATCCCTCCCCTCCTCCTCTCCCTTTATGTGCTCCTCACTCCACCTTCCCTGTGCCTTCTGCCGCTATGGTCTTGTATCATCTGTGCACGGTAATCACGCCGACAGGCATGTGTAATTGAGGCTACTTATATTTCGAAGAGAAGAGGAGTTGCTGCATTACTCAGTCAGGCAGAACCAGCTTTGGAGGAGAGAACTCAGAGCATTGCATAAATCTGATGTCTAAGTAAGAGGAGGGCGGCGTGGCTGTGAGTTAGAGAGGGAGAAGGGGAGATAGACAAGAGTGGGTAGGAACGGCAGGAGAGGACAGGAGAGAAGCTGGGCGATGTGATGGCGTGACAGGAAAATCAGGTCGCGAGGGAAGAGAAGAGACAAGGATCATGGAATTAAGGGAGCTGGAGAGGAGAAATTTGGGGTCGGCATACGAGAAGAAAGGAGAGGAGACAACACTGTCCAACATAGCTGGTGTTACATGGGTCTGCTGGGTCTGACTCAGTGCTGTCAGCACCGATCAGTGGACTGGAAAGGTGATCACTGGCAGCGTCGTACTACAGTATGTCTTGTTCATTTTAAGGGAGACTTGAGAAGTGTACCTAGGACAGCGGATGTCAATTTCAACTTACTTACATAGAGTCCAAAAAAGCAGGTCAGCTCTTACTCATGCACTTATTCATTCTTTAAAATAACAGGTTGACTGATTAACATAGTTACCCGGGCTACAAAAGCCAGACTGACTTGCTTACCTGGTCAGTACCTACAGTACTCATGTCTGTACGTATCACTTAAATCTTAAGGATATTTACTTTGGAATTCTGAAAACATTATCAGCAAAACTTCATCTTTACCCTCTGAAAATCCCAACATTTCGGCACATTACTCAAGACATGCACGATTGGCAGTGCAGTGATTTGCTTGCAAGTCTTGTTTCAGACGTTAAACTTGTATGTAAGCTCCCTGCAGCAGCACTAAATGGACAGCCCCAAGGTTTTCCTGTTTGGTCTCTCATTAAGTTTGTAGTTCATTTTTTTTTTTTTTTTTTTTTTTTATCCTCACGTGGCTCATGTGACTGAAAAAGCCAGTGATTTGCCATAGAAATATCACAGTGGAAAGTGCAGGCCCATTCACACAGAGAAACTCTAAGTGCACAGCTGTGATGCTGAAAGGGGTAGATGGAGCGTGGTAGAGATGAAAGCTGGGTAGCTGGGGTAGTGGCTTTGCCTGCCAGGTGACCAAAATAAACAGCTCTTTCCTGCTGAACTTGATTCATTCTTTTTCCTGTTTGTCTGTGTTTGTTTGATTAAAGTTCACCCTACCCCTTGGTTGCCCACTGTAGTCTGGCAGGCGATCTGGGCTGTGATGATGCCTCAACAGTTACTGGTTCACATATTTTCGACACTGTGCTCTGTGATGATAAAACACCGGCCCTGATGTAGTGTTCACCCAACATGCACATCTGTTAATTGAAATGCAGTTCAAAGGGTTCCTATCTTGTAGGCTGGGGTGTGAATGCTTGCCTTCAACTGCAATGACCTGGGTTTAATTCTCAGCTCATGCAAATAACTTTTCTGCTGTGGGTTTTCATTCGAGCAAAAGTTCTGAAGTTCTGATTTATCTGATTCATCCATGATCAAAACCTTGCCCTAGCCAGAGGGTTTTTTTTTTTTTTTTTGTCTAACCTTAAATGAACTATTTTCATGTATTTTTTGGTGCATACACAGTGATTATGCAGCTAGTCATGCATACAGTAGATATGGTGTGAATCAAGGATGCATGATTTTGTGACCTTGGCCAGATCACAATGAGCTTTCTGCTTGCATTATAGGATTTTCATTACTTATTAATGTGTCTTTCTTCGAATTGTTTTGCAATTCACATTGCTTGTGGAAGATTCATTTTCAGTCCCCTTCTTTTCCTTATAAGGTAAGTCATACCATTTTAAAAATATTGGAGTTTTGTATATTGTTTGCTGGACTTCCAGTCTGGTCTCATAGCAGTTCTTCCAGTGACAGCACAACTTTCAAAGTAATGTATTCCAATGGGAGGTATATTTCCTGCCTGAATCTCATTTTATGAGGTAGTATGAAGTGCGACAAAGTCCCTGTTAGGAAGCAGTTCAGTTGGTGGATGGGTCAATCAACATGGCCCATAATGTCCCAGAAATGTCATATATGCATATATATGGCCCTATAACAAGAATGATTATATGTTCCATATAAGGCGAAACACTATTGTCACATGCTCTGGCTATATGAAGATACAGGTTTATAACACATGAAATGCCCATAGTAAAATTTATATCTGTACATATATAAATATATGGTGCCAGACCAGGGAACAGCCTGCCGCTCATCATTACATCTTCCCCTTCAGTTTACATGTTTAAATCCTGTTTTTACACCATATGTTTTATATTTGTGTAATTTATATCCTATATCAATGCAAAAATATTTTGTTTTTGCAATTCATATACATATCTATGGAGAAACATATGTGACAAACATGCACTTTACATTCCCCTTATACATGTATGTGCATACCATGTTTGCCATCAATGCAATTTATATATCAAATTCAAAATCTATGTTAACAATATAGGGCACACAGAGGCACCCCAGTAGCTCACCTGGTCGTGCGTATGCCGCTTGTCAAGGTTCCTGATCGCAGCGCCCTGGGTTTGAATCTGACCCCAGGCCTTTCACTGCATGTCATCCCCTCTGTCTGTCTCTCCCCTGCCTGTCTTGTCTTTCTCTACTCTGACTGTCAAAAAAAAGCAGATACACACACACACATTTGTGTGTGTGTGTATGAATCATATGTGTGAAGTATATGTAAAAAAAAAAATTATATATACATAAACATGCATATTTGTATGGGCCAGACATATATGTCAATATATGAAAGTGTTCCAGTTTCTAATAGGTTTCATATATCGTTTGTATATATGACCATATACGTCATATATGGTTATTCCATTTTTGTACATATATTACATTGCCGCATGGAACTTTCTCTTGGAGCTTGACTACCGTGTTAAGCAAGACCAGTGCTCATTTACCACTACATTACATAAGATTTACTAACATTATGATGACCTTTTCCATTTTTTACCAACAAAACACTGAATGACTATGGACACACTACTGTGTCCATGGACACATATCTGTAGATTAGATTTTTTGCACAAACTGCCATGAGACTGAGTTGGGACTTCACTGATGTAAGTGGACTTACCCTCATGGAGGATGTACATTATTGCGGTAGGCCTAGAAAGTTATAATCTCTGATTTTTTATTGTTTTATTTTCAGTTATCAAGGCACTAAGGGCTGTGCAAACCCTTAACTAGTGTTCTGGTCCTAAGCTAATTTTCGCTTGTTTGGGAACAAATTTCCTCTTGGTATGCCAAGAGTTGCTTTGAACTTCTCACAGTGTATTTATTTAAATCTGATCTCTCTGTGTGTGTGTGTGTGTGTGTGTGTGTGTGTGTGTGGTGGGGGTTCTCATTTAGGCTTTTTGAAGGATTCAAAAGGAGATGGACGGGCTAGGAATTCAGAATGCAGACAACAGAACCAATAACAAAACTCTAAGCTGCTTTCTGTGTTTTCCAGAAATGCAGTAGCTGCAAGAACAGAAAAAAGGCACACAAACACACGCACACGCACACGCACACGCATGCACACGCACACACACACACACACACACACACACACACACACACACACACACACACACACACACACACACACACACACACACAATCAGAGACTTAGTTAGAAAAGGGGTATGAGAAAACTGCTCGCCTTGCTGCTTTGTCACTCTTACAACAAGTCAAGCATTGTGGGCTCAGTGACACAGACACACACACACACACACACACACACAGACACTCTGTTGCTGGTTCTTTGTTGGTTTTGTGAGGAATTTAGTTACTTGTTTCAGATGTACAGATTGAATTGAACAGCTAAAAACCATGGCTAAGGAAAAAAGTTAACTAACCCAATCCAATTTTTTTTTTTTTTCAGATTATTTTATTCTCGTGCTCCTTTTTGGTGCATTCTGCTCTTTTTGATTATTCAGTGGATGTTTATTTGTGCACATCATCAGATTGCTCTGAACCAAACTGCCCTACAGGGGAAAAATACATGATATTGTTTGCACTGCTTCATATCATGTACATAAATCTCTGTCAACATTAACTGTTTTTTCAGCTATGGATGATGAAGGTGAAGTAAGGTGTCCTGAAGCGGTTGCAACTGAAATAGAAAACCTGCAGCAATAAGATTGAGCAGCCGCTGTTATAATAAATATGAGGTGATGCTTGCTATTTTGTCGTTTCCAGGCATAATCCCATTGTACATGCTCATAGTATTATAAATATACAGTGATATCCCTCTAAAGGTCATCAGTGGATTTGTCTGGGCTGTGTATTAGCCAGCAGCATGTAAACATAGCTGGGTATTCACACTGTATTTTCCTCTCAGTTGCCTTTGACCGGCTGATTCCATTTTATATCCAAATGTGGACTCGCTCTAGATGTCACCACTTTAGATGCAAAAAGACTCTCCCGTGCATGCACAGAGGGAATTTAAGACTAATACCATCCAAAGAAGAGGATATCAAAATATGGAGATTGTAAATATATTATTTTGAAAAAGAGGAATTCTTAACTCCTACCCACACTTCCTCTCTTTTATTCATCTCTCATCCTTTCTTGAAAATGAAAAATTGAAACAGAATTATATACAGCAGTCTTGTGACAGTGAACAAACGGAGAGAAAAGTGGTGTCTGAACAGGGGGGCCTGTTGAGGGAGTACTACGAGTTCTACTTAGGAGGATAATGGAAATCTGTGACAGGTTGAAGCACTGCACTTGACAGCATACAGTAAGCACACAGCCTCAGCTGCAGGCTGTCATCCAAACTGTTATTAGACCAATTATAACGCAGGATGGAGAAGAGGGAAAGAGTTTGGGGAAGAGGGTAAGGATGAAAAAAACAAACAAACAAACAGAGCCTGACACACTTAATGGAATTAACTGTAAAATCCATAAATTGCTCACGGCATGTGTGACAGAAAGAGAGGAAAATTGTAAAAAGATAGGAGATTCATTATCAAAATTATCAAATGATCAAAATGACATGACTTTTGATTTCCCACTCAAGATCTACAGTCAAGACTGCTTGCATCAGTCTTGACTGTAGAAGTGACTGCTCCTGGAGTCGATGAGGAAGAACAGACAGAATGTAAACTCTTTGTAAGCCAGCTGAAGCCAGCTGCTCGGTAGACATCACAGCATTTGAACACATGGCTGCCATCTCTGAACGCTGCTGGTTTCTTCACCAGGTGACATTATGAGCCTTTTCCATCGCGTTCCATAGACACAATTTAGAGCTACTTTACTCATCAGGAGCAGCTTCTGTGTAGCCTTGTCCCTGGGTGGGGGACTGGGTTGGCACCCTGCAAAAAACAGGCCTGTTAAACCCACAGAGACCGGCTCTGACTGAGGGGGTCTGGCTCACCCAGGGCTGTTCCTGGAGGAAATCTGCCTGGGGGTCCCTGGAACCCTTGGGGTGCTGTTCCCTTTTGGATGGATGTGCTTCATTATGGCTCCCAGTTGGTTCCTGGCAGGGGAATAAGCCCCACTTGGATCCATGTGGGGGATTAAACCTGGTGGCTCTGTCCTGGGAAACATATGGTGGGTTTTCGCCTTTGAGCTGACGTCCCTGGTCTCTGGGACAGTGTGGCAGGTGGACCCATGGGGACCCAGGGCACAGGGTAAACAGTGCCTTGGTTATCACATCACCCATTTAGAAAACAAAGTGACCAATCTCTCAACTCGCTGCAATTTGACAGATATGCAAATTGGCTACTTAAAAAGCACTCTGTTTCATCCCCGGGTGGAATGTGGTTAGAAATCAGTGCTGTTCATAGGCAGGTCAGCTCCCTAAACATCACTAGAAATTTAAGAGTGGGCCCTTACTTTGGAGCTACTGTACTAATGCTGAGGATGAAGGGGAAACCCAAGACCCGAAACCTACTGTGAGCCTAAAATGGATGAATCATCTCAGGAACTGCCTTGCCTCATTGAAACGGGGGGTCCTCACGGAACTACAGAGAAAAATAAAACAAAACAACAACAACAACAACAACAACAAAACAGCAGATAAACGATATTTTAATTTGGTCATTTGTCCACCTGGTCTGCACCTACTGCACTGGGAGTTTTTTCTTGTCCACCATGAGGGTTAAGTCAAGGGATGTTGTCCTATTTTGCTTGTTTTAAATGTCTGGGCCCATAAACCCCTTTGAGACTGTAAAGAGTAAGTGTGCACTCTTAATAAACTTGAACTTTAAAAAGGGAGTGCTGCCACTGTAAAGGATAGAGGAGACGCTCAAGAAACTCTATGCCAACTGGAGAACTTGCTCTATTACCAAAAATATAAAGAACCTATCTACCCAGAAACGGATTCAGTGGGTCACCACAGATCAAGCCACCTACCTGGAAGTGATAGTTCAGAGTCTTACCCATATAGTGGTATTTGTTGGTCCATGTGAGTGTAACACAACCACCAAATTTGGTCCATCATACTCTTACCTGTCACAAAACTGAGAGCTACACCGGGAGTGTACTGCTCCAAAATGAATGAAATAGATACATACTGGAAAACAAGATGATTTTGAGTGGCTACACAAAGCTGAGAAAATGTTTTCACACACATTTGTTTTGATTGCATTTCTCAGCACTCTTTACATCCAGCTGTCTGAATCATCATGTTATGGGAGAGGACACATCCAGACCAGCATACTTTTACTTGCTACTGAAAATCCATAAGCAGCCTGACTCATGGTTAGTGCCACACCACATCTCTCTTGGTCTCCCCACAGCACTGCAGTCCGAATTCACTGACTTCTGACTGTATCCACTGTGTAACCGTCTGCAAGCTGTCAAAGATATGCCAGATACTATCACCCAAGCGCAAGTGATGAAAGTGGATGAGCCATGTCTCCTTTTCACCATGGATGAGGACAGCACATGAAAGTAATTTTTATCGATGTACTTCAACATATCAACATCTCAATTTGTGCATAAATGGATCTGCCCAAAACATTGTAGTTCTGCAAGATTTCTATTTGTCCAGTATCGTAAATTGCCATCAGGTCACCATCAGGCTATTTCATGATGAAAGTAAACTGTAACCTGCAAGTGATGTAACTTTCAACAAAATTAAATGCATTCGTGGCAAAAAAAAAAAAAAAAAAAAAAAAATGAGAAAAGTAAATGAAGTTCCTGTTGAAAATCACAAGAACAATTATCATTTGAAACAAAAACCTTAGGCAGAATGAATGTTTAACACTGAAATTCACTTACAAAAAATGGTCACTGGTTTCATACAAACACTGATGCTGTGAGTATCTCTCGAATAATCTCCAGAAATCAGTAAGTGTCTCTGTAATTGATGTATAAAGTAGCTGTGAATCATATCCCTGCAACAAGATGGAAAAGGATTGCCTCTTTACCAGCCGATTCCAGTGTAAACTCACTTTTCAGTGATATCTGCTACGGCTGTTTCTATCTCTGCAGCCCAGTAAGTCCCTCTTGACATCAGGGGCTCCTCTAAAGGAAGGGAAAGCCCTAAGACAGCGACTGAGGCGAGCAGATCAAAAAATGATGAGCACAGATTTCTGAGCTTCCTCCCTCTCTGCAGCTGTTCTGAATTGGTTTCTCATGCAAAGGGTAGCTTTTCAGCCAAGCAATTTCACCAGCCTAAAATATGTGCCAGCTGTGCAGCTGAATCCCAGAGGGCTCAGCTAGTAATGCTTCATAGGCTGTTATGCCAACTCTTAACCAAGAAGCTAGTCAGCTATCTTTCTCGTATACCCCAGTTTTTTCCCCTATTCTTCTACATCCATCTACTTTTGAAGAAAGTTTCTCCAGCTGTGCAGGGCATCTTGACAACAGGGTGTTTTACAATAGATACATCCCATCTTTTGGTTGTTCCATCAGTCAAGCTGTTGCTACAAGTATTGCTGGAGGTTTGACCTCTCTAATAAAGAGCACTCTCTCGGGTATCACTGTTATTTTAAAGCATGAATGAGTTAATAATTCAAACATGGTGGGTGAAAGGCTCTAGAATATCCCGTGTATTTTTATTGTTCTGATACAGATATAACAACACCAAGGCTGTAACACACAGGGTAAGGAATGGCCTCCATCAGCCTTGAATATCTTATTGCAAACAAACATTTGAATAGATTTGTTACTGTGTAACTTTGCCACATGCTTACATTTGAACAATTTAATGAGTTTTATGGACTTCAGTTCAGGGATAGTTCATAGACCGTCTACATCCCCCCCCCAAAATAATCTAATGTATTACAGCCTTAGAACCTGGCATAACAGAAATAACAGAAGTTTAGTTAAGTTTAGTTAAACTTCATGAATGATGAATTATGTATTTGTAATAAATGTAATAAGACAGGTATGCCTTATACTTTCTGACTTGATAACTGTGCAGTGTATTTTAAAGAGAATGATGAAAATAACCTCTGAAAATGCTGAGAAATTTTGTGTGATTTGCAGATATCATATCAGCTGTGTACAGGTCTCTTTATTTGTTGGCAAAGTGAGCAAGTTGTATCACTGCATTTTTGACTTTGCTTTCACTCGATTTCTATTTGTCAGCATCATCCAAGGGCTGTCATGTCAGCTGATGAGACTGTAAGCCAACTTAGATTCATTCTTGAGATAACTTAACACAAATTGACTTTTAAAGCCTTCCTTCAGTCACTGGAGATTTTCAAACAAGCCTTGCAATCATGTCAGACATTTACAAAGCAGACTAAGTGCTGATTCCTGACAGTTCTCTGCTGCTGTCTTGAACCTCATTTTGGCTGGGATTATAGTTGGTGGAGACAGTCGTGTATCATTTTTTGATAGAGGGGCTTTTTTTTTTCAAGAGATGAAATTAGAGCGGGGTCACAAGAGGAGGTCTTTAAGCATCCTAGCAGTAAGTTTCTGCATGGCCATGAGCTTTCATGGGAGCAGAACACCACCAGCACCACCATGCAGCTAATTAAAATGAGAGAAACTTGGGCCCAGTGAAATATTAAATATTAACTTGACTGTGACTTGCAACATTTATCACTTGATAGACACTGTAATTAAGATAATGAAGTTTAAATGCATTAGTAGTTCTATTTAAAACATCGCTGCAGTGGAACAGATTCTTTTAATGACAGTCTAATCTAATACAGTGTTAAAAGTTTCTGCACTGTCATCATTTAAGTCACTTTGTAAACTTTGATAATATGAGAATACTATATACTATGTTCTGTTGCACGATCCAGTCTTGGACATGTAACTGTGGGTTTTTAATGACATTAGCATTAATATTTTAGGGATGTAGCTGAGGCTCTTATGACTGAGTTAATGAGTGAGTTAGGGTTCAGTGTGTTGCAGGACAGACGGCTGTAAGAGCAATTAAAACTTTGACCTTACACAATCCAGTCTCATAAAATTTTGTGAACTGCTATGGCAACTCCTTTCATGTATTAAAAAAAAAAAAAAAAAACTTGAACAAATCAAGTGCACAGCAACACATTATTCACTACTAGCAAACCGATTTCGGTCATAGCACTGACCACTATAATAGCATTTTCAAATTTGCCTGCAATATTGGCACACGCCACTGTGGCGCTATACTGTAATTAGCACAGTGCATCTCTGGAGCCACTGCCAAAGAAGAAGAAAACCTCATGTTCACTAGCTACAGCCGGGCAAACAGACTGTTGTGGAGGCAGTAGTGAGTGGTAGATTAACCCATTTATTACCAAATTTTTCCCAGACACAAAAATATCCAAATCATGTGTCATTAGTAGCCCTTTGAAACAATCAATCATAATTTTTAGAAATTTTCATGGAAAAGTGTGTGAAAAAGTGTGTTTTATGATCGGTCACAATTGTGACCGGTGGGATAATGTGTTGTATCAACCATTGGACAGACTGAATATAGGCCTATTTGACCTATGCAGTTTGTGTGTGTGTGTGTGTGTGTGTGTGTGTGTGTGTGTGTGTGTGTGTGTGTGTTTGTGTTTGTGTGTGTGTGTGTGTGTGTGTGTGTGTGTGTGTGTGTGTAAAGTTAGGTAGAATTACAGTTGTGTTCAAAATTATTCAACCCCCACTGCAGTAAAGTGTTTTAGCAAGTTTGACATTTATTTTTTATCTTGTTCATAATCAGATCAAATAAGGACTTGTAAAACAGACAAATGCAACTTAAATTACAACAATATTTTTTCTATTATACCAAAAAAATGTCCTTTCTGTGATTACCTCATTGACAAAATTATTCAACCTTTTAGTCACATACATCCTTAGTACTTAGTACAATACCCTTTGGCAGTATGTAATGTCCTTCAGACGTGAAACATAGCTTGACACAAGTTTCTTGCAGTGATCTACAGGTATCTTAGCCCATTCCTCAAGGGCAAAGGCCTCCAGTTCATTGACATTCTTGGGCTTGCGTGCTGCAGCTGCTTTCTTCAAGTCCCACCAGAGATTTTCTATGGGATTTAAGCCGGGCGATTGCCATGGCCACTCCAGAATCTTCCAGCCCTTCTTCTGCAACCAAGCCATGGTAGATTTGGAGGTATGCTTGGGATTGTTGTGCTGATGGAAGGTCCAACGTCTCCCAAGTTTCAGCTTTGTCACTGATTGCATGACATTTGCACCCAAGATCTCCTGGTAGTTAACTGAATTCATGGTACCTTGCACACGCTGGAGATTCCCTGTACCTGAAGAAGCGAAACAGCCCCAGAGCATAACTGACCCACCGCCATGCTTCACAGTAGGCAAGGTGTTCTTTTCTTTATAGGCCTCGTTCTTCCTCCTCCAGACATATCGTTGATCCATAGGCCCAAAGATTTCCAATTTTGTCTCGTCGCTCCAGAGAACAGTATCCCAAAACCTTTGTGGTTTGTCCACGTAGTTTTTGGCATACTGGAGTCGACTCTTCTTGCGCTTTGGAGTCAGCAGGGGGGTGCACCTGGGAGTTCTGCACGGAGGCCTTCATCCCGCAGTGTGCGCCTTATTGTCTGGGCCGAAACATGAATACCTCCCTCTGGCAAGTCCTGTTGCAGTTCCTCAGCTGTCGCCCACGGATTTTTCTCCACCTTTCGTTTCAGGTACCGGACAGCAATCGCTGACAGCATTCTCTTTCTGCCACGCCCATGTAGCGTTTCCACTGTGCCTTTAGCTTTAGACTTGCAAATTATGCTTCCAATTGTGTCTCTTGAAATGTTTAATGTCTTTGCTATCTTTTTATATCCATATCCTTGCTAATGAAGAGAAATTACCTCCTCTCTTGACTTCTTTGACCATCCCCTGGACTTCACCAGTCCTTGGTTCTGTTCACATCTACAGGTGTTTTCAACACCTGGTTGAAAACACCTGATTGAGACCTCTGTTCTTAAGAGTGGTAATCTTTAAGGGGTTGAATAATTTTGTCAATGAGGAAATCACAAAAATGACATTTGTTAGTGTATTAGAAAAAACATTTTTGTAATTTTAGTTGCATTTAGCTAATTTACAAGTCCTTGTAAGATTTCATTATAAAAAAGATTAAAAATAAATAAATAAATAAATGTTAAATTTCCTAAAACCCTTTACTGCAATGGGGGTTGAATAATTTTGAACACAACTGTAGTTGGCTAGCTAGTCTTCCTGGGGTCCGTGCGTGCGCGCGCGCGCGCGCGCGTGTGTGTGTGTGTGTGTATGTGTGTGTGTGTGTGTGTGTGTGTTTGTGTGTGTGTCTGTGTGTGTGTGTGGTGTGTGTGTAAAGTTAGGCAGAAAGGTAGGTAGCAGCAGAAAGTTAGGTAGAACAGTTAGCCTATGTGTATTAGCATGTAGATACAATGGGTTATCCCACCGGTCACTATTGTTGCCGGTGACATGCTTGTGAGTTCTATGACCACACTGAACAAAGTGTAATTTCAAATGCATACATCAATACTAGACACCTTAAACATGATGTGTACCAAAAATCTATGTCCTCTCTTTATGTTAACATACTTTACTAAGCTCTTCTTTGGGAGCTTTGTTGCTGCCATCCTCTTCTCTTGGCGCAAACACGAAGTAAACAGCTCTGGTCATGTGACAATTTACAGTAAACATGTGATACTGCACATATTTCATTGAGACCCTTTCTTATTTCAATATTTGCTGGAAATGCATTGATAGATCATTCAGTAACATTTTTATAGCCTTAGAAATGAAACATTTTTTTACGGTCACTATTGTGACCGGTGGGATTAAATGGGTTAACCACAGAAATATTATAGAAATACTACAGGTGGCAATGTGTGGATGCATCTATTGTGTATCAGTACAAGTCGATCCAGTCTGTGAATTAGGTCAGGACCTACAATTACAATATGAGATTTTTATACACCACAAGCAAAGATCTGTTCAGGAGAGAATAGCAAGTGCCATAAAGATCTGATTTTGGTCCAAAGACAAAGGTGCTACAAGGCATATGTAAAAAATATGTAGTAAATAAGCTCCAAAATAGCCAACATGTGCTTTAACGCACAGTGGTCTTTTTTTTTTTTTTTTAATTAGGACTTGAATCAGGGAGGAAAGACGTATTCACCCATCCACCACAGTGACAACAGCACCTTTTCATTCCATCTCTGTATCTTCTTTCTCTAAGGGCAGAGGTTTGTGGTCATGTCTCCACATCATCTCTTGGTAGTAAACATGCTATTCCCATGTTTTGTGCACAGAGCACGTGTTTGCTTTTTAAGACATTGAGCTCATTTCATGAAATTTTGGGGGACCACGGTGGACTATAGGATTCACACTTTGACCATTAAGCCATTCTGCAACCATAATGAAGAATAGTGCATCCAGAATGTCTTGTTTTCCCAATGTTAGTGAGTATTTACACAATTGGTAGTTTCAACTTACCATACTCTTGTGCAACCACGTAGTTACTTTATGTAGTAATCTTCCATGCTTTGCCCTGTTTTTATCATTGTGTGCAGTCTTTCCTTCATACTGCTACTTTCAGTTAAAACACATCTGTTGGTAAAAAAATGTATGTGCTATACTATGAGTCACTGTAAACTTTGGGCCCTATTCACAAAGAACTTTGTGCTTATAATATTCCTTACAAGCACAGGTGATAGCTGTAACACAATGAGTAGCTAAAGTAATGATATAACACTTGTAAATCAGAGGAGCTACACTCATCTAAATGTATTATCTGAAGAGCAGATATAATTCTTGTGTCTGTAACCTCCAGAGAGAATGAGACATTAGCATCTCCAGTCATGATTTAAGACAAATATGATCTTTCACATTTGTCTGTGGCATCATAACTCCTCCCTTATTTCTCCTTGGCTCCCCTCGTCGTCCCATCCATCTCTGATCCCGCCCTTTCGCCCCCTCCCTCCCTCCCTCCCTCCCTCTTGTCCTCTGTTTCTCTCCTGTTCTACCACTTTCCCATCCATGCGGTGCCTGAGGGCAGAGCAAGAGAGTCAAAAAGTGCAATTTAAGTTCAGTGCAGAGAGAGAGAATGAGAGAGAGGGACTGTACAGTAGAATTTGCTTCCATTTAAAATGGCACAGGGCTTGTCTTATTTTTGGGGTGAACATCAGGTTACCAACAAGCGCTCCCTGAAGTTTGCTGACTCGAGGGGACAGTTCATCATGATGAACTTGTTGTGTGATACTCTCGATAATCCCACCCTAACCACTGTGAGGGGGAGAATCAAAAAATCTGTCTTCGGTGTGCCTTCAGGATAATGACTATGGATAAATTGACACCAGTGTTTCTGCCTGTCTGACTGATCTTTATTCTCTTGTTGTTTGGAAATAGGTGCTGCTGATATGGGAGTCAATCAATATGAGTCCCAGTGAGAGGTGTCAGAAATAGAACAGACAAAATGATGACTAAATGAGACAAAGTCTTTGTGAGAGGTTTCTCCTTCTGTTTTTAAGCCTTACTTACCCAGGGCAAACAAGAGATGGGGTGGGGGTGGGGGGGGTTGAGAGAGAGAGAGAGAGAAGGAGAGAGGGGGAGAAAAGATGCAACTGCCCTTGGGCCCTCAGAGGCTTGCATAGGTTCATTGTTCCAAACACACACGCATACACACACGCACACACACATATACAGATGGATTTCACTCACAGAATTCACCCACATACACACACCTCTTTGGGAGAATCTTGGATTGTTGGGAATCAAATAATGACATTCAATGCACATACACTATTAGGGTAAGAATGGGTAGGGGTTCCAAAATGTTTTTTTTTTGTTTTGTTTTTTTTTTCAAACTCTACAAGCGTACCCTATCTAAATTCTAGATCAGACCACAGGAGTTTTAAAATCCTGACCGATTTTGAAACCAGTTTGCATCACGCACTTCAGGAGGAACTTCACAGCTGCTCAAGATTCGAAAATAATGGCACATCATGCACTGCAGGTTATTATTGAGAGTATTGCACCTGAGGGAGTAATGTACCACCTCGCCATCTCTCTCTCTCTCTCTCTCTCTCTCTCTCTCTCTCTCACACTCACCTAGTAAAGTGGAAGTGAGTTCTCCCCAGCTCTTCACTTTGTCCCTACAGTTATGATATGTCTTGAAAAACATGTCATGTATAGGGCAGCCGCGTTCTTGCCGCATATCGACAAGCCTTTCCTCCATCTCAGCTGTCCCAGCACATCTGTACAGCAGCTTGTTGTTGGCTGTTGTGATCCCACCTGGAAAGTAGTGATGCATTCATCCAGATTTCAAATATCAAACGTGTTTGAAAATGATGCTGAATATCGGTTCTGACCGAGATTTCTCCACTGATTGCTGGGAGAGTTGAATCGGGGTTAAATCTGTCCAAATCTCCAGTAGTCTGAGCTCGGCCTAAGTGATGTCTACAGGGCAACTTGCAGTAGACAGAAAAGAGAGTATCCTCCATGAGTCATGCTTGATTCATGCCTGGAGCATAACATGGAGTTTTGATGTGTACTTACCACAGCTGCTGCATCAGGCCATCTGGGGAGCGGACCTTCATTTGGGTTTCAGTTTGTGGCTCAGTGACGCTTGTTGTATGATGCTTGAGTTCAAATGTATTATGGGTGCAGTTGAAAACAAAACTATTTCTCTTTTTTGATCCACATCATCAAAGCAAAGTCTCACTGAAACTGTATATATATCTATAGATATCAGAGCGCACGTACCTGGGAGATGGAGCTTGTATTGCATATTGTAATCGCATTAACAGAAGGGATAATGGGGGTAATCGAATACACAGGAACTGTTAATGTGGAGACACACGGAAGCAGATTTACAGTGGCAATCATTTAAACTGAAAGCAGCAGGAATCCTGACACATTAAACAATTCCTTCACTGCGATGCACCCAAAACAATTTCTCGCTTGAGTGACCCTCCTTGCTTGTTCTGCAATCTGATTAAGCCAAATCTCAGGCAGGAAGAAACACAAGAGAGGGTCTCTTCACAGTGCTCGCTCTCTCTCTCCCTCTCTCTCTCTCCTTCTCTCGCTCTGAACCATGCACTCACTCTCATTTTAATAACAGTCGACTGTACAGATAATTGTAAGATTGATCTCAACATGCATTGGTGTTAATGGCGGCCATTTGTTAGATAACTGTTTCTTCTATAAAACGGTCTCATGCAGATGCAAGATGTTGCTAATGCCGTCAGCAATTTCAAAATGCAGATAATAACGCTTTCGATTGGAGTGCAAACAATATAATTCTAACTTGTCTGTATTAATGGGTTGGATGAAGAAAAGCACGCACAGTCACAAACGCAAAAACAGATGTACACACCCACAGACACACACAGCAAACCAACACACACTAGTGTTTGTGCCCTTGAGGCCAGGACTTGTGGCCTGACACACATTTAGTCTTGCACCACTATTTGCCAATACGTTCTCACTGTGACTCCATTTATGTGTTAAATTGGACTCAGACCCGATGATGAAAGGTTAAAAAGATGCTGACAGAATGAATCATGGCCTTAATCAGACATAACAGGACACTTTTTTTGGAAATTAATATCAGAACTGTGAGTTTTTCTTCCATGTAAAGTGGACAATACCTCACAACATTTAAAAAAAAAAAAAAAAAAAACAGTGGGAAAAAAGGATATTTTATTCCACTCATCAACTGTATCAAAATTAAACATTTGCTATGGTAGGGATGCAAACTTTACTTTTAGATGGGGTCCAGATTATGAAATAGAAAAAAAAAAACAACAATATACAAAGTGAATTCTCTTTACCAGGCTATTAGTCCATAAATATGCCGTGAGTGCATAATGATCAAATAAATGCAACTAAATAAGTGAGTTCCATCTAGCCTATAATATTTCAGTGACATTATAAAGCACATTATGATCTTGTTTACATCTGAATGAACAACAGTAATCACATGGGGTTATGCTCTCTGAAGCAATGTCAAGTTTGAGTGTTTTTTGTTTTTTTTTTTCACTTTTCACTCTTAAGTTGCATGTCTTAGAGCAATTTCCTTTTTTATTTCTTTGAGTGAAGAATGACATTTTGGCAATCATTACAGTTTGGTGGAAGACCAGCTCCTTCATGCCCCACAGGCTCAGGGAATACAGATAACACACCTAACCCGGTTTTGGGCAATTGCTGGCTGATTTTTTTTTTTTTTTTTAAAACCTTTATTTATCCAGGGAAGGTTTTTACTGAGTATGTATGCCCTTTTTCAGCAATGACCTGCTTCACACAGAGCACATACAATACACATTCACACCTGGACCTGCCCAGTGAAACCATATATCAAGGCCAAATCCTGCATGTTTGCAGATTTAAATAATTTATCATTTTGAATCATTCATATACAAATGGTGGATAAGCAAGTCAACCTGTGTGAGGCCTTTTTATGGCATTAAAAAAAATCAGATGCTAGAGAATTCTTCAGTAACTCTTCATAGTAGTCAGCATAATTGCCATGCAGGAGACATGCGTAAGAATAATAATTAATCAAGCAGTTACAGCTGGAAAATACTACACAGTTGAATTACTTAAAAACGCCACAGCTTTTAATTAATTAATTGTACTTTTCAGTAAATTATGTTTTCTTTCATTGTTCACTGTGTTATCCACTGGGACAAATTTTACTGAATTTACTAAAACAATTCTTTATATATAAGGTGTGGAAGTTCTAAAAATGTTTTAAAATATTGCAGTATTGTCATTTTACTTGGTATTTTACTTTTCTTACTGTGACTATAAAAGGAAAGGTTACCAGTTCTTTCTTTACATTGTCTGCACCTGCAAATATCAGGCCTGTAGACATTTGTATGATTTTTTTTTTCAGCATCCTTTACAAAAGTGATGCATTGTTAAAAAACTTGCAAGATTATAAAAGTTAGAGATTTGTTGTTTTGTGGTTCACCGCAAATTCAAAGTCCTCTGTGTTATCTGAAGGGCTTGCGTTTGTGATTGAAGTCTGTGACCGTTCTTTTTGATCTGTTGCTGAATCTTCCTGAATTCTATTCGCCTCCAACCAAAACATCTTAGTTGTGTGTTTTCAACACACAGTGAGAAAACTTTTCAGAGATAAAACTTCTCCATGTGAAAGCATCTCATTTTTGTGTTTTCCACACCTGAGATCTGGCAGGGACTCAAAATTTGACAGTCACTTTCAGGGGACTGACTCAGACTCCACTGAGTCTTACATTCAGACTTGAACACAGCAAAGCATGACTCACTGAAACAAAAAGCCTCTCCACTCAAATTTGGACCTGACGTTAAGTCAAATTCAGTACTAACACACATACACACACCTTTAATGCACAAGTTCACGTGTAGGATACATAGACAGACTGCACATGTGCATACACACACAAGCTCAAGCACCTCTGACAAGCAAAGTATTATTTGTTTTCTTCTGGCATGCTTACCAGCTTTGTAATTGTAGATATATTTTGACCAAGGTTAATGTTTCTATTTTCAGTATGACAGCAATAGACATGAAATGTCATGTTTTGTTTTCAACACTGACACACTAGGCTCCATTCCAATGACAAGCACTCTTACAACTATCTAACAACTCCTACACACACACACACCCTCCCTCTCCCTCTCATACTCTCTCTCTCTTGCCACACACATACACACTCATGCATACACAGATGCAGGCAGGCTTAAACTACGTGCTATTCTGGGTAGCATGATTATTTGATGATGAAGCTTCCAGTTTCCCAACCACCCTTTTGTACACACTATCTAGCTTTGAATAATTTAACACTAGAAGCTTGCAAGGTGGGTACCTTGCAACAGCGGGTACACTCAAACTCAGAAGGCAGGACATGCAGAAGCAGCATTATCTCATCGAGTTATCCACCCACTCCTTGTACACAGCCCTTCAGTCGGACTCTGACACCCAGCACTTCCATTTCCATATTTCAGTCCAGTCTGTCATCTATCCATCCATCTATTCATCCTGCCAGGCAACACCGTGCATGGCTCCGGTGTCATTTCTCCTCAGGTAAAAAGGCTCTTGGACTGACTGTTGCTCCACCAGCACCGCGTCCTCAATCAGCCAGCATGGAGGAGCTCCAGAGGAAACTGAATCAGCGCTATGAAGGCAGCAAGCCCAGAAAGGTGAGTTATTTACTGGCCTAGTTTATTTCACTTTTGTGGTTTATTTGAAGTACTCTTAGAAATGTATATTACTGAACAAAAAAAGACTGCACTGGAAGGAATAGAAACGCCGCTGACATGTTGGGGGGGGTCTCAGTTTCCCAGTTTTCAGCCTTTAATGTTCATTTATAAAAAAAAAAAAAAAAGTCATAGTATGTATGTGTCACAGTATAGTAGGCTATAGACAGATTATGTTAGATTAGATTAGATTAGATTAGATTAGATTAGATTAGATTAGACTATAGATTATGTCTGTCACAGATGTTTTGGAAGAAGCTGCTTTACAATCAGTGGTATATCAGCAGAGTGCATCACAAGTTAAAGTTGAAACTGCCCATGCTGTGGCTCTGGTGTGCTAGAAGCCAGTTTTCTGCTGTTAGCCTAATTTGCGACATTGTCAGGGTGGAACTTGAGAGGCGATGACAGCCTGTGTTGCCAGTTTTTCACAGGTATCGCCCTTGCCACTTTTTGAGACAACATGAGAAACAGCCCTCTTTTCAAAGTTATGTGAACTGGACGCTCGTAAAAACACTACTATGACTTTATTAAGCATGTGCACATTGAAATTGTCATGTTGTGAAACCGCAGGTGAGGTTCAAGCTGGCGTCATCGTACAGCGGCCGCGTCCTGAAGCACGTGTACGAGGATGGTCAGGAACTGGACAGCCCGGAGGAGAAATACCCTCACAGCTTCATCCACCGCAAGATCCCCCCCAGCCACCTGGAGATGGAGCAGCTCTGTGGGTTTGAGGACATGCAGGGGGACCAACAGGGTACATATTTATCAAACATATAATGTGTATACACGCCGACTGTGCCTTACGTCTGTTGGAGCTTGTGCTGATTTGTGTGCATGTATACTGGTAACCATGGCAGCCACATGATCTGTATTATAGTGGTGAATTGCTCTATGTATGTGTGTATGGATTGGTGTTTGCTTTGCCTATGTGTATTTGCACTTTCAAACCTATGATGAGCAGCTGTGAATGACTGAGACATTCATGTGTAGGACAGTACGTGTGTGTGTTTGTGTGTGTGTGTGTGCACAGTTGTCCTGTTATGTACTTTCACTTCCAATGTTTCAAACTGTTATGGAAAGTGTAGCTGCCCCAGCAAACAATGTGACATTGAACATCTGCTGTCAGACCGGCCATGGAGAGACGACAGACCACTAAGCAGCCTGTCAGGAGGCTGAAATACATGAACACACATTGAACTGGTGATACAGGTAGCAGAAACAAGGTGCACCCTCTGTTTTTAGTGTGTGAAGGTTTAACTTTAATGAACTGAATTAAATTGAGCTGGTTAGCAGCAGCAGATTAGAAACTAACTACCTTATTGGCGGGTTGGGCTTTAGTTTGGCATCAAAGCAAACTCCCCAAGACATGCTTAAGTAAAATTATAAAGCACTTTTGGTTTTCACTCTTGTTTGGTTTTCACTCTTGTGTATGGTTCATTAGGCTCTGGATTTTACTTTGATATTTTCCCCTCTGAGTCATACGTCTTATTTCCTTAGTGTTTCTTGTATCTTATTCTGGGTTCATTTTGTCCCTATTGTTCTTCCACAGCCTTGTCACCTTGTTCATCCTCACACCTGCCCTGTATTGTTTCATTAGCCCCGCCCTCGTGTTACCTGTCCTCACTGTGTTTCAGCCAATCCTCTGTTCCCTCCTGTTTTGTGTCCCTCCCGTTCTCCACGTGTGTCCATTTTGCCGGTTACGTCAGTTTGTGTTGAAGTGCTGTTCTGATTCTAGCTCTTGGTGGTTTGTTGTGTGTGCTTGTCATGTCTGTGCTTCCTCGTGCCGCTGGTGTTCCTAAGTTTCCTGCATTGGTTATTCGATACTTGTGTTCTTTACCGCAACATGCCACTGCTCCTGTGTGTGGATCCATTTTCCTGCCTACATATGACAAAAACACACCCGGATATTCTAAAAAAAAACATTCATTCAAGTAACGATAACATTCACTGCATTTGCAGCAGCGATAGTCTGATTTCTGCTTGCCTTGGTGTCCACGGTGCGGACTGTGTGAATGACACAATTCTGGACTAAATGGTGCTGAATGGTGATCACAATAGAGCTCCACAGACTTTCTGTAACAACACGGCACGGCACCGTGGAGGCCTTATTGGATAAACAGTCGATGACTGGTTCAAGTGCTTCCACCGCACAAACTATGAATGTCCTGCCATGGGCAAACACCATGCTTTGCCGTTGGTGCTGTGAGTGCCGTGAACACAAAATGGAGCATACATCAGCCTTTAGTTTGCTAGATAAGCTAAGCCAAAATTTCTTAAGCTGGAGCAATGTTGGCTCACAAGTATATTTTATAGTTGAATGTAATGTAAATGTGATGTAAAACACATTTAAAGAAGCGTTATTGTGTTGATGTGCATGTTATTGAACTCCCATACGCAGATGTTCCCATAAGATCAAGAGAGTGTGTGACATGTAGCCTTGAGATTCTTCGGCAGTTACACAATGTCTGCACTGAGACGCTTTTCAACCCCAACTAGGCATCCAATAATGTAATTTACATGCAGAAATTCTATTTTAATTGAAGTAGAAAATGTGCTGTCTGGGGAAGAAGCTGGTGATTTGTGATTGTCTGAGTGATAAGTGTTGGGATAAACCTGCAAGGCTGCAGCCTCCAAGTCCACCATGAAGAAGAGAGACAGGCCTCTCTGCATGTTGCCATCTGTGAAATGCTTGCTGAGTACAGATGACAACATCATTTCAGTCTGACAGCTCCTGTCCAAGTCCACACACTCCCTTGATATGTAACATGTTTTTTTGTGTGTGTGTGTCTAGATGTGTATCCTCCCACAGGGCTCATTGCCCAGAGAATAAACGTGTACAGAGGGATGGGAGGCTACAGACCCATGGTCGACCAAGCTGAGGAAGCAGAGGGAGATGCCAAAGTAAGCAGCAGGCCTGACTTCTTATGCTTCATTTTGATATCAACATAAGTGAACAATCGATTTCAAATCAGCAATGTCAGTTACTGTCTGAATGTCATGTCTTAGTCTGTGTTGTGATCCGACTGAGATTTTATATGTTTAAAAAAAAATTTTCATTAGGGCTGCTATGTTGACAGGTGATGGAGAAAACAGAGGGCTGCCTGTTTTTTTTTCTGTAGTGCTGTCAATACGTTTGTTCTGTCAAAAGCTGACACCATTTTTTGACAAGATATATGATGATGTTATGTATGGCTGTTCACTAGTCTAGATGGCAAAGGTGGAGCTCATGTTTTCTCTCAACTTTCACAAAGAAAGAGTAGCTAATTTCATAGTTTCAGAGAGTTGTATGAACACCAGCAAATGAACAAAGACAGAAACAGAACTAGTAATATCTGTCATTGTATCAGTGCAGCTGGGTCTATAGAAAACCAGTGTTCAAATTGTGTATCTTGACATTCATATTTTTATTGGCAAGCAAGCAATGCTACGATGACAAGAGCAAGGAGCGATTAAGTCTGCTCGTCAAGGTCCATGTTTGTGTGTTTACAGTTTAATCACCCATTATTTTTGTTAAAGAAAATACCACAATTGTTTTGCATTCCAGTCACACAAAGAACTGAGAGAAACAGATCCAAACGACATCATTTGAACATCATCTGTTTCATCCTTTTCTGCCTAGCTGCTGTCTAAGTCATTCTCCAGAGCAGTTTCAATAAACTGAAAAAAAAAAAAAAAAAACTATCTAACCAAGAGTCAAATGTTGCTGTTGTGTGTATGAACAGAAATGTATCATTTCTACAGCACCAAGGCAGCAGATTTACCCTACAAAACAACCATTTGGAAACAGCACAGACATCCTGAGAGAAAGGGAAATATTTTAACCGTTTATAAAACATAAGATGTTTGTTAAGATGAAAAAAAAATGACGTTTTTGCAAAAGCTAGAAGACACAAGATTAAGCAAAAGTGTTATAATTTTGTTAGTTAAGTTACACATATCTGAAGACTTTTGTGCAGTAATTTCTCGATCATGATCACTGCGCCACGCGCCTTTGAACTTATAATGATAAAATAATATCACAGCTCCTCATGACGAGTTGATGTCATAGCTATGATGAATCCCACGGAACAGACACACCAAAATAAAACCTTGGATGATTAATGACAAATGCTAAATAACGTAGCGATTAATGCATGTGTTTCCAGAACAAAACAAGCGATCAGGACTAAAAATACACAATGAAACGAATCCAGTAATTGAAGCATCAGCGGGTGCTCAGAGAAAATGGTACATGAAGTAAAAAGGGAGCAACAACAGCAGCAAAACTGTTCATGTGACAAGAAAAGCCACTATTTCCGAGCTACTGGGGCAGCGGCTTCATTAGTGCAGCAGACTGAGAGGCAGGTCAGCTACATCGCCTGCTGGCTTAGTGTCAGTTTCATTCTTTTATCCTCTAAACAAAGGCACGCTTTGCTGACCGAGGCCAGTATTTATCACATTTATCAGAGGAGGACTGCAATCTGGATTTAGTTGATCCTTTTAGGGGGTTATGGAAATGACTGCACTGTGGGCCGAGGCTAGCACCCGTCCTCTGGGGGCTTAATGACTTAGTTTGTGATTTTTAAGGGCCTCCTCCTTACCAAGCTCAATAGTCATGACTTCAGTGGTTTTCTCTGTCATTTGTATTTAAAGGGATTGCCTATTGCCTGACCTTGTTACACAACTGAATGCATCTTTAAAAATCTTCCAAAATGTTTTGGACGTGAGTGCTTTTTAAAAGCCGCAAACACGGGTAGTGCATGGGGTCACATTTGTCACTTGGTGGATATTAAATTTGGGAGTGAATCTCTTCATTTGGTGGCATGTTTGTTATTGTTGTCATTCCTGCCTCACGACCAAACCCCTCGCTTTGACTCGTGCTGTCTTCCCCTTCTTAGTCCCCGGTGCTGGACTTTGGCAAGATCATCATCTACACCAGCAATCTGCGCATCATCAGAGCACCACCGAGGAAGCCCGACGCCTCGCGACACCACGCAGCGCCCGCTGTGGTCTTGGAGGGCCACCCACAGGCCAGGGAGCGGGGGAGCAGGAGGAAGGCGAAAGCAATCTGCGCCCAGGAGGAGGAGGTGGAGAACCAGCCCAGTGACACAGAGGACAAGGTAATAGTCCCCAACCAGACCACCTCCATAACATCACTCTCAGTCACGTGGTGGGGTTTTCATTCCCTTGTTTCCATTTCTCTCCATTCTCAGTATCATAGGGAGCTGAAGTCCTGCCCCCACTCCCTGGTTAGTCTTTGTTCTGTTAGTTTCCATTCTGCTGTGTATTTGCCTGTGGGAGGCACTTCTTGTCAGTCACTCAGGAAAGGAGGGACATGATAGTGGGCTATGTTCATGTCTTTGCATTTAACAACCATGCAGTTTTTTTTTTTTTTTTTTTTTTTTTTTTTTGACAGCACTCAAGGTTTGTAAAGTTGCCACTGTGAAATGTCCAGTTGCCTATTAAAAATAAAACACGCCACTCATGACTGGAGTTGGCAATGTACAGATCTCAATGCGACAGTGGTTTGTCAGGCTAAAACTAACACATGTCCATAAATAATGAAATATTATGTTAGTTTTGGCACAACATACTGTTCGACTGGTGTGTAATATGTAAGGTTTGCTGGATTTTTATTATTGTTGTTTTCTTACCTCTGGAAAAAAACGTGTAAGCTTCAGTTTCAGTTTCAGTTTGGCTCCCTGTTTCATTCTGTTCCACCTCTCTCCCTCTCTCTCTCCCTCTCTCTCTCCCTCTCTCTCTGTCCTCAGCCTTCCTCTCTTGACATCTCTTGGCTTTCAAGAGCATGAGTGCATGAGAGCGAGTGTATGTGTTTGTGTGTGTGTGTGTGTGTCCACACTCTCTCTTGCTTGTCTCTGCAGTCATACCGCTGTAATTCAGAATCCATTCTTATTCCCCTATCTCGTCTGTGTTCCCCTGTAACTGCCACCTCATTTGAACCCCCTTCCCTTTTCCTCTCTCTAGCCCCCCCCACCTCCAACCCCCGTCCCTCCACCTCCACCCGCCCACTTGTCCTCATGTTATCTGTCAACTGTGAGCAGATACTGATGAGCCCACAGTTTTATTCTGTCCATGCGGCATTTGGCTGCTACTTACCGGCCTTCAAAGACACCCAGCTCGCCGTTACTCCCTCCCTCTCACCTCCTCGGCTGATGACTGCTCTGTTCCCCTCTCTCCTATTCTATACCTCACCTCTATCGTTTTTTTTTTCTCATTTTCTCTGCCTTGTGAAGAACGCAGTTTCATCCTTACTTCTGCGTTTCTTTTTCTTTCTTTTTCATTATTTGGTTTTCTCTCTGGGGTGTCACTTTCTTCCATTTTGTTTAGGTTCCTCGTCCTTGCCTTTGTTGCCCAAACTGCATGCTGGTTCAGTTTGCTCTTTTCTATTTTTTTCTATCTTTTTTTTTTTGTTTTGCTATTGACTAAGGGTTAGAATTTCGATTGGCACAACACTGACATTCCTTGGCTTTCTTGGCCTTCTTTCTTTGCTTATCGTCAGTCGTTACAGTCGATGCTCCATGTCATTACATATTAAAGGGTACATCAGTAGCATCGTTTGGCAGGTTACTTTACAAATGTATTCCATTAGAGTTAGTGGTTACCTATCTAAACTGCAATCAGTAATACAATCCAGGGCATTACCCCAAAACAGTAATGCATTCTGTTCACTTTCAGATTACTTTGACAACACCTCTTGTATCAAATTTGCATTTTCCCTTCTTTTCAATCTAAGTATGAGAACACTGCATGAATAGTCTGTTTCTCCTTTCTCAATGGGGGGGGGGGGGGGGGGGGGGGGAGGGGGGTTGTAGATGCATAAACCCTTGCTTTTTGTGTTTTTTTTTTTTTTTTTTATTGTTTCATACCTTTTTTTAACCTTTAACTATTAAGACATTAACTAGTTGAGTGGAAATTAAAAAAACAAAACAAAAAAAAAAAAAAAAAAAAAAAAAACAAGCAAACCAACAAAAACTAAATTTTGTTGCATATAAATGCGCATTTTCTTCTGGGCCACATTTTGTAAAGACAAAGAGCGCCTGATACTATTTCAATATTAAAACACTGAGTTCATTGAGTTTCTTGTTTTCACATTACAGATATTTCCAGAATTAATAGCTCACATTTTTAACAAGTACCTGTGATCTGAATGTTTAAAATGTTTATACGTGATGTTGTTACCAGTATTCTACTACTCTGTTCACTATTCACTAATATGGTATCTGATTATTTGGATATGGTTGACATACAGCTGCAGCCCTGTCAACTTGCCCAACTTCCTTTCATCTCCTTCTCACCCATCACAACCTCTTCCTCCCCTTTTAACCTTTTCCTCACCTCTCCATTTCTCTCTTTCGCCCCTTCTCTCCCCCATTGTGTGTCTTGTCTCTCCAGGAGGTAGCCAGTTGCCAGCATTGTGGTGGTTCGGGCTGTGCTCCCTGCTCTCTGTGTCACGGCAGCAAGCTGTCCATGCTGGCGAACCGCTTCAATGAGTCCATCAGTGATCTGCGCTGCCAAGCCTGCTACCCCCATGGTCTGGAGAAGTGCCAGTCCTGCTCCAGCAAATAGCACCATTTGGCTGACACCCATGTCTGGCATTGAGCGAGAAAATGAGTGAGTGAATGAGTGAGTGAGTGAGTGAGTGTATCTGTGCATGTGTGTGTGTGTGTGTGTGTGTGTGTGGTGCGTGTGTACTGGATGTCCTATCAGCTTGTCAGAATTGTCTCTGCGGCAATATTGCCCTAATCCAAAATGTACTTGGTGGGGTGTTTCGAAGCGCTACTAGGAAACATAAGCCATCATTGGAAAAGAGAATTGTAACTGTGCAGTGGGCGAAAAATCATAAAATACAATTACTGTGTGCAGTGAATATGGCTCACGATAAGACAAACACATAATCACTCTTTTGTTGTTGCATATTATTTTGCATCTGCACCCTTTTCGGTGATAACACCGGGTTCCGCGACAGAGTTATCATTTTAATTAAAACGATGCAAACAATTCTGCAATTTATTTCATCCAGAGGGAAAAGCTGCCCTGTTCCTATCTTTGCTCTCTACTCACCGGAGAGATCGAAGCCTTTTTATCTCTCAGCACTATGCATGCACTACGACAGTAACTGATGCTTTCATTTAATCAAAGTAGTAGATAGTTAAAATCAAAGGAAACTTAATGATTGAAGCAAAACACAGATAAAAGTAGAATAAAGAAATAGAGCTGGACAGAGAGAGGAGGACATACAGATGGTGAGAGAAAAAAGAGGCAAACAGTTTAATAAATGGTAATATGGGGACATAGGTGAGGTCAGAGGAGTATTATTAAGAGGATTTTTTTTTTTCAAAGAAATGGTTAGGGATGAAATTAACAGAGAGACACAGAGGAGAAAAATATGGATAAATCAAAAGCTAAATGAATTGTAACAGTGGAGCAATAGGTCAGCTCAGGAAATTATGATGAAATGTTTTAAATTGACAGTGACTAATTCTCAGGTGATTGCCATTCTGAGTTGTTGTTTCTGAGCTTGTTCCACACAGTTTTGGTATATGAATTAAATAGACACCTGCTTAATTTTCAGTGCCTCCTCTTTTATTCAGCAACGTTTTTTTTTTTCAGCTGCCAACCAAGTAAAGTGATGACTGATCCAGGGCTGTTTGATCAGGTATTCATACTTATGAAATCTTCGCCGACCTAACATCAATAGCAGCAAAGAACAGAACTAACTGAGCTTTAAGTTTGTTTCAGTTTTCTGATATTCTTGAATTTGTCAGCTATTCAGCAGTCAGCAACCATCATCCACTCACCCCAAGCTGTATTGTCATGTCCCATGAAAATAGGTTTTAATCCCATGCCTCTGAAATTGAATGCAGCAAACATTGTAGCCATGTCTGTTAGCAAGGAGTTGATCAGCAACTTTGAAAAACAGCAGCAAAAAGGATATGAAAACCGTCATTTCAAATTCCCAGGCTAATCGTGCAGCTTACACACTGAAGATATGAATGGACGGTTGAGACTTGGATTGTGCAGCACAGAGTTTAAGAATTTGAAATGGATGTTTTTATATAGTTTTTGCTGCGGTTTGACATCTCTGATCAACTCCATGCAAACAGACTTTAAAGGAAGTAGTGCAAGGAAGTAGTTTAAAGGTGCATTATGCAAAATTGCCAAGTAAAATGAGCAACTCAACTTACTCAACTTGCAAAAGCACATGGAATAAACGTGTAATCGACCAGCCTGGCCGATAAACCATGTAGACTCATAATTCCAGTCACATGCTTACTCCACATTTTCATTTTGGAGCCACTTTAGCATCTGCTGATGCTAGATGAATGGTAACCATAGCAACAACTACAGCATGTTACATAATTTTTGGTCATGAACAACACTTTGTTTGTTGCCCACGAGGATGTCTTAACAAAAAATGAAACACACTCTCTGATAGTAAAAGGTTTTTGTGGTTCCTTCATGCGAGCTGCATTATCTGTAAAGTGTATAAATTCAGAGTGATCGCCTTCAGTCTGGGATGAATTTATATTCTGGCATTATCAGTGTATTCCAGGATTACAATGCCACTATTACAAGTATCACAAGTTGTCCTCCTATGGTTTAAACAGAGTGATGCCCGTGTTATCCATAAAGGCACATGATGTTTGTCATTATGTGCCTTTAGGTTTTGTCTGTCGGTTTGTTTTTCAAGACGTTTTTCAAGATAATTGTGTCCCTCTAATAAGCCTACAGCTACCCGATAACCAGATATGAACTCTGTGCATTTTGAGGATGTTCTGCAGTGGCAGCTGAAGTAGCATTTTTTTGCCACCACCCTGTGCTGGGAGGCACAGATGATTAGTCAAAATCAATGTTCGCAGCAGTAAGCACTGACCATGTTCCCGAGGGGATCGGCGGCCAAAAGTCATGACAGAACAAGCACCTAACTTCCATTACAGGCCACTATCCCTGGAAGTCTTTGTGCTACAGTTTCCATTATTTTGTCTTATTATTTCAGATAGCCTCACACTCAGTTAAAGAGCAGACTATACAGCTTATCAGTACCCAGGCCAAAAGCCCCATCAGCAATAAAATCCCTGCTATTTCTGGGATGTGGGGGTGAACCTGACTCTCCAGTTTCTCTCTTTCCCATTCTATTTATCCACTGCAACCCCTATTTATCTCTCTCTCTGTCTTTCTCTCTCTCTCTGGCTTTCTCTTTAGCCGGTCCATTTACCTCGCTACCCGCCGCGCTGAACTCAAATTTGTGCTTTTTGACTTTGTCTTTTCAGCCCTCTTTATTTCACCTGGGAGGGGAGAGGACAGAGAATCACGTCACAGGACTCTAGTGCTGGCTGAACTTGGTTTCCCTGATCCCACAGGGCCCGAGGTGATTGGGGAGCGGATAAACAACACTGAATTAGCTGGTAACTGGTAAATAGATTTGTGCTTCTCACGGAAGGCTGTTCAGACAAATAGAGGGAAATAATCATTGAAGCATGAGGATCAGTTCATGCCTTTATTAACATTGCCTGGAGCCGTCTGGCGCTGCCATACCCCCACAAGCTCTCGACCCATGACTCAAAACTTGTGATGTGGTTCTCCTTTTCTGTTTTCCCCTGTCTTGTTTTCTCTGTTTTTGTGTCCTTGACTTCCTATAAAACAATATCAATACATTTACCACGACAAATATTCTGGCATTTCAGTGCAACAACATCTTGACTCTTGACACTGGGGGAGCCTTGAAATGCTTGTCTGTTTACATTGTAATAATCACATAAATTCATCCGCACGCCACAACTTTCATTCCTTTCTATTATGATCTGTTATTCCCACAATTTTTCAGATTCTCTTGAACAATATTGCAAACACTTAATTGGATTTTACTGGCTGATTCACTCCTTCAGTTGTGTTTGTTTTGATGGTTAATTAGCTGGGAAGAAGGTTTTGATCTGCAGACCATCAGTGCCAAAGAGACATTTAAAAAAAAAAAATTCTATACTATAGGCTAGTCTATATTCAAATATATTCAAATGTTTAAAGTAGCATTGTCTCCTTTGGCTTCAAGTCTTCATTTATTTTTCCAAGCCACCGTTTCTGTTTTGCCTGTTGTTTGGGTTGGACACACATTCACTCACACACTTGCAAAGCCACTACATCTACTGTCCATGTGATATATTGGCGAACATTACATAAAATGGTCATTTATTTGAGATTTCCATTATTAAATAGTGCCCTTTTTTAATCACAGCCGCTAACAAATGAAGGCTTATGAATGTAGAGGGAAAACGTTTTCACCGGTGACAGCATCATCATTTATGAGGCATTACAGATATATCTGTAAAGTCATACAGCCCATTCATAATACACGATACAGGAAGCAGACTGTAGCAGACTGTGTACATTAATCATAAACTCTCATACCAGAATATTGCAGTGTGTGGGAAGGTGAGCCACATCTAATCAGCAAGCAGCCTAACTTTCTCTATTTGGTTACTACCGATCAGTCTCTCCATCTGTCTCTATCACTTTCCCTCACTCTTCTCTCTCTCGCTCACTTGAATCCTATTTCTCACCACAAGCACCCTATCATTGAAGTAGATGAATCTCTCCATCTTAAATCAGCAGAACCTTACCTAAAAGAATTTGATGCTGTTGCATTTAATGAAGAGTTTCATCTTTGCGGGGTGTAAATGCTTCTTTCAGAGGCCTTTCCACACCACTCAGAGACAAGCCCCTCCAAATTTTGATTGGAGGGTCATAACAGTTTGCAGCAGTGCTGGCACAATATTGTAGTCATAAAGAACAAATAATGATCACCAGTTTTAAAACCCCAATACCCCCAACATATGGTCACTATGTTCCAATATGTCCTTTTTACATCACCACAGAACTGGTGGCTGTTGTCATTTTTTTTTTTTTTTTTTTTTTTGTGTGTGTCTGTGGCTAATGGTGATGATCACTCAATGTCATGAGTATTGATAAAGTACTTCCACAATCTATAGGATGTGGGAACATCATGTGAGTTCTTCGATAAGCTGTGTAGTTGAGAGAATATGCAGATATCTGGAGTATATTTTCTGAGTATAATTGAGCATTGAGCATTGAGTATAATATCTTATACCATAATTGCACCAGATACATTATGTATGCAGGGGTCAAACCTTGCCATAGCAGATTAAATTGAATTATCTAATATCAGAATTTTAACACAGTTGGCCTGTATAATGTCAACAATTTGAGAATGTGTGTCCTTGAGCAGCATTCAGTCCCTACCTGGTCACTCACTATTGCCGTTAATGAGAGTGTCACCTGAATACCTAATTTGTAATTCTATCTCACAAAGGTGGAGTCTTGTCAAATTAACATGCCACCTGTCAGGTGTACTGGGGACACTGCAATCATGACAAGCCTGTCTGGGAATGCCAAGAATACTAAGATCAGTCTTAGTCCGTGGCGTCAAAGAGGAGAAGAGACTAAAACTGTGACGAATCCCTGGAATTACACTGCTGAATTCGACCTGGGTTTGAGAAACTTCTAATGAATCTATCCATTCCCAGTCTGCACACCCTCTCATGCTGAGAGACAGAGATTCAGGAAAGTTAAAGAACAAATTAAAGTCTCCCCGTTGCTTTAAAACTTCAGTACAAGATAGTCCTTTTTACTGACTCTGTTTCTAATTTTCATTCCAGAGGCTTAGCCTGGCAAATTCTGTGTTCATTTGCATGAGGAGGGAAAAAAAGGGGGGAAAAAAAGTATGGTACTACAAGACACAGTGAAGGTGAAAAAAGGTGGTGCATTTCTGAGTGTAGTTTATTCATAAGACATTGGCTTATCTTTCTGTTAAGTCTGAAATTGCAAATGATAGGTCCCACACAAGCCTGTACTGTACCATGTACTGTAAAACTATGCAGCGCAGTGAGTAAGTGTGTGTGTGTGTGAGACAGCAAGGGAGAGAGAGAGAGATGGAAGCCAAGAGAACGAATATTTGAAAAGCTCATTTTTAAACATATGTTCAGTTCAGGGGAAAAATTTGTATACATAAAATACTAAGTAAACGTGAGTGTTCTGACAGCCAAGCACATAAGATAGTCAATACCCTTTAAAAGTTACCCTCATTTACCCTCCAGCGCCCTCCAACATGTTACTGTTGTATAACATTTTGCAAAATAAAAAGTGTCACACAATTTTTCAAATAGTGGATATCTGATTTAGAAAAAAGTATAAAATTAATCACTGTGCCATGTCCCTTTGGAAATACAGCAGAAAATAGTGTTACTTAAAATTCCACAGTAAAGGTAACCGGTGCAGAAATTCCTCTCATAAATCTTTGTCATGTGAATTGTCATAACCACGATGTTCTACATTCTGCTGCTTGAATCTTACCAGTATTTTCCACTTCTGAAGGGATTTTCATGGAAAATCAAGTGGAGAACTCCCACATTGAACTAAATAAGTGCATGAAGCAGATTCCTGGGGCTAGTGTTTGGAACAGCAGAATATTTTCATGTTAACATTAGAATATGTCACCAACTAATTTCACAGTGATAACTTGATTTGAAAAAAAAAAAAAAAAAATCTACACATGGAGCAAAAAAAAAGAAAAAAAAGAAAAGAAAAAAAAAAAAGGAGACTAAAACATGCAGATTCTACCAATATCCTTTTGTACAGGGCAAGTTTAATTATCGAAGTCAGCTGTCTGGATAGCGTGACATGCCCTCCAAGCAAACAAAGAGCAAAATAATCCCAATCTCAGACTGAACCTGATTAACCCAGGTATACGAGGGTGGAAGATCTTTTAATCCAGTGCCACAGGTGAATGCAAAAATGTCATCATCCACTTTGAATTTTTACCATCCAAAATGTTCAAATTAGATCCCTTAATTTCAAAGCTTGTAGAATTGGCAAACTTATCTTCCAGTCACCAGAATTTACTATCCGGTTTGTGATGTTTTTTTTTTTTTTTTTTTTCCTGAAATTATGACCACAATACACATTATTAAGATGGCAAATAATAACAGTGGTGAAATGCAGAGTGCTTCATTTTCTATTTTTTTTCTCTATTCTCTTCTATTCCTGCCTGACACACAGACCTCTGAGGTTTGGCTCTACCTTACATGATGAATTCATAAAGCTAGTCTACCATTTATAACTTCTGGTCTGTTCATTACATCTTGCAATACAGTAAATCCCCAAAGACAAGAGCTCAGTTGGGACACTCCAGCTGCTCATAGTGAAAGGAATTAGATGCAAAAGATCTCTGAAACTTGACAACTCCTATGCTCTTTCAGCAAAAAAAAAAAAAAAAAAAAAAAAAAAAAGTTATGTCCCTGCATGTGTCTTGTCAGTTACTATGTTCATAACTGCATTAATGCATCTCCTTCACTGAGTATCTTTTATGTTTGTTTTATTAACTCAGTGCTTATTATATTAGCTCCCATTGCCATCTGTCACTCATAAATATGGAGTTTGTTGTTCCTCAGCTGTAATCTGCCAAACTGTGTTACAGTTTTTCTGTGTTTTAATTAGACTGTGTTGTTTTGCTCTGCCCTTTGATATCCTTCGCTGCTTTGTGGGTCACCTTTAAGCCTTTGCTGCCTGTTTGTTTTTACTGTTTTCCCATGTACAATATGTTGTTACCCGCTTCTTTGTCTGTATTATGTTTCGCTATTGCAATCTCTCCTTTTTTTATGTTCAGTGCACTTTTTTTACCTGCAACCAGCAGCTCTATAGCTTGCTCTGTCGCTTGGTCGGTCAGTCAGTTGGTCCAAAACAATTTCTCCAAACTCTCACAGCCACAGTTTTTGCCCCAGAAGGCTGAAAGTTGGTATAGAGGTCAAGTGTGAGTGTGTGAAGGTGTTTTTATGTTCATGCCAACTGGCAAAAAGGGCATGTGGTAGCAGGAGTGGCATATAACAAAATGCTCACACACACACACACACACACACACACACACACACACACACACACACACACAAACAGACAGACATGCACACAACCTGCTGACTATAATTTAGCCATATCCCCTTCCAGAGCTTATGGACCATTTGTCTTAAACTCTTGTGGGAGGCATCAGTGGACATTGGAGGTTCCCGTTCACTGATGTGGGTTAGCTGCGCCATCTCATCCTGTTGGCCCAAAAGTCTTTCCATTCATTGGTCCACAAAGCTGTGCCCACAACTACAGCTTCCTACCAGTGTGGCTGAAATTTGCCATGGAGGTCATTTGCTCACTGCTGTTTTTTGTTTTTGTCTTCTCTTGCAAACAAAAACACACAAACATAGCTTAAGGTCAAAATACATCATATGCCTGGACCGTGCATGTATGGCCAATGTACAAAACTGGAGTCAATTAGTTACAGGGATAGCCATATTCCATTGTTAGCATGCATGGAATGAGCTGCAGTCAATGAATACGTTTACATGCACACCATATTCCGATTCAGGTCAATATTCTGGTTAAGGTAATATTCTGAATAAGGTGTTTATATGCGCTGCAGCAACTGGAATATTCCGCTTACATGTTACTTGGCATATTCCCGTGTTTCGGCATATTCCACGCTCTTATTTAATGCAACACTCAACCTGCGGTGGGCAGCAATATGCCTACAGGGGTCTGGTCCGCCGGAAATACAGAAGAAGAAGAAGAAGAAGCTGTCGCTATTTCTCTGTTTTCTCCCATCGATATACTCCAAGTCTTTCATTAGCTGAAGGCAGACTGCAGTCTTCTCTTCACTCCAAAAATGCTGGCTCTTGCTGCTTTTCGCCATGCTGTTCTCCCCGCTTGCAGTAACCATAACAACAAAGACGCCCCAGGATTCCTTGCGAATCGAGCACGCGCAGATGTAACTGAATATTCCGGTACGGGGCATTTTCCGATTAAGGTGTTTACATGCCACAATATTCTGGTTAGAACAGGCATATGCCAAGGGTCTTAAAATACATCAATGGGAATATGACCTTAATTGGGTTTGGTACGTGTTTACATGACTCGTGCGCAACCGGAATATTGAGGATATTCCGAATAATAACAGGAAAATTGTGCGCATGTAAACGTGGTCACTGGATGCACAAAATGGTCTGGTCAATTAATTCAGAGGTCTGTAGTCCTCAGTAGTATCCTAGAGCAGCAAAATATTCCGCTCTTTGCGCGTGATGAATTTGGATTGAGCTGCAGCCATTTGAGTGGGCCAATGGGGAAACACCAGTACTCAATCGACTAACGGTTTAACATCATCACTCAGTCAGTGAGTGAGTCATGAACATTCACGTATCTAAAGCTGCAGTCCAACCAAAAGTGATTATTGCCTCCACAGAGAGGTCAAAGGTCAGGATAGAGAATAGCAGTCCTGGAGCATCTTGCTGCTGGACACTCTGGGTGCCCACTCCCACGGAGGCTTGAGCCTGGGTCGATCATCTGAGTGAAGGACGCTCTCTCTAATCACCACTCCACACTGCTACTGGACCCTGAGGGTGAAGATATGTGGTGCGTCTGTTACTACCTGAGCATCTTAAGGATGTGAACTAGACATGACTACAATATGATATTATTGCACATCAGTATGACCAAGCAACCATCCTCTGAAAACCTGGAGTGGCTAGTGTACTTATTATGTAGCTTTGCCATCTTGCCATCCAGCACTTAAAAAAAGAATTTATTGAATCAGCACTGTTCTTATAATCGGCCTAAACTGCCTCTAAATTATGTTCTCATTCCACATTTTTGTCACTTGAGTCTCAACGGTCCTCACCTAACAATTATTCTACCTTTAATTATTTATCCTGGTTGTGCCCTTTGGCCAACTGACGAGAAAATTTAATCAACTCTTCCTTGTTTCAGGATCAACAAAGTTTCATGTGAATCCGTTAAGAACATTTTGAGGTATCTTGCTCACAGACAGACAGACACAGCAACTATATTACCTCTGCCACATCCTTGGCAGATCCGCCTAGTTGCTATGTAATGCAACCAGTGCGGGTACCGCACTACTGGGTGAAAACACATATTAGATATGCCTCCTTGGCGGAGATCTGTGCTCTACTGAGCAGATTTTCTAGCTTTTCTCTGGGTTTATTATAACTTTGCAATAGTCCTGCCTGGGCACCAGTGATGTTTACATCAGGCTTTCTCAGAACCCATAAACCTGTTTTTATGATCATTATACACCCAGTGGACAATTTAGATGTAAGTGAGGTTTGAAAAATGATGGGTGAGTAGTCATGATAATGTTCAAGTAATTAGTTCGAGTACTGATAAGTCAGCCCAGAATTAATCAACATATTACAGATGCTATGCATAGCATTTTGAAATTAATCACTGAGAGCATTGGCAGTCTCTACCTGCCTCCATATTGCATTGTAAATTGAGTGTCATCGGGTCATATTCTTTGGGAAATCTGATGGATTGGTTTTCACAGAGAAACTTTATGTTAACTTACCTCATTACAATTCATAACTGTTGTTATTGCTGCTTATCTCTGTTCTTGCTCTTCAAAAAATGCATATGCAGTGATAATGACGAGAAAGAGGGAAAAGTAGCACTATCGTCTTTTCAAGAAACACCATTTATAGGGAATGTGGCCTCAAAGCTTTTTTTCAATTAACATAGTGTGATGTCTATGTGTAGCAGTGGGGGACAGAAAAACTCTAAAATGGGCACCTTTACCTTTGCTGGAGAGAAATCAAAAATATCGGCCTGTTGGTTCGCACCTGTACTGGTTGACAGAGTAAATAAAGTCTGTTCAAAATAAAGCCATTACACTATAAACCAGAACATGCAACCACACATGCCAGTTGCAATAAATTACCCAGCACTACATGGAAAATAATCCTTGGACAACCTGAGATACACAGAGCTAGTATGCTAATAAAAACAATGTACTGGCTTTTGTGTTACCTGGTTGATTGATTTTCACTCCACCAGGTATGAGATTCTCTCCCATCTTTGCTGTAGTTGATCGCCATATATGGAAAGTTGTGAATTTCAGCTGTAATGTTAAAAATGCTACACGTAGCACCTTTAAATAAAATAATGTATAATGTACAATTTGAAACTGAGACCATATGTCCTGTGTAATCTTGGGTTGGCTGTCGCCATGCAGTCAACCAATCTACTGCATGTAATTGCAGAAATTGCATCACTAATCCAGCTTCTGTGTAAATTGTAGTGAGCAAAATTACTCCTAAGGTGATGTTTTCCTCCAAACTGACACCATACAACCCAAAACAATGAGAACACATGTATTCCATGCCTCCTCTGCAATCTATTACTGCAATCTATCTGACCCTTCAATAAAATGACATCGCTGAATGGAGAGGACGCTGGCGCGTTTTGGCTGCCACTTCTCCCTCTGAAAAGTTTCAAAAAGTTTTGAAGTGGTTTGCTTTCCTGCTGCTACTTTTGCTACTACCTTTCACTAAAACACTACTTTTCGATCTGAGCCGCTGAGATCCATCACCGTACCGTGGCCGAAGGTAGACCCCGGGCAGGCTATCACCTGTCCCGGTGCGGTTAGCCCTCGCTGGTTGGGACTGCTGCCTTCTTTTCAAGCCAACCTAGCTCCTCTCTGATGGACCACCACTGCTCAGCTGAAAGCCTTCATCCACCTCCAGCATTAGCTCCTTCTCAGCCTCAGCTATGGTGCTACCCTACACAACCCTGCAACTCCTCCAGCTAAACCACCAAACGCCTCCACCCACGAAACACTTCGGCGTTCCTGCTACATCCACCAAGGCTCCTGCCGCAACTTTATTTACTATTCCACCATGATAAACAACATTCCATCTCTGTGGTCTGACCATAGCATGGACAACAGCTCCCGTACTTCCTCATTTCATCACCACAACAACACGGCACGTCATCAGGACAACCCCAGTGTGAACACTTTCAACCTCCGCCCGATGCCCACTTCCACCCCATCAATTTCAAAACAAAAGTACCCGAAACTCGCCCTGTTCAGCACAAGGTCTCTCAACAATAAAAGCCTCATATTCAACAAATTTATCACTGACAATAAACTGGATCTGCTCTGTCTCACTGAAACCTGGCAAAAACCCCTGGTCTGTCTTGCACTAAACCAAACCATCCCTGCAGGATACTTATATTTGGACAACCCACGCACTGAGGGCTGAGGAGGAAGTATTGCTGCTATTTACCATCAAGACCTCAAACCCTGACCACTCTTCACCCCCGCTGCTTCATCTTTTGAACACCTAGTTTTTAAACTTCCCGACCCTTAACCTCTTCTCATCGCTCTCATCTACTGTCCTCCCAAACCCAACCCATCTTTCCTATCAGACCTCCCCTGACCCCAGAACTTTACAAACTCAAAGAACAGCGGAGACAGCTAGAACAACTACAAAGAAAAAACAGACTCACTGTACACGTCCTTGCCTACAAAGAGCACACCCGTCTGTATCAATCTTCTCTCAACAAAGCCCGCTCCACCTTCTACTCTAGCATTATTCACTCTGGATCCTCCAACCCCCTCACCCTGTTTTCTACTATAAATAAACTCCTCAAACCCCAGGACAACATCTCACCCTCATTCACGCTGGAGAAATGCAACAACTTCCTATCATTCTTCCATTCCAAAATCGAACATCCATAACCAGTTAGCCACCTCTTCTGCCATCACCTCTGACCCGGAGCCTGCACCTCCCCCGCCCACTGACCACCACCTTTCCCTCTTCTCACCCATAACCACAGCTGACCTCTCCGAACTACTCTCTGGCATGGAATCATCCACTTGCCCACTGGACCCCATCCCCTCCACCCTTGTCAAAGCCTGTCTCACTTCTCTTGCCCCACTCATCACTGACACCATAAACTCCTCCCTTACCTCTGGCACCATTCCCCTACCTCTCAAGCTTGCTGCCATTACTCCTCTCCTCAAAAAACCTGGCCTGGACCCCGACAACCCCAACAACTTCAGACCCATCTCCAATCTCCCATTCCTTTCAAAAATACTGGAAAGAGCCATCGCAACCCAACTTAAGAAATTCCTCCTCTCCAACAACAACAAAAATTTCAATCTGGTTTCCGTACTCACCACAGCGCTGAAACAGCCCTGCTCAAAGTCATCAGCAACCTCCTACTCTCCTCTGTTTCCAGCTCCCTCACCATTCTCCTCCTCCTCGACCTTAGTGCAGCTTTTGACACCATCAGTCACTCCATCCTCCTCCGTCGTCTGCAATCCATTGGCATCACCAATTCTGCACTCTCCTGGTTCACCTCCTACCTGTCAGAGAGATTCCACTACATCACCATCAATCACCACAAATCCCACATCACCCCAGTCTCACATGGAGTCCCTCAAACCTTGATGTTCTGTCCCACTCTCTTCATCCTCTACATCCTCCCACTTGGTCACATCATCCGCCACCATGGTTTACATTTCCACTGTTATGCTGACGATACCCAGCTGTACATCTCCACCAAAGCTATCATTCTCTCCACCCTCCTCCCAGAATTTCAAACTCTCCATCGATGGTCACTCAGTCACTCCCTCCCCCCGGCCCAAAACCTCAGCATCGTCATGGACCCTACCCTCTCCTTCAAGTCGCACATCAACCACGTCACCAAAACATCTTTCTTCCACCTCCGCAACATTGCACGCCTCCGCCCCGCCCTTTCCTCCTCAGCCACTAAAACACTCATCCACGCCTTCATCACCTCCAGCCTAGACTACTGCAACAGTAACCTTTATGGCCTCCCTTCCACTGACCTCCAAAAACTACAACATGTTCAGAACTCAGCTGCCCGGTTGCTCACCCACACCCACTCCAGAAAACACATCGTTCCCATCATCCGTCACCTTCACTGGCTCCCCATACAGCAATGCATCAACTTCAAGATCCTCCTCATCACCTACAAAGCTCTGAACAACCTTGCCCCCTCATACTTGACTGATCTCCTACATCGCCACTCCCCCACTTGCCGCCTCCGCTCAGCTGACGCCAACCTTCTCACCCCCATCACCAAGATCAAGTATCGCACCTTGGGGGGCAGAGCCTTCGCTATTGCTGCCCCAACCCTCTGGAACTCCCTGATCAAGTACCGCACCTCTGGAACTCCCTGCCCCTTGACATCCGGAACTCTGACACACTCACCTCATTCAAAACTCAACTCAGATCCCACCTGTTCAAGATCACCTACGACATCTGACCGTCCCCCTACGTCATCACCTCCCCCTCCCCCCACCTTACTGCTTACTTGTCTATTTCGTTTGTGCGTCTGCTTTTGTAAAGCGTCTTTGAGTCCTTAGAAAAGCGCTATATAAATTTGATTTATCATTATCATTATTATTACAAAACAAAGGATCATGTGAGACTTTGTGGTCAGAAATCATTTTGATGCTCCTCATTTTGGTGAAAAAATTAATTAATTTTACCCTTAAACAATTCTCCAAATTCAGTCACATGTCTAACAGTGAGGCAGTGAGTCAACTGGGCTATCAGTTGCCTCTGGCTGCCAGTGCCACAGAATCATCACCATAATCCCACCAGCCTCAGTGTCCAGAGCCAAACTGCACAGAAGGTGCTCATCTTTGAAAAGCTTGAGTCCAATCAGCAAAGGAGATGAGGGTGAGGCGACAATTAACATCCTGTTGGGCTGCTCTCCAACCTATCTTGGTCTGGCAGGCTAATGCTGAAGGTTCTGTGTGTGTGTTTGTGTGTGTGTGTGTGTGTGTGTGTGTGTGTGTGTGTGTGTGTGTGTGTGTGAGAGAGAGAGAGAGAGAAAGAGAGAGAGAGAGAGAAATAGAGATAAATAGACAAACAGAAGAAGAAAGAAGAGAATAAGAAAAGCAAAGGAGCAAGCAAGAAAGAAAGAGTCTTAAATGGATGGTAAACCCACTTAAAAATGCAGATTTCCAGAAATAGCTATGAGCACGGCAACAACATGTTACAGCGGCAACAATATGTTAGGATATGTTTTCATAGCTGTCATGCTGTAAAGCTCACTTCAAAGAACAAGAGGCTTGTAGTAGAGTTGATATGAGAAAGTCCAACTGACACCATCACAATAAGTTCCACAGCAGATTGAAATGCATTGCTAGCCCTTGCCTCAGTAAAATGGTGGATTTATATCCCGGAACAGCACAAAATTGTCAAAATTGTTTGCAGTGGCAGATCTAGATATTTTTTACATGCGGTGGCAAGGGGGCAATATGGAGTTTTGGCAGGACTGCAGGCGGATGAGGTGGTGTTTGCGGGTGCATTGCTCTATTATTTTTAAATAAAAGAGAGAGAAAAGTTTTGAGGATTGGTGCATTACTGTATAAATACTCAACTGTAAACTACAGAGATTAGTGCTGTTTACCTCTGTTCTACTCAAACCCAACAGCCCACTCATTGTCCTGGTAGCCTACTGTGATGGCTCCAGTTCACCACTACTACGATCAAGTCAAAGCATTTGATTTCACCGCCAAGGTACATGACTGATGAGTTGTAAACTATTGATATTTTTTAGAATATGCCAGGTTACTGATTATCTTTGTTATTTATTTAATTAAAAAAAGAAGCAATTCCTAGCTGTAGACCACTGGAAATGAAGCTCAAGTTCATTTTGAGCTCCAAATCACTGTTTAGTGCCAGAGGGCTTTACAGGTAAACACTGGTTAGAAATAGTGCTACAAACAAATTTATAAACTCCTAAATGCCCCTCAGTATTGTCATTAACACCCAACTCACACAGGCTTTCGGCAGTTCAGTCACCTCCCTTTAGCGCTGACAAGAAGCCCAGTAGCACCCGTTATGTGAGAGGAAGTTCCCCTGGTTGCCGTGAGGAGACGCTTCCTGGGAAGACGTCCTTCCAACAAGGGCAACACGACTGTTCACAACACAGCTGGGCCGGCAGCTGGGGTAGCCTTTTTGCAGGGTGGCAGCTGCCATCCCCTGCCACCCCCTAGGTCCGCCATTGACTGTTTGTTGAGCTTAGAGGAGGATGACAGGCGCAAGTCATGTCCCGATTTGACCGCTCCACTTTTTCGTGTGAACATAGCTTTTAGTCCCCACCAACACCGTTCATTTGACTTGACCCGTTTAGGAAACAACAGACAGGCCTCTCTCTGCATAGAAAAGACTTCAGATTGTAAGAGTTGTATGATGTTTTCTATAACCATGAAAAGATTAATAATGAAAAAGTCTGATTGAAACAAGATGGTCAAATTTGATGACAAAGGCTTCTTTATTGTGCATAAAGAAGACTGATTTTGTGTGGTTATTGAGTGATTTTGGGGGCATAAGTGAATGGAGTGGGTGAACATTTGTGTGTCTGTTATGTGATATTTTCATGACTATGAGGCTGCTGAAATTTTGGTGTCGTTTGCTCCATGGTGTTGACAATGACTTTTCTCAGTGCTCATAAACCTGGTTATGTAACATTTGCATGTCCATGTACTGTGTTTTAGAGTCAGATGGGACTTAGTGCACAAGCCACAGAAAAATCCATACTTTTTCTATTCTTGCATTTCTCTTGTACATGATTATTTCCAGGGTCACAGGACTATTGTTAGGGAACTATGCTGGTATGCCTTGATACTGAAGTCTTGTTATTTTGATGAGCTAGACACTGAAGATTATTAGGCCATTGCACTCACTATAAGTCACTCCAATGACAGCAATGTCTAAATGCCTATAATTAAAAAAAAATGTAGAATTAATCAGCGAGGAAGTGGAATATCTGAGGCTTGTACTTGATTAAATGGTGGCATCTTTTTGAGATAATTTCAATTTAATTCAAGCATGCAGAGATTTTGGCAAGCAGGCAAAGTGATCCCACAGTCTCAGCAGCTTTTGGTGGGAGTCAAATATTTAACTCCTCCTGTCGTGTGATTGCCCACAGTCTGATGTGGTGTGTCTCAAACTAATCATCTCTGACTGTGAACAATTAGCCCGAGATGGAAGGGCTTCGTTGGAAGTCACCCTCACAGAACAGAGTCAAATAGGTGAAGCAAATGAGGACCCGCTTCCACTTAAATTCTAACTAATCTTTAACTCTGGGACAACTAATCACTGTGTTCATGCCAGTTCTTTTAATCTCTTGGCCCTCCTTTTTCTCTGCTGGCTCCATCGATGCCACCTCTAAGTGATTTATTTGCTGCTAATTTGTTGGCTTGTTTCAAGCAGATGGAGACCACGGGTCTTCTGTTCATCCGTAGTTGCCTTCTGGTTCTGCTTTATACCCAGTGAGCATTGCCCTGCTTGTGAGGGAGGATGGCTTTAAGACAGGAGATGACTAAGTGTGAAATATTCTAACTGAGAGGAAGAATTGCATTAAAGTCTGGTGTTTACCAACTGTGTGCTTTCATAAAAGTCATTTCCCCACTGTAATGCCACTGATAGTTGGTAGTCACCATATGGATTGCAGTTTCTTAAAATACATTTATGCTGTTTGCCTGGATTGACTGTAAGAGGTACAGTATTACACATGCCAAGTTCTCTGTTTGTCTGTCTGTCTGTGTGTGTGTATCTGTCTGTCTCTCTTTGTCTCTCTCCTTCACCCTCTCCCTCTGTCCTTCTCTGTCTCTCTCCCTCTCCCTCTCCCTCTCTCTCTCTCTCCCTCTCTCTCTGTTTCTTTCTCTGTCTCTCTTTGATTGATTTACTTTCTTGTGGTGTGTCTTGGGTGTTTGTGGTCTCACTGCTCTTAATTTTTGCTCTTCAATCAACTGGCCCAACTGAATTGAAACCAATTGAATTTTCAGGTTGTTCCAGCGAGCCAACTCTGTGGCCTGCAGACTGCTTTAAAGGACATCCTTGATAGAATAAAGTGGACTCAGTGACAGTGAAGTGTTTACCATGAAGAGCCACTAGGTTTCTGTGGGACTGCTGACTTCATTATCTGTCTAAGTGATGGGAGGTAATGTGGCATCTGGAACACCAAGGTATGAATTGGGGTGGTGTGTTTCTGTAGGTCTGAGGACACAAAGTTCTCAGAATCATAGAAAAAGAGAGAAGATACTCCAACTGAAGGCATTTTGATGGTCCTCACTTTGTAAAACGGTTATCTTAGGTTTAAATCTTTAACTTTTTTAAATTAGTTAATTAAATACTAGACTTAGAGTTTAAATTAAATTAGTATTCTAATGCAGCCTTCATCTATTTTGCATTTCTCATAATGTTTACTTCACTGAAAATAACTGTTGCAGCTAACAAAGACATCCTAAGAGGCAACACTTTTTGAAGGTGAGTGTCAGTAAGGAGACCATACCATAACACAAATATTTGTTGCATTTGATCTGCACAATGCTGACTGATCCTATCAAACACCAATAAAACTCATTACATTTTGCATTAAGGATAATATTGCAGAGATGGAGTCTGTGGTAACACTTCCCGTACACAGCTGACCTTCAGTGATGTGTTTTACATCAACTACTCTTCACCATTGGAATTGTATAACTGAAATTATAGCTTGGCTAAGTACCTCATCTGACCATTCAATGACTCTCTCAAAGTGTTTTTGTCTCCTGTCTACCTTTCGCAAGTGAAAACTGAAAGGCATGATTACCCTGCATGACCCATTTTTCAAACCGCGTTTAATTTACTGCCAAAAGAGGGAGACAAATCACACAGGGCTGGACAGCTCTGATGCTACCAGTAGGCACTGTTGCTAATTACACATTTTTCTTGTAATATAAAGGACATCGATTTCAAACACCGATTAATGAGAGTCGTGAAATGTCAAATAACAGTGTTTCATAAGACTTTCAGCTTGGTTTTGATATTTCATTGCAAAATAAATAAATAAATGTGTGGCCTTTAGGGGCCACCACATACAAAAGTCAACTCATTTTAAACATATTATGCATCCTGTAACTGCAAACATTTTCAGACAACTTTGTTTTAATATTTAATAGGAGCTTCATCTTGCTGTAAATTACAGCTCAGCCTCAGTGTGGGATACACTTGAGAAAATAAAGTCACCAAGTTACAGGAGTAATCTGTTTTATATACTTGGAGGAGTAAACTTGTTTTTTATTTATAATCAAATCAAGCAGAGAGTGAGTCAGAGAGGGAGAGATAATATAAAATAATAATGATAATCATAATAATAATGCACTTGTACATTTTCCTCATGATCATGCGATCATTCGGCCATGCTGCGTGGTGTTCAGTTTCTTACAGTTGACTTTTATTGTTATCTTGCTTCCTTTTCCCTCTCCCTCTCTATAAACTTTGGCAACACAGATGAATTTACATGGCATACTAATGAAACACGGTGAAGCAAAGAGAGGAAGAGGCTGAGGGCCCAGGTGGGGATGCAGTGGTTGGGAAGTAGAGATAGACTCACTGGCAGCTGGTCTGGAGATCTGGAAGCAGCCTAGGTTTTGTGCTGTTCGACTGGTTTCTTTCTTATTAAAATTTTGCAAGTTAACTCTAGTACTTGCAATTAACTTTCACGGTGAACTGAAGTGACAGCAGCGGACGCAGTAGAGCAGGAGACGGGGAGGCTGAGGGCTGGAGTGCAAAATTTACAGAAGTTACATAGAAACTTCAGTGTTTCTCAGTCAACTTTATGTATTCACTCTCCACTTTAAAATCCAAGGGTTCGTCACAGCCTCAGCCTTGTTGCAACTACACACAAAACTGATGTTACAGTTACAGACAAGCAGACAGCTCTTTGGCTCACTAAAAGAGGCAGGTAGCTATTGTACACAACACAAACACAAATTAGCACATAAAAAATACAATGCATCATTTTTTCAAATGTAATCAAACTTCTACTGTGTTGTTTCCTTTTTAACTGCACAGTCTCAGCCACTTTTAAACTCTATTTACTCTTTTGTGTTTCATGTATTTCATTCTTTTTGTTGTTAACTACTCGTGACAGGTTTTGTGAGCAGTTTTCTTTTGAAACAAAGGACACAAAAATTCATGCTACATAGTCTGCACAGACTCATTCCTGTGATAAATCTTGGGACCAGGGATGTTGTTTTGCTGAAGTTGTACAAGTGGGATCATACAGCGCAGTCAGCAAGTGCAGACTATAACATACGTAAAGTATTTACATCCTTACATGTAGTTACATCCAAGTTTATAGTAAACTATATATCATATTGCTGTCCCCCATGCATGAGTATTAGTTGGAAATAATTTCTTTTGCATGTACTTCTGTCTGGATCTGCAGATCAAGGTATGTTTTTGTATACATGGACTTGAGATATATTGCTGTTATGCTGTTAAACAATTACTAAACACCAAACCCAAATCTGTATAATGATGATGTCAGCCTCTAAAAAGTGCAACAGGTGGTGATGCCATCTAGCACTACACGTCAGGCACAAGCAGGAGGCAGTTTCAATAGCAAGTGTCTAACCATTAGATGTCAGGCTTTACACAGATTTGGGTTTGATGTTAAGTTACTCTTTAATGTGGCCAAATGTGTCTCTGACCACCTCCAGAGAAGGTGTGGCAGGAGGGATCTCCAGTGCATCATGGTTGCATGTACACTTGGATTCTTCTTGGAGTTTTTGGTCCATTACATTACAATGCCTGGATGGATGTTAAAGGACAAGTTGGCCTCAGTAAATGTTAAACCCACTTTCCTTCTCTCCCTACTAAAAACTCCTGTGGGTTTTAGTACACTAGTATTACGGAAACAGTTATTTTATTATTACAGGAACAGCATTTCTCCCTAATCACCAATGTCCTCCAAGCGTTTCAACTGAGGAACGTTTTTTTATGCCTGAAATTAATTAGTATGAAATTACATTAAGGATTACAGTAAGGTGTGAAGTTCTTCGACTTGTAGATTCACAAATCAACAATGTTATTCAGGATAAGACCTATACATTACGTTTGAAGCTATGTGCTTCTTCATTATAGACCACTCCCACTGCCACACACACTTTTTACTAGTTGTCATGAACAGTTTATCAGACAATTGTCCTTTGGCTCATGAAAATTGCTAGACAAAATCTTACGTTCCTTTTTGCGATAGGCCACTCCCATTGTAATGCCCCCATTTGGCCAATTGGCATGAACACAAAACATACACACCTTCATACACTCATACCTGACCTATATACAAAATTTCAGCCTCCTAGGGCAAAAACCGTGACTGCAAGAGAGTGGGGAAATTATTGTGAACCAAACAACCAACCGACCAAGTGACAGTACGAGCTGTAGAGCTGCTGGTCACAGCTAAAAGGAAATAATTTGCAAGAAGGCTCAACTTTGATCATGGTCAGAAATATCATTGAATGCCAGGTGTAAAGCAGGTCATAGCTGGGGCAATCAAGGGAGAACTTGAAACAGAAATCACAATATTGTAAGAGCGTATTGAGGCTGGCTCTGCAGTGAATACATAAAGTAATGTTTTATTAAAGGCTCGGGGAAAAAAGGGGGAAGGTGTAAACTCTAACTGAAAGTCTTCCTTGTCAGGGTGAGGGTTTGTCACTTGCACTAAGCACACAGTCTGCTCCATTTAACCACCTGAAAGACAGAGGGGAGAGACAGCGGTAAGCTTAGGTTACCAGTGCATTAAACAGAGCGTCTGGTACAACCCAGTGCTGACACAAATTTTTTGATGGAGAGAGGAAGAACATAGAGCTATACAGATATGTAACTGCTTGTTAACATGAGGCAGTTCGTCTCAAAGTTCACAAGCAATGACAGTCTTCCTGGGTTGTGCACTCTTTGCCACTGAGCCTGCAAACGGCTAAGAGGCCTCGCTAACTGTGTGGCTTATTTATAGCAAGGTTTGTAATTAGGGAATTGGGCTCAGGTGCGTCCCAAATTCATGTGCTGATTGGCTGCAACACATGGATATGATAGTGCTTCCTTTCAATCACTTAGCCTGGGAGCAGCTTGAGGCACTGGCCTTGGTTCTGACTGTGTTTACCCTCTCCTGTCATTCCCATTGGGACACATACTACCAACTGGTTCACACAATTGGACTGTTTAACAGGTGCTCTTTAAAACTGATATTATATCAAATGCAGGCACCGTGTTTTGGTGTATATATCTCATGCAATCTGTGAGATCAGACTTTTGTGGTTTGGTTTCTCCCTGTAATATGCCTTTTGTGTCCCTTTAAGATTTAAGCAGCAGGTCTTTGAAACTGGGCTTCCTAAAAATAGAGCTTTTGTCTGTGGTGATAAAAAAGAACATTGTCCATTAGGGAGCTGGAACATGGTGCTTCTACATTGTGGATTTGCATTTTACAACCGCTCGCTCTTCCAGGGATATTCATAAAGGCAGTAATAGAGAGATGAATGTATTTAACAAAAAATTACATGTGTTACTTCCAGGCAGCAGGCCGAGAGGTCACTGATCAGGTGAGAGTGAACTAGTTAGGGGGAGAGAGGTGCTAAGTTAGAGTACAAATGCTGGCAACCGTCAACAGTGGAAGGATTGCAGTAAATGTGAAGGGAGGTGTAAGGGAGGTGTGTGCTCTGAGTGTGCATATACACTACATGTGCATATTGGGCATCCCAACCAGTGTAATCTATATTCTATCAGTGCTGAGGGCTCTTAGGTCCCTGGTTATTACACTGTTATGGGCCCTGAGCACCAATACTTTCAATCTGATGTCACCTCTGCACCCCATTACTGAGGGTGAGAGTCAGAGAGAGAGAGGGTGAGAGAAAGAGAGAGAGAGAATTGAGAGAACACAAGAAATGTCTGTCTTGACTTTACAACTGGGTGTGAAATTTATGTATCCGGGCCTGTTGTAGCTTTTCCAGTTTCATGGCATCATAAAGATGGTGAATTCCTGTTGCAAGGTTTTTGTCGTGCATGCTATTTCCTGGGCCTCATTGACCATTTCTGCTCTTAAACAAGAATGGCAAGGTTTCTCTCACCTTTTATCTCTGTGTGAACTATGAGGTTCATATAATTCTGCCCCACAGAATCCATCAATCATGCCGCAGAATTGTTTTCCCCTGGTTGAGCTGCACAGATGTGTGTTAAGAGCACTGCTGCGCACCAAGCAGCTCCTGATGAATGCAATGCTGTGGGTAATATTAACAGCAAAACTACCACATATTGATGACTGAAACGATAGTGTCACTGTGCTGGCAAGGCTGAATTCTTTCCATTTGAAAACGCTTTCAGGAACCTGGTGAAAACTTGAATGAAATCCAATGAATAACTAAGTCCTTTTGGCTATCTCTGTATTGCCCTGTTTCCTAGTCTTCTAATCTTTTCTTTGTTCAGATCCCTCCTTTCTAGAATGAATTATTTTTGCCCTATGTCTGCAGAGAGTGTTAGGGATGATAATTTGTAAGTACGCCTCGCTTGAACAGATTCCTATTTCCTGTCCGTTCTCTTTAACGAAGGCCTCCACATGATGCCGGTGACAGTGCGGAAGATTGGGAAATCAGTGCAATTCCTGGTCCAAGACCTCAGGTGATTAACAAGTGTTTACGGAGCCATGCAGAGATTATTGTTTGGGTGTGTTCATGTGTGTGACTCTGTGCAGGCTTGTGTGTGTGTGTGTGTGTGTGTGTGTGTGAGTGTGTGGGTGTCTCTATCCATGTGAGCCTGCACCTGTATGCGCATACTTTTGTTTTTGTTTTTTTTTTTCATTTTTCTGTTGCAATCAATAACCATTTCATCTGCTGTATCTCAATAAATCAAATATTCATATTAATATCTATACTATAGGTGTATGATGACACTATTAATATATAAGATTTGTATTGCATTAAGGGAAAAAAAGACATCTGAAAAAAGGCTTTTGAGGTACTGGGGTGACCAACCACGAGGCTGTAGCTTAATTAAAGCCCTGACAAGAAAATTTCAGAACACATTAACTATGGGTATATTTTCATGGCATCATGAAGAATGGGAGCTGTTTACTGCGTACAGCAGAACAAAAAACTGAAAAATTGGAATAAACATCTTGAATTGTCTGAATGTATTCATTGCAGGCTATGTTGTTACATACTGTCACTCTATATCAAGAACACTCAATAAATTCTGGACCAAAGAAAAATGTGAAAAAAGAGAGAGAAATGCAGCATAAACAGGCTAATCTGATGTTTTATGTTAGTGCTAATTTACATTGTCATTTATGTTGGGATAAAGGATTAGGCCTTAATCTGTGCTTTGAACTTGAGAAATACTCATTTCTACCCTCTGTAGATACAGCGGCTTTAGCTCTCTGTACACAAACGGATTCACAGATGGAAATGTCATTCATAAATGTTCAGCCTCCATATCCCCTTGTGGATTTACAAACAATGGGTCACCAGCATTGTATATCCTGGTTTACTTTCACTAATCTTGCTCACTTGCAAATATCTGTGAACAGAACTGAGGAAAAAAGCCTGACACACATCCCTGAGGCCAGTGTAACAAGGAAAGAGAAGGCTGGCTGTTGTTTGGGAGGTGGAGTGAGGTGAGGGGCAGCTTGATGGGGAATTCAAGTGCAATCTACACAATGGACATCTGAGAGGAGGAAAAAAAAAATATGTTTGCACACAGGACACATAGTGTGATTTTATCTGTCAGAGCCAGCCAGGTGTAATGGCAATCCATACAGTGTGTTCACATTAATGAGAAAGTATCACAAATGTCACCACCACACCTCCCACTTGGAGGTTGCAGAAGGCAACACTTCCCCGGCAAAAGGAGAGTAAGTCCAGGCTGCACAATAAAACCTGCCACTTTTGTTTTTGCTGACAAGACAGACTTCCACCTCTTTCCTGATTTACATAGTGCACAAGAGAAATGATGGGATGTACAAGAATGCATAAAAATAACATGTAAATGTAAATTCGTGATCACATATTGCATTATCGAGGTAGCGTGTCCAGATACAGATTGCACTTTAATGTGACATGTAAATGAGGTCAAAAAGTCTCCTTTGAAACTCCTGTGTTATGGACAGAGAGAGAAGTCTTCCTGAAGAAGTAGGTGTTACGATGTTTGATCTGTCTAACTGGAAAACAGTTGTGTACTGTTATTTCTGATATGAGGACTGTTTTTAATTATAAAGGTTGATCACAACCCATTGTCCATACTCAGTTCCTATGAGTATTTGTCTTTGGAAAAACTTTTATAGTCTGACACCAACTGTTCATGGAGTCTTGCCGCTGTGAAAGTGCTGGAAAAGGAAAATGTCACGCTAAAATGAAATATTGCTTTAAGATTGTATATAGCCAGTGGCATGCTGCTTACGCCAGTAAAAAAAAAAAAAAAAAAAAAAAAAAAAAAGAGTACTCTTAAGGTTTGTGTGAAAAGTTCGGGGCACCTTGGTTTTTGAAATCAATTTCTCAACTTTCTGTTTGAAAGAAGAATGTGTACTATATGGCAGCTCTGCACTCAGAGTCCCATAACTAGATCTGTGGTCAGCGGACTCTTCACTCTCTTGTTCTGTTAAGTTTCCCAGAGATAAAACCACAATCGATCAACCACCCATCCTGCCACTCTCCCCCGCCACTCCCATCTCTTGACCTACTATACTGCTACAGTACACCAGGGACTTTACTGCTGTCTCTCTTTGTCTGTCTCTTCAGCTCTCTGCCTCTCTCTCTCTTCTCTCCTGAACCTTTGAAATGCATCATTTATTTGTTCCATTAACCGCCAGACAGCCGAGCAGAGTTGTTGTTTATTGTAAGAGCAGGGCTCAGGGATGGGCTCAGAGCAGAGCGCCATGTTCCCCTGCAATCACAGATTCACATCGCGAGCACAGCAGATTACACATGATTAGCTTTGAGATTTACTCAATAACAGGGAGACGTCCTCATTGCAGAGGTTGTTAGGTGAACAACTTTACCGGCGCAAGTTGTGCTGTGAGCTTTGCAAGATCCAAAGCAATCTCAAAACAGATCTCTCCTTTTTCTGTTATTGATCCTTTCATGAAAATCCTCTATTGGAATTTGTTGTGTCTTTTATTTGCTTAATAAGCACTTGCTCACTTTGTTCCTTCCTTTGGTATTTGTATGCACGTGCGTGTACAAGGATAGGCGGACTTGTATCCATGAGCAATTGGAGTGCCTTTGTTTTTATGTTTGAATGTGCAGGTCTGTATCTCTTTAGTGTGGGCCCTAAAATGTAATAAAGCAATGTCATTGTAACAAAAGTAATAAAAAATGGTAAGAACAGGAACCTCAAGAACTGTATATGTTTTTCCCTGTGGCCCAATCCAGCACGGTCAAGGAATCTGATTGCTTTTTTCCCCAGCCAAGAGCTTAAAGTCTGAGCAATCTATGATTCCCTGCAAAAGACTGAAACATAAAAGAAAGACAAAGGCAAAAGAGATGTATATATCAAAAAATACATAAATATGCATGCTTTTCAAAAGCACTGGATCATTGATTCACAGTTATACCACAAATAGCAACAATTTCTCTGATCTGTGTCCCTGGTCAAATGAGTAGCTATCTGGAGGACTAGGCTGTGAAAAACATGTGAAAAATCCCCATGCAGCATTATCAGAGATGCAAGCGTTTTCCTTAAGATGATAACATGGAATGGTTCTCCCATTTTTTCATGTCTGGATTTCTCTCAGTGCAAGCAGCTAATAAATTATAGAAAATTAATACTCTGGTTGTGCTTGGGTGGCTGTCAGCGTTCACTGAGACTTTATGAAAAGAAAACAACACAGCTTTCAAATAAACTGAGGACCCAAGCATGTGAGAAAATTCATGCACTGGAAAGACTTGTAAGCCTGCATAGATTACATTCGTTTCATATTTATATGTCAATTTAAATGTAAAATCAGCACTAACATTCAAAAGTTCAAAAGTACACACTACGCATACCTTCAAGTCTTAAACACACACACACACACACACACACACACACACACACACACAGTTTGCATTTTGGGGTAGCAGCCAAGTGACTCAACAGCGAAAAACCCCAGGATACAATTTGCGTGTTCCTGTTTATATTGTTGGCTACACCCAGACATCCAGTAAAAAGTGGTCTAGATTTGAACGGCAAAAAACACACTGAAACTGACATTTTCAATTCTAATTTGAACACTCAGATCAGAATTCATGTGGTCTTTTCCCACTGAGCATGCTCGCGCCGCCGTCAGGGCATCATCATTCATTCACTGTCAGCAGTGATGGACAAAACAAAATATGGAGGATCACAGTTACAGTGTCAGGGGGGCAGAAGGTTACAAATTTAACAGATGTACGGGAAGATGCTTCAATCAAAGCCTTTTTTTTTTTTTGCCTTCTTGCCCTCAGTCTGCACAGGTGACAGACCGTAGCCACACCACTGTTATCACCACTATTTTATTCAAGGACTGTCATGACAATTGCTGACAATTTGTTTTGTTTAGCAGGTATTCTTGTTGTAAATGTGGATGTGGGCACACAGCAGAGATCAGTTCACACTGATGTCAGACAGGGGTCACATACAAAGCTGAATGTGAACAGTCAAGGCAAAAAGAGAGAGAAAAAAAATCAGAATCGGGTCACTTTCAGCTGCTGTGAACGTAGTCAAAGTGTAGCAGATGCTGCTCACCATGGCTGCATGCTCAATTCCAAATTGCTGCTCACATCTGATTTTGGATGATTCTTTACATCTGTGGTGTAGCCGGTATCCAACACCAGTATGCTCTGGCAGCCAATTTAAAACAACATTTTTTTGCACTACACATAAATGGAAATTACTGCAGTGATTTTATACAAAATAATAATAGTTCTGACTCAACACATAGACTGGCAGGGCATGAGTTGAAATTTGAATTACTTATGTCTTATAGTATTTGACTTGCTATAATGAAAAGCTGGTAAACTTGATAACAGAGTGCTGATATCCTAGAAACAGCTATCAGTGGAGCTGCTCTTCATATTGAAGCCTGAGCATTTGGAGGCAGTTTGCTGTAAGACTGAAAAGGTACTCAATATTTAACGAGAGAGGAGTAATCAGACTTTACAGAAAGCAGAATCTGAAGAGTGGGCTGGGCTGCAGAATTCAAAATATTCTCTGTGGTGTAGAAAATCTCCTGCTCTCCCTCGTATGTTTGAGTCAGCAATGCATTTTAATTCCTGTCAAATGTCCGTGTCATCGAGTTTCACAGGGCTGGAGAGCTGGATAGGATTGCAAATAGGAATTGTTTGATTTCTGCAACAATCATGCGCATGCATGTGCACACACACACATGCCCACACACCCCAATGCACAAATGCACAAACACACAAACAGATATTAACATACTCATATCCAAGAGAGAGAGAGCAATCGAGGGGGGGAGAGTAAGTGTACCACAATTTCAGAATACAGTAGAAATTAATTCTGCTTTGTTTCCTGCTCCATTCTACTCCTGTCACTTGCAGCTGAAATATGAGCTCTGCGTACACAATAACAAAAGACACCACATTTTCTTGAAGACCAAAGTTGTTTGTCAGACTTTGTGTTTGTATGCACCTTGGCATTGTGGCCTTGACTGCCTGCGCTAATGCAAAATGAAAGCACCATCATTTCTGTTTGTGAAGCAGTTTATAATAGAATTTTAATTGCAACTAACAAGCACATGTGGATAAGGAGTGTCAATTTAGACAACTTTCCATTACTACCACAGGCGTAGATTTCATTTAGGCTTTGCTGCTGATCAGGAACACCCCTCATCCATCCATATACGACAGAGAGCATCAAGTTCCTATGAGACTGTCTCCATACACTGAACTAACCTATAGGAAATTTAACAATAATTACCATTCAAAATCCCTGCTCGGACATTAAGTCCCCAAAATGGGAGTACTGTATTACTGTGAATTTGTTTCACAGCACACTTGCACATTTAATTTAGAATTATAATAAAGCCACATTTGGCAGTGCTACCTACTCGGTGCAGCTTGCTTGCAGTGTAATGTGTAACAAGTGTCATTTGTGGCTAGGTTATGGCCTGACAACAACAGTGAAGTGGGGAGCCATCTGTTTCACAGCTTACTGGCAGCAACCTTGCTGTGTTCTCTTTGAACTGAAGTCGCCACCGAGTTCATTTCTTAGAGGGAAACAGGGTGTTTACTCCTGTGAGCAAAGGAATGATCAGTGTGCTTCAACCAAACTCAAATATACTTCCAAAACAACTGCCAGGGCAAATAAAAACTATAAACATGCATGGTGAAGAAACAACTGGACTCTATTAACACTATTTAATACTTTGGCTTGGTGATTACATTGTGTTTCTGGTGCCATTTTGTTGTTTGATGCTGTATTTTATTCTAGCCAAATGATTTTCTCGTCAGACCCACTGATTTGCAGCCATGCTGAAAAAACTTCAGAAACCCAAAAATTAGGCATATAAAAGGGATAAAACACTTTTTTTCTCCCATTAAGCTCCTGTACTGTATGTGCATCACATTTGAAGATCAATGTAAAAACAGAATTACACCCAAAATGACACCAGAAATGCAAAGGAAATGCAATGTAAGTCACCAACTTTTTTTTCTTTTTTTTCTGAACAGTGTTAATGTGTTTTAGGTTGCAATGTTCCTTTACTATTGAAGGGAACATTTCACCCTGTCTTCATGCAAATCTATGGCTGTGATTACCACATACATCTTCTCCAAACACCCCCAGCATGGCACCATGCATGTGTTCAATCAGCAGGCAGGAAGAATGGGAAAGGTCTCAACTCAGCCATCAGAGCCTCTAATGGGTTGATCTTTCTTCTAATAAGCCCTACCATTGTTTACCCAATTAGGGAGAGCACACAGTGATTGAAAGTGTCTCCTTGTAATATCAAAGGTCCCATTAAGTGAGAGGGGATAGGTCTGCCTTTAATCGATAAATGATTCATAATAAGACAGGTACTAAATTATTTAGCCTCCACAAGTTTGTGAAGCAGGATTGCATACTGCAGGACTTTAATTGTATCATACATCACTTGGAGTTCGCCATGTAGGTGGAGTGCTTTGGACTGCAAGTTTTTTGCTTATTAGAAAACAAAAATAAGGATAAAGATAAAAAAGAATCTTCTATAAACTTTGGAAAGTCACTAAATATGAAAGTAAAACTCTAAGTAACGGCTACCTATATCTCCATCTCCATCTAAAAGGATCTTCCCTAAATGTAATATTTTCAAACCACTTGTGATATTGACCAGCAGCTTTATACAAGCACTGTGAGCAGCTTTCTACTGATATTTTATTTCACTTTTCCACCCCCTGCCTCTTTGATGTGTAACTTAATAGTTTATGATCAACCTTGAGTCTGAAAACTCGCAAACTGAACCAAAGGAAAGTAAGTACATCAGAAAGACCACTATAAAGGCAGGAGACTTTTTATTGCTGGCACTCACATCATCAGCCAATTTCACAGACAAAAAAAAAAAAAAAAAAAAAAACTTGGAATGATGTTAAGCTATATTACAGCATTAGCCTAGTGTAGAGCACATACCATATATTGTTCAGGTTAGCCTTAGCTTCAGCAGCCGGATTTAATCCGAGTCCCAGCCCTTTGCTACATGTCATCCCTCCTGCCCTGTCTGTCTCTAGTCTCCACTGCACCTGTCTAAATACCAAAATAAATAAACTTAAAGAAAATAGGTTTTCATTTGTTACCATTTCTATGGGCAACAAGTCAAGCTGGTGATAAACTGCAGCAAAACCAAAGTCATGTCAGTCACACACCAAAAGCAATAAGAATAAATCAATAGGTCACAGAAAACACACAACTTCACATACCTGGGAAAACGCTATGTAATACAGTGGGGGCACCAGCCAAAGAATTCACAACGGGGTTAAAAAAAAAAAAAACACACAAAAAAAAAACCCACAAACAAACAAACAAACAAACAAAAAAAGCACATGCAGCATTCACAAGGCTAAAGCCAGTATGGAAATCTAACCGATACAAGTTCAAAACCAAACTCTGTATAAGCTGCCCATTGTCACTTAATTAGATGGACCAGAATGCTGGGAAACAACACAAGAGAACATTCAATAAATTGTCTACCTACCACACATCACACCTGTGGAAAATCATGCATATATTCTGGCCAAACTCTTGGACTGGACTCCACAGGGCAAAATAAAGAGAGGGAGGCCCAAAGTGAAACTACAACTAATTTATTTTACTGTCAAAGTGAGCTAAAAAAAAAAAAAAAAAAAAAATCTACCAAATAAACAAACATTTTGTCTGTCTATGCTGTGGATGTACAGCCCCCTAGGCTAGACTACTAGGTTTGATGGTTAAAGTGTTTATTATGTGAGCTAAACAGGCTCCGAAGATTTCAGCTACCTCCGGCTCAAAGGTTCAAGTTTTCATGATTTTAAAGTGGAAAAAATAATAAGTCCATGAACGTTACTGAGTTTTTTTTTTTTTTTTTTTTTTTTTTAATTTGCAATGTACGATTGTTTGCCAAAAGAAAGTTTGGTATGAGGATCGTTAATGTGAAATGAGGGCGGCACGGTGGTGCAGTGGTTAGCACTGTCGCCTCACAGTGAGAAGGTCGTGGGTTCGATTCCCACCCAAGGTCCTTCCTGTGTGGAGTTTGCATGTTCTCACCGTGTCTGCGTGTCTCCCACCATCCAAAGACATGCAGGTTAGGTGAATTGGAGAAGCTAAATTGTCCCTAGTTATGACTGTGTGTGTGAATGTCAGTGTCTGTCTGTCTGCCCTGCGATGGACTGGCGACCTGTCCCGGGTGTTTCCTTGCCTTCGCCCTATGAGCGCTGGGATAGGCTCCCCGGCAACCCTAGTGAGGATAAGTGAATGAAGATGAATGAATGAATGAATAATTCATTTTAACCCAAGTAATACCGATAACCCAGAATTTGGGTTGTATTTTCAACCCACTTTTTGGTAAGTTTAACCCATCATTATAGTCATTGCTACCCATTTTTTGGGTAGAAAACATAACCCAACATGCTGGGTCAGACCAATAACCCAACTGTGCTGTGTTAAAACAACCCAGTGTTGGGTCGGTCCCTTTTTGACCCAGCACTTGGTTACCAAAATAACCCAAATTGGGTTGTTTTTAACCCAGCAGTTTTTAGAGTGAACAGAGCCCGGGAACCAAAGAGAAGAAGGCCAAAGACACACACAAGTATAGGGACTTTGTTGCTGCCCGATGTGCCCGCCAGCACAATGGGCACTGTGGGAGCACCTACAGCACTTCCAATCTATTGTCATTAGTTGCCATATGGGCTTCTAGATGGCAGGAGTTTAGCTGGTGAATTAAAAAGGAAGGATACTCTGATTTGGTTTTAAGCAAGACAGCCATTTTGATACTGATCTAAATGCATTCGGTTTCTAACTAGATGCATGATTGGTGCCACATCTTGAGAGGGAGCCCAAGAAATTTTACAGCACCCCTAATAGTAATAAAATTGCTGGACAGGTGCTGAAAAGTATTAAGCAACTCTATGTCTATTTAATGGGCTATCATGAGAAATATCTTGACGCTGTTTTATGGAATCCAATCCACAACTGCAAGTTTCAATTAAAAGCTAAATGCTTTTGCAGTTAAATGTTGACTATTCAAGGTCAAACATTGTATATGATGAGCTAGTACTTTATGGTGCTGCTTAGTATTCAAGGAATATTCTGAGAAGTTCTCATCAATTTTCAGTAGCGAATAATGAGCTAGTTGAAAAGAAGTTCTGAGTTGGTCTGAAATTAAGCTGCAGCGCAGACTGTTTAAGTGGTGAATCTGGGAGATGAAGTGAGGAATAGAATGCTCCAAGTCAGAGACAGATCAAAGTCCAACTTTTATCTCACACATTGCTTTAGTTTGAATAAGGGGCAGGAGGGCTCACGCCAATATGAATATGAATAAAAAGAAAGGTGTTATACAGTCGATAGAGATGGTGCAGCTAGAAAGAGGGAGAAAGAGTGGGGGAGAAACAGAAAGAGAAAGTTTGTAGGAGATGGCTTCGTCTGAAATTATTACGACTTTTCCGGCAGCCCTTATCATCGGTGACCTTTAGCATGAGGATGACGTTAGGTTGAAGTGGATTTGCAGTTTTGCAAAAGTGTAAAGCATTCACAGCTATGGTAATTGTGCATACTGTACATTAAACTTTCTTTTTCATCAGTGGGTAAGGCAGAAAGCCTTACCCAGTGTTGCTGTGTGTGTGTGGGTGTGCACCAGAGAATGGTGGGAAGAGGCTGTGCTGATGTGTGTCAGTGTCCTGCTTTAACTTATTAGCATTAATATACAAGATTCATTAAAGAACACCTAAAGTGGAAGTCTCAGATGCCCATTCCTCTGTGAGTGGTAATTTGCAGCAGACAAGTCTACTATTCTGCATGTCAACGGGAAGCTAATTGTTGTTTGTTTGCTTTTTTCAGGGATGTGAATGCTTCCCTCCAGCAGGGCCCTGAGAACGGAAGGGAGGGAAGGAGGTGGGGGGTAGAAAAAGAGAAAAAGAGAAAGAGAGACAGACAGTGAGACAGAGAGAGAAACGAAAAGGGCAAGCAAGATAGCAAGATAGTCATTATTGCCTGCACTAATGAGAAATTAATTACACCACAGCTGGCAGTGCAGACTGTATTACCAGAGGCTGAGTGTAGGGGGCAGCATGTGGCATCACTACAGCTCAGTGTGATTTGGGATGGAGGGCTGACAAGGAGGGCAACGATTACTGAAAAATTGATTTCGCTATACGATATTATAAAGGTTTTCATTTGAAATAAAGGGGACTCCTTGGTGGACAATAAAACAGATAACATTTGTCCCTGAACTGAGAGTAGCTCACGATTAAAACAGACTTCTTTATGCTGACAAACTCCCACAGAATAATTGCTGCCTAATAACTTGCATCATTCCAACTGGGCTACACCGCAGTAATGCAAACAGCAGTGAGTGTCTGACATTTGATAAGAGTGCACATTCTCAGACAACTAATACTTCGGCAAAGCTGATACAAACACATATTCACTTGTAATATTTTGTATTTCTGCATACTGAGGGTGTTCACCCAGGCAGATGCAGCTGTGGGCTTGACATTTCAGGTTTCCCATATCTTACCACACATCTGACATGAAGTAAATTGATGGGCATTTTGTTTCTCAGCTGAAAGTTGATGGAGACACACACACACTCTCTCTCTCTCTCTCTCTCTCTCTCACACACACACACACACACACACACTTCCCGGCTGACACTGATGTCCGATCAGGGTGCCTAATCATCTCCTTGTCAGTGGAGGACATTGAAAGCTGCCTCTGCAATTTTGGGCTTAATTCCAGGAATTTCAAATGAAATGCTTCAGAGCCAAGAGCTTAATAAAATCTAAGTGTTTTAACTTCTGGAGCCAAACAAGAATCCTTGAACCAAAATCCGGATAGTGGGAATTCAAAAGCATGTTAATCAAACACTGTAATTGGAAAAGTAATCGAATGCTCTGCCACTTGGTATTTAAATTAAAAACCTAGCTGAGTCCAGGTGGGTGTTCAAATGGCTTCAATTAGATGATTCAGTAACCCTCTCAATGACAGTCTATTAGTTACACAGTAATGACAGTAAATAACTCAGTATTATCCAAGTAAAATCAATGTTGTAATAAGTTATCACATTAGAATTCAAAACTGCAATAATTGCTGAATTATAGGTAAGTGGGAGCTACCATATATATCATATGCTATTGAAGATTTAAAGAGGCATTGGAGGCGAAGCAAAAGCATATGAAAAAGTAAGATGTCATTTTGTGTGAGATATTACTGCATTGGCAGCACGGTTGAGATACATTTAAAAGAGGCATTCTAAAATGAAATATTTGATTGTAGAATGATGTTGACTTGGATGATGATGCTCCACTGGGCGTTTTGTGCTTAGCCCAATCTGCCAGGGGTCATTTAGGAGCCTTGAGGGGTTCTCAGCAAAATGAAAAATTGTATAATTACACTGTAATTGACTTGAAAATGAAGTGATTATTATGCTCTAGTCTCACCACTTTGAATCTAATTCCCAATCTTCAAGTATGAACTCTAAACTAATATGTTACAAAACCTTTTTTTTTTTTTTTTTTTCATATCAGGGTACAAAATCAGCTGAAATAAGGATCTGAGGCTGAACGTAAGTCAGCTTGGGGGTCTGGTCAACAACAAACAAAAGTTTGAAAACCCATCGGCTAGACTGTCTTTCTTGTGTTATGTATATATGGCTCTAGGTTTCTAGGTTTTTTGGGATCACACTTGTCTGTAACAAGGGGGTGGTGGGGGCTGGGGGAGTGAAGTGTTGAACTTGCAAAGTGTTAATCATTCTGTGGAAATAGCTACATGAGGCAATGAATCAAAGGAATTGTTCCTCCTCCGTTCTCTTTCTGCTTAAATGCCTTTAAAATCTATCCCAAGCTCCTCACCTACACCCTCAGTAGCTCGATACACCAATTCCGGCTGTGGAGGAGGAGTTAACTGCAGTGGAGGAAGCAGTATATTTGTCTCGCCTTAATTGTTTTGCTTTTGCAAATGGATTCCAAGGAGCCTATATATGTAGCTTATACAGTAAATATTTTAATTTGTTGTCTCAGTGGTTATGCCAAAAAGTATCAATATCATATTGTATTGATGTTAACACAGTTTAAAGAGATGTATACAGATATTGAAGCAGATTTACTGAATTCAACCCACTTTTAATACAAGAATAATGCACAAAGGCAAAATATTGAGGCAGTGCACCATAGGTTATGATATCTAGCCATATTCCAGTCACCGTTACACATCATTGTTGTCTCAGACAGCTTTCTGTGTATAGCTGTCCATGTAATAGCTCTCTAATGCAACCTTGATTTTCAGTGGAAATGTATTGCTGTTGTTGAATTCACAGTATATGAATAAAATGCATTCACACTGTTGACCCAGAAAATCCATCATTCGTGTCTGTCATCTCTAATCTGTGCAACTGCTCAGCAACTCTTTGCTCTTGTGCTTTCTCCCATTTCTTCATTAACTACAAAACACACATTTTTGCACAATACACATATTTGTACAGGAGAACTTAGGTATGTGACATTGGCAAATAGTAAAAAATTAAAACAAGCAAAAAATTAATAATAATAATAATAATGATAATGATACATTACCTGAAAAGATAAATTAATTAATATAATTTTAAGATAAATAAATAAAATAGAAGGGTTGTGTGTGCGTGTGTGTGTGTGTGTTTGCACTGATGAATGTACGTGTGCTGTTATGTGCGTGTGCAGGAGGCAGTCTGTTATGAGAGGCCCCAGTGGACCCAGTATTCAATTACATGATCGAGTATTTGTGAGGCAAGACCGATGGTGGTGTAAAACTGTTGCATGGTCCGAAGGTAGGCGCCATGGTTAATTTACCTTTCATAATGAGATGGCCGGGAAGAGGAGGAGACGATGAGGACACTGTGATACAGACGGATGGAGTGATAATAGAGGGAATATGGAAGTGTCGCAGAGCACATTGCAAGAGTGGCTCGAACATGTGAGCAGTGTGGCATTCCTACTGGCATACAGCGAATGTAAGAGGCTATTATTTGTAGGCATGAATGATATGAAAAGTAATGACGTGTAATCGTGGAATAGAAATAGTTTTATTAACCGTTGTACTAGGACTCGGCTAAAGAAATGTGTTTTAGGAGAGGGTAATTAATGCAAAGGAGAGCAGAGGAGAGGAGTCGAAGAAGAAAGAAGAAGAGGTGGAAGGAGGCAAAGGGAGGAAAAAAGAGGTGAGTGCGAGGTCAGTCGGATGAAAGGACAGAGGGATGAGAAGAAAAGGCTGAGAGAGCAGAGACTGTGTGCTCCTACGCCCTTGTATCAGAGGAGGGAGGAACAGATCAGACCCCAGGGAATTAAACCATTTGTTAAACACACACACACACACACACACACACACACACACACACACACACACACACACACACACACACACACTCAAAGTAACAATATTGACTTGGGTAAAGCCACTCTTACTCCCTACTTGATATGTGTGTGTGTGTGTGTATGTGTATGTGGTTGGCTCTCAGATCTCAGAGAAGTGAGGATAGAGGCTGCTTATATATGGGCCTGATTAAATATATGAGCAATTTGTTAGCAGCTAAATAAATCTAAATAAATCAGACAGACCTAAAAGTCGGTTTACAAGGAAGAAAGAGACATCATTGTTTCCCCTCGATGAGAAAACAATTAATCTTCTTCTGATCCCTATTCTACTCTCCTCTACTCTGTCCTGTGCTGTTCCACAGGGGAAGTGTCTGAGCTTTAAATGACATTCTTGTTTGTAAAATGAAAACTTATATTGAGCAATAATTGCTTCTACAAAAGGAGGTGGTCAAAATGCATGTCCTAGCTCACCATTCTTTAGGATTTCAAGGATTTCTGTGCCTATAGTTTTGATTAGGAGAATGTTTTCCAAGGCTATAACAAGAGCCTTTCAGATAGCCTGAAGGGTAAACTGAATATTATTTACATATAACATAACATAACATAACATAACATAACATAACATAACATAACATAATATATTTTACCAAAACTCTGTACTTTATCTTGAAGCAAACTTTAGCCTCAATACCCATTATACTGAGGTGTCCAAAAATAGGCAAGCTAAGTTAGCAGACTCACTATAGGAATTGCAAATCTCCTGATATCAGCCTGGAATTGAAAAACAGCCATCATTTCTCTGTGCCATAGTAATGGCTGTGTGTCGTCTCTAAAAGTGGAAAACTAAACCTTTTTGTTCCCGATGGCGCTCATCAATCTGAATATAACAGTGACTCATTTCATATGGGTAATTCTCCCCTGCTGTGACACTCTCTACACCACTGCTTGCTTCAGGGCAACAGACTAGCTACCTCGACAACAGCCATGGCCCAATTACCTGCGTCTGAGACAGACACACACTCACAGACACACACGGATGCAAATGCACACTTAAGTATGCATGCACTTGCACAGAAACACATAAACATGCATGGATGCACACACATGTGCACAGACTCCAAACCGCAGGCTTGCACATATAAAAGAAAAAAAAAATTATATTGCATTATATCGCACAGAATTGTAATTTATATTTTTACTATTCAAGAAAACTCCCAGTATGCCTTGGCATAAGTGATATTCACACAGTGTAAACAATGATCTATCAGGCATTCATTAGTTCTGTGTGATCACCAACTTGAAACTACAATAACAAGCCCATGCTGCAGCAAAATGACTAAAAAGTGTGGGGAATGTGTAACAAAAAAAAAAAAAAAGACAAGAATCTGACGGCAAAAAACAAAGAAAGGTCGCTGCACTAAAATATTGCTGCTGGCTTCATAATTTTACAGAAGAGGCTAATTCATGTTGGAATTAGGAAAGACTGACAACTTTCAAATGTGTTTGCAGAAGACACTCTGCTGCAGCTTTATACCTTCAGGTTCTGTTCTTGCTGCCCTATTTGTGATTCATTTATTATTTATTTCTTTGTTTTGTGACTTCATTATTATTATTATCATAATTAGTAGTAGCAGTTGTAGTAGTAATAGCAGCAGCAGCAGCAACATTTTATTCTTATTTATTTTCTTAATTCATTTTTTTGCCTGCTTATGTTCTTTCCTAGCCATTTTGGTCCACATTAGACTTTGCAAGCTTCAAGATAACAGTCTTACCAAGTTTCATTTAGTTTCTTGGTGCAGAATCTTTAGTGTGATAGAGCTCAATTAAGCAGGTTAGTTAGGCTGACACTGTGTGGCATATAGACATTACTACTGTTCACTCAAATTGTTGTAAATCATAAATATGCCCTTTTGTGTGACCACTGCTGGGAAGACGACCTGTATGTTGGGCAGCCGGACACCTCATATGTCTGCTCTCTTTTATTTATCTTAAACGTTCTTACGATCAGAGGAAAGATATGGGTACCACATCAACTTTATCGGCCCCCGTTCAGAGATTACACCAGTGTCTCAAACATGCACACATACACACACATGAACACAAACATGCACATAGATGTAATCTTTTTATCCCTCTCCGCTCAGACGCTGCAGTGTACCTGAAGCTGTGGTGTGAGGGCTATTGGACTGACACAAAGTTGGCTGGCTCCTTACACACAGTTATCTCATGGTTGGCTGAGCCAGGTGTGTGTAATCAATGAGTCTAATTAGAAGGTTGTTTACCAAACTGCTGATATGCGCTGGCCTTTTCACTTTGTTTTTTTCTGGGTCAGGGAAGACTCAGATGAGGATAGAGACTGTATAATCTCCTCTAGAAATGATGCAAGCTGCCACAGCCGGCATCTCACACACACACACACACACACACACACACACACAGACATACACACACAGACACCAAGCATGTACACGGACATGCCTGCACACATGTGAGCACAGAGCATCAAGCATATCCATAGCCGCCAAGTTTTTGTCGGGCTGTTTGATGTGAGAATGCGGTCTAGGAGACAAAACCCTGCAGTTTTAGAGCTCCAGCTGGCCGACGCTCTCGAGGGACAAGAGGCCAAGGACCGTGCAATCTGTCCCGAGAAGATGAATATGGCCTCGGCTTCAAGCAGTCACACACATGCACATTTGTCTTAATACACATGTGAGGACCTCTATATTCATTTCCTAACCTCTAGCCTCTAATCCTCACCACAACATGCCCAACCTTAACGGATAATTCAACCCTCGGATACTCTTCCACTGTTTTGTTTTCTATCTGTGATGTTCAGTGTATTCCAGGGATTATTTTGTGACAAGGTGCTAAAATTACGTTCCTTGGTTTACCCACTTTCCCCTCCACATGCCTTGTGTACCTCAGTTAGTGATTTCCTCATTTCCCAGAGCCAATTTTGACAGTCCTGGAGAACAGTTATGAACTTGTTGGATTGTTGGATTCAGCTGTGGGTTGTACGTGACTGGATTAACGTTTGCTTGATATTGGGTGTTCACTGGGTATTTGTTGTCTTTCTTCTTTTTCCCCAACTTAAATTGCATGTAGCTGACAAATAAAAGCAGAAGGATGAATGTATTTCCTTGAAAACAAGCAACAACTTACAACCACTTTTTGTCAATATTTGAGAGAACAGTTTTCATGTGTGACCCTCAGAAGTTCACACAGTAGATAGGCAATTGAAATATAGATACAGAAATACAGATATAACTATAGATATAGATATATCGATTTTTTCCCCACTTACCCTTTGCAAGATATCTGGCATGGTTGCCAGGCTGCCATAGTCTCCCTTTTGCCCAATACAAAGCAACCAAATGGGTATTTGTTTGTGGAGCTAAAACAATCAAAAATTTCCTTGTGAAAAGAGCAAGAGATCTTTCCAAAAACAATGACATGGATACCCGACAGGGGGTGAAGATTTTTCTTGGGGACTATTTGTTGCTGAGGAACACCAGCAAACTGCATTTCTGCCTTGAATTTGTACTGGGTGGCAGTAGATATATACAGTTTCCTGGTGTTCCTTAGCAGAAAATAGTTCCCATTGAAACTCACAGCCCCTGGAAAAATAATGGGGCTGGATCAATATCCTCAAATGGGGGTGCTTTTGTAGTGTGGGGCAGTCAAAATCTTACTTATTAACACTAACCCTAATTGGTAACCTTAAATTTACTCTGAGGGTGTAAAACTCCAGCTGGATCTTACAAAGATAGAGGTACAATTACACACTCACAGACACACACACTCACACACACACACACACACACACACATTTGCGCACACAAAAAGATGCACACACAGACAGAGCCACTTTTTTCTCTCTCATCATTCCTCATAACCGAGTGTCGGGATGCTGAGGCAGGAGGAGTACTCGGTGAAAAATAGAAGCCCCTGGCAGCAAACTATTCACCATTTAGAAGTCATTACCTCTTTAGAAGACCAGCTGGGAAAAAAGCAGCCAATGATGTGTAAATATGACAGACAGTGGACTTGTCCTGCGCTATCAGTTAAAAGAATGAATCGCATTAAAACTCCGCCATAGGTTCCATATGTGCCCAGCTAATTAAAAACCTCATATGAGGGACTGCCGCCGTGTGCATTCACCGCACATTCATTTAAAGGGACAGGACACTAAAATACGTCATTTTTCATTCACATGCTTTCATTAAAATTCAAATGGAGTCAGACAAGTGATTTTGCTGTGGATTAGAAGCTACTTTCACAGGTAAGAGCGGGAGCTGTCCAATAGGAGCAGGACCTCTGTTCAGAGTCAGAATCAGCTTTAATGGTTAAGTGTGATCATGCACGCAATCAGAACATGACCTCGGTTTTTATTCCTCCCGCCCCTGTATGATTGGCAGGAGTGTCCTGGCCAGGATCAGCACAATGACCCACAGGACAACTACAAGACAGATGTCAAAAAGGACACAGCTGGTGATGCCGTCTCTATGACAAAGCCAACCAAAGTGAACGTTTTTAGCAAGTGAGCTCTGCAGCAGTGTTAGTATTCAATTCAATTGATAGTGTTCAGTAATAATTATAATAATGATAATAAATGAGGCAAACTCCATTTAAAACTGGGTTAACCATCGCTGGCAGTGTGGAGGGAGAAGCAGACAGTGGATTGAGAGACAGACACAGAAAGAGGGGGAGTCAACAATGTAAAAGAGATCCTGAGTGTATCCACTTAATGTAGTTTTATTTAAAAGGGGTAAGAAATAGCAAGAGAGAGAGAGAGAGAGAGAGAGAGAGAGAGAGAGAGCGCAACATCAATTCCCGTGGGAGTGAACAAAAGCCTACACTCGTTTTCATCATGGTGGAAGCTGGAGGTAACATGAAGTGAGTCAGAGGAGCGGTGCAGTCTTTGAGTGCTGTGTGTGTGTGCACTGTGTGTGAGTCGGTGTGTGTGTGTGAGAGTGTGTCCAGAGGAGAACGTTCCGGCTGACCAGGCAGATGCTGTGTGGGCTGACATGGCGGGAGGTGAGGGTGTCAGAGCTGGAGAACACATATTTAGTCTCACAAGGCTGCCTTGTCTCGACCTGCTGCTCAGTTACTCTGAAGAGATACTGGCCTCTCTGTTCTCCCTTTCCTTTATTTTCTTTCTTTCAGCAAATTCCTCACGCTGTCTTTGCATCTGCCTTCCCCTCTCCCTTGCTTGCCTGTGTCCTTTCTTTCTCACTATCTCTCTCTCCGTCTTGGTTTCTCTACATTGATCTCAGTCCCTCTTTCACTCTCATTTCTCCTTTACTCTCAGAATCACCCACTTTATATCTATACCCAGAAAAAGCAACTACTCTATTTTAACAATTCTATTAACCTCATATTCAGTCTTACAATCCTGTTTTTCGAAACAAGTAAGGGGTAATCCACAATGAGGTTGTCCTCTATTGAAAAATGCCTGCCACAGAGGCGAAGAACCCTATACTATGTTCCTCTGTGGAGGTAGAGGATAGAAGACCACCTTGTCATGTCATGGAGTATGGCTGCACAGCTTTACTTCACCAAAGAAGTCAGAAAATTTACATAAAAACATATCTTTTAGGGTTGTTTTATTGGCCTACAAGCCTCTGCTGAGAAAAAAAGTGCACAGTGCATTAGTTTGTAGAGCTGTTTTCATACCAGCATCAGTAGTAAAAGCAAATTAACTACAATAAATTTTCCAAGGGTGGGGGTAGTGTCTTTTTTACATTTCAAGGTTGCCAAATATCAACCAGAAGGCACTCACCGGCTGCTGTTGCCTGGATTAGAGGAAAACTCCACTTTTGCCAATCTGTAATGGTGGGAATGTACTTTAGTCTAGTAATGTCAGTCTTTTTGGCTGATTTTTTCCCACTTTTTTTTAGAAGAACCAGCCCATTCACCAGAAAAAAATGGTTAGAATTTCATGACATACCAAAGATACACTGACATGTCACATCTTCAAGTTTGGTGACATGGTAAAGAGCGAAGAGCATTGCATTAGCATGACCTTTCCTAACCTTAACCATGACAATGAACATCTTCCTAACTTAAACCATGACCTTTTGCTAACCTTAATCAAGTAGTTTTGGTGGCTAATGAGGCTACAATTCAATTCAATTCAATTAGCTTTATTGGCATGGCTGCATATTATACAACATTTCTAAAGCATATTTACACAAAATACAATTATAGCAGACAGATAAACAATATATAAATATATAAACAAAAAAGCCTACACATACAGGCACTAGCCACTCCAACACTCACTCTGATGTCATATAGCCACTCCATATTTATGTCAACTGCCTGGTTTTCATATGTCTGCAACTTGTTACAGGTTGGTGATTAATAATAAAGAATAACTACCATTTTTGTAATGTAATCCCAAGGAACATGCAAATGACTCATGTACCACCTATCATATGCCCTACTGTAGACATTGTTGTGTACCTTCTGCCAATGGCCGTGCACTGGCCTCTCTTTCTGCAGCACCAACAGGACTGCTATCAATACCACCACCACCTTTGAATAGCTAACATAGAATTATTGTGTTTTGCATTCACTATAAGAATAATGGAATGATTATATCCCATTTGTTGCACAAAAAATTAATCTCAAAGGCAGTAAAAAAAAATATGGCTTGTAAATCAGTGATTTTAAAACCTCAATCCTTATTTAATTTCAAAACTTTTGAATTTCAAGTCCAGGTCCTACATTTCTACACTGTACGTGTAAAATCTAATCCTCAGTGTTAATTCAACTCTAACTGAGAGTGTACATGGCCTAAAGAACCTCCTACTGAGAAGAACCAGTGTGTTTTGGAAAACTCACTTGCTGAAGCATCACTTTTTTTTGACGGTGCGACAGCGAGGGGGGGGCTGAATAACAAGGGCAACTTGAGGCACTTGGCAGCGTCTTCCTCGAGTGCCTTTCTTTTTTTCTCTCTCTCCCTTTCTGCCCCACCTTTCCTCTTTTTTTCCCCGGATTTGGATTGGGGTCCATGGAAAAATTTATTTATCAACTGCAATGTAATCACTAAACCTTTCCTTCCGCCTCCTCCGCTCTCCTCCACAGTCCAACACACTCGCGCGAGTCGCCACACCCCCTCCTATGTTTACAGCGTGCTCGGACTGTTGGGGCGGGTGTTAATCAAAACAAACCAATCACGTCTTGAGCTTGTCACAGGCTGCTGGCCTCTGATTGGCCTGGCCTGGCCTGTCCCTCTGTAAGGGACAGGCCAACCGGAGAGCGGACCGGCATGACAGCTGATTGGCCTGGCCGGCGACCTGTCCAAAAAAAAAAAAAAAAAAAAAAAAAAAGACAGGCAGGCCAGCAGGCCAGTGACAGGCCGGCGCTTCGGGAATTCTCCCGGTTCTCCCGATGTACAGTCCGGGCCTGGTCTTGAGGCTGGGGTGGTCCTGGTGTAAAGACCTGAGTGGTTGGTGGTTCGCTCAGCCTCAGGACCAGTAGGCAGAGGGGACTCCTTCCTGGGTTCAACTCCTGGCAGCGTAGGGCTTTGTATGAAAAGGAGAGTGGGTCACTTGTTTTGATATGATTCCAGAAATTTAGGGCTCGTTTTTGAATAGTTAATAGTAGAGGATATTGGCCTAATTCAGCTCTGCAGGCAGAGTTGGGAGCTTTTCTCTGCACCTGGAGGATACTTTTGCAGAACTGTGTATGTAGGATTTCAATTGGATGTTTGTCCCATTTTGTCCAGTCTTGTTGAATTTGTGTACCCCACACCTCGCTGCCATATAATGCAATGGGTTCAATGATTGATTTGAATATTTTGAGCCAAGTTCTAATTGGTAGTTCAGTGTTTATTGATCTTTTGATGGCATAGAAAGCCCATTTTGCTTTGTCTTTTAGTTCATTCACAGTCAGGCTGAAATTTCCTGTGTTTGAAATCTTTAGTCGTAAATATGTGTAGTGATTTGTTTGTTCAATAGGGTTGTTTCCAGTTGTGAAGCTGGTGTTTCTCTGTAGTCTGGACCTTTTCTAGAAGATGACCACTTTGGTTTTGGGTTGGTTGACTGTCAGGGCCCAGATTTGACAGTATTTTTCTAGTTCTAATAAGTGTTGCTGTAACCCTTCTTTGGTGGGGAACAGCAGGACCAGGTCATCAGCATACAGGAGGCACTTTATTTCGGTGTCTTGTAATTTCAGTCCAGGTGCTTGAGAATTTTCTATTTGTTTTGCCAATTCATTGATGTATATATTGAATAGCGTGGGGCTGAGGCTACAGCCTTGTCTTACTCCATGTCTCTGGCAGAAAGACTCTGTTTTCTTTGTTCCAATCTTAATGGAGCATTTTGCTTTAGAATACATTGATTTGATCAGTTCGTATACTTTTCCTCCAATACCACTTTCAATCAGTTTAAAGAAAAGGCCATTGTGCCAGATTTATCCATCATTTTTGATGGCTACAAAGCAAACTAAATTTGTTAAACCACCTAACAAGCCAACAGCTAAGTTACATGATGCTGACGCAGGCTCCACCACACTTATTATAAGTATGAATATTGATATGCAATGTATTTTTGGTTCAGAGACATTGACATTTTTTTAAGTATTTGCTGGTTTGCAGAAATTATAAATTGCAGCATTTAATTCTGGAGACTGAGTTCGAAAAACAAGACTGAATAGGAGCTTAAATGGCTTTCTAAGCTGCAAGACGATTTTTTTTATTCTCAGTCTCTGATTTTGTGACAGGTTAATATTTTGATGTAAGTGAGTGCAGTACATTCTTTTATTATTTCCTATATAGTTTGTCATCCGGGGAGAGTAAATGATGCAGTGTAGTTTGCTCTCTCTCTGCAGGTGTATGCTGTTCTCCTGTAGCAGTGCTTCTTGCTGTTGGGGGACTCATATTGTGACTTACTGGTCCATTTCACTGCTCTTTGGCTGTGGGAAGAAAATGCTAATGAACAGTGCGGTGGTATTGAGTGTTCCTCCTTCTTATGCAAAAAATGATGTGATGTTGTTTTCTGCCAGAAGAGTGGATAATGGAATTTCTCCCTCTTCGTCTGAATCATTCCGTCCCTTCTCTTTCTCTGTCTCTCATTCTCTCTACCTCTTTCTTTCTGTTTCACTTTGTTTCCCCCTCTCTCCCTGCACCTGCTCTTCCTCTTGGCCTCTTACTCCGTGCCTCCCTCTCTCTTTTATTTGTTTGGGTTCGTAATGTTTTGAGGATGTTTATTAGCTATCGAGTCAAATTCATGCATATTTCCAGCCTTGTAACAGGCCCGGCGGACCATTCGTTTGGGAATTTGAATATGTGAGATGAAGCAGAGGGAGAAAATTGGGTCTGTCTGTCACAGCGAGATGGTGAATTCCTCTGGTTGCTAGAAAGAGAGAAAATTACCCATTAATTTCCATCACAACTGATACCGGGTCATAGATTCATAATGGAAACTGAATCATAGGGCAAGAGTGATGAAACGAGATGACTTTTATATGCTATGATATGCTTTTGTTTGGTAAAGCATTGTGTGTGGAAAAGAAAAAAAAAAGACTGTTTTGCAAAATCTGTTCAACCTAAACAATGAGAGGAACTGATTGATTTCCTTGTAAAATTCACAACAACCAACAAGTGCAGTATTTGAGCTAAAGCAGAGCTTCCTGTCACAGCCATTCATCATGTGGAACTGGCTTGATTCGCCCCCCTGAAAAGACAGGCTGAGAGTTTTGATATATTGCTGCTGGTGGGGTAAAAGCCTTTTATCTTTTAATTCCAGTTTCACTTCAGAAACACAAAAATTCTCTTTGAAACATTTTAACATGCTCACGCTTGTGACGCATGAATTAGAAACATTTTTTTTTTTTCTGCACAAAACAGATTAATGCTTGACTATTGACTATGCAGAAGCACTTTCAGTATCTGCAATGATATATCACGCATAGATCAACTGTCTGATGTGGAGTGTAGTCAATCATGGCACCAAATCAATCGAGGTAATGATGCAGCAGCAGTAAGTGAAGAATAAATTAGAGAACTTGGTGAAATTTGCTCCGCGGGACCTCAGTCAGGGGGAAAAGTGGAAAAGCCTTCATGTAATTAGTCCATTTGAAGAGAATGATAATGAATGGGATTGTCATGTAGGCTGCTCATTTGAATCCAATAATGGATCATATAATTAGCAGTGGGGCAGCAACACTGTCTCCTTTTTCCACTGTAATTAATCTTTCGGTCACACAGAGTATCCACAAAGACCTTAAACCTCACAGACTGCGACTCAGATCTAACTTCTAATGCACATACAATAAGACCTATGGAAAGTACATTTAATAGACTTAATGAATTACACAGGCTCATGAATTACACAAAAACTCACCATTCATTCAGCATATTTTACACAGTTCCATTATTGTGGTACTTCTAGAAAACTTGTAATTAGTCGAGCAGGAGGAACAATTCAGGGTTCAAATTAGGTTTTGCTCATGTTAGTTTGAAATATTTGAGTGAAGAACCACTGATGATAACTAATGTACTGATGAAAGATCAGTGTGAATGTAATACGAGAAATGTGTCCTTAAGATGTGGGGCGAATAACATTTCCAAATCTCATATTTCAGGTCTATGAGGTTTACCGCAAAGATCCCATCTCACATGAACTGTCAATCACAGAAAAGTCTTCCAAATTGACAGTTTAATTGTTGCTCTCTTTCAAAGCTATAGCATGCAACTTTTCATGCTGAGACAGGAAGTGTGTCATTACTGTCGCCCTCCTCCCCCTCAGCTGGTCCAGTTCCCGCCCCAACACTTGTCACTCATCTTGATGAGCTGTCTAACTTGAAATGGCATCTAGCCTGAGGCTGAAGTAACTATGAGGGCAAATTAGATGCTTAAGTATTTTAAGCCAGCAGAAAAAAAAAAAAAAATTGAATTGAATTGAACTGAATGCTTTTATTGTCATTGTACATTACAATACAACAAGATTAAGAAAAAAAAATGTTCACAAATGTTCTCAGAATTAAATTCTTTAATTACATTTTTTTAGAGCTTGAAAAAAAATCATAAATAGCTATATGTGAATGTGTGTATGTAACAGTTTGGCCAAACAAAGAAAAAAAAAGATTTGTTATTGCATCTAGTATTTTCTGAACAAGTGGAAACTACAAATGCACTGTGCGCACCCCTTGCATTATCATAGCAATATTTAATATCCCATATTGACCTTGACCTTTGACCAACTTTATAAACATTCGATAGTGAAAGTCCTGAGCTGACCTCCAACCAACCGACCAAGCTGGATCCAAATCAGATAAAAACTGTCCATGTTATCACTGTGACACAGAAACACCAGGGATTGCAATCTGCAATATGATCATTTCTTTCCGAGTGCATATGAGCAATTCTGGCCTAAACATGTCTGACATTTCTCTCTCTGTGGTCCTTCCTGAGTTTTTTTTTTTTTTTTCAGTCAAACTGAACTTGAACCTGACACAGCTGCTCATATGAAGGTTAGGACTGCAAGGATGATCTCTTTTTCACTTGGTAATAAATTAGCCCAGTGGAGCAACATAGGTTAACTTTAGTTGACTATCTAGTCAGGGCTGTGTGGAATTTTCTACGAAAGCTGGTATCAGCACCAGAGTGTCCAAGGCAGCATGGAGCCGCCAGTTGAGTCTCAAGTGTGGGTATTATGATGTTTAAGAAATGTTAACACAACCCTATCTGTAGACATTTGTTGCCAGATTGGCCACTTAAATTAAGCATTATGTCAGCTACAAGTGTCAATGTACAGGCGTTTGTCTTTTGCTTTTCCGTGTAACATCAACATCACAGTACCTGTAGCTGAGGCACACCTGTTCACTCCATGTTAGCCAAATGAGGAACTGAAATGTTGCCACACTCAAGTACCAGAGGCATTACATTTCTGTAAAAAAAAAAAAAATCCCAAATATCTCCCAACTATTCCCGATACTAATCTGCACATCTCCATTGGTTAATCAAATGTCATGTCAAAAGAGCATCAAAACTCATACTGACAGCCTTCTCCCAAATGTCACTGAGTTTGTGTGCTTGTTTTAACTTCTTACATGAGCAGTTGTGTATCTGCTCAAATATTCACAAAGTCTGTCTTTATATCAGAATTTCATATAATAAACCTATCCATGCACACTTTTTGACTTGTTCCTAACAAATCTTTTCTTGCATGTGGATAGTTTTAATGCCTTTTAATGGTCTATCTATGAATTTAAAATAGATTTGACCATTATTACCTACTAACCATAAAGCCTCCACAAGAATTAGATATTACAGGCAATGCACAACAAAAAAGAAAAAGTGATACTGATATTTGTTATGCTTTTTTTCCCCCCCACAGAACTTGTCTGCTGCACATTTAACTTCTTTTGTGTCTCACTGTTTCCGGCCATTGTTTTTGCTATTGACTTCAATTTACTGTGGGTTCTAGTCTCACTTTGATAGTCAAAACCTGGCACAGTGCAGGCCACTCCCAGAGCAAATAGTAAACATTCTCACATGTCCCAAACATGATTTAGAGGCAATTGCAGGTAAACAGGGGGATTTCAAACATTGCAATATGCACAATAAAAGCTGCAGATGGGTGGGTTTCGTGTCTATGTGTACGTGCATGCATACACATACATGCACACATGCACATTGACAGTAATAAACTGGCTCTGCAAAGCTGGCTGGTAGAGGAGGAAAAAAGATGTGGCACAGGTGGCCTATCTAACACTTGAGGCTTGAAAAATTACTCCAGCTTTGGAGATTTGTGCTCACAGTCTATCACACTGTACCACACAAACCTCTGATCCACACAGCTGCAAGACACTTCTTGCGCTCGCTCTCTTTCGCTCGGCTATGAACACACACACACACACACACTCTCAAATGCCTACACAGACACACATAAGGCACACATACTCATACGCGCACAGAACTAACCACACATGTACATAAGTACACACAGACACTGGCAGCGTGTTACAATTAGCTACATGTAGATGCCAGTTGTATGGAAAAAAATAACTTGTCTTTTCGCTGCTATCATGACCACAAAGACAGTTGAAACTAATGGCGGCACTCAGGCCTGCATGCATATGGACATAATTTACATATTTTACATGTGTGTTTATACAGTGCAGCAGAGAGAGGGAGAGCGCAGGCCTATGCATTAGATCTTCTCTCTGAGTTTTTTATGTATTACTTTTTTCATCCTATTGCTCACAAAAGTCATTTCCCAGGCCACTTTTATGAATGCCTCTTTCTTTTTACAGTGCTGCACTCACATTATTTAGGCATTACGGTGTGGATACTGCACTACAAAAACCAAATAGACCTGTTGTCTCCGATAGGGGAGAGACATACATCAGTCTGAGACCAGAGGAAAGGGCAGCGATGGGAGTAATTATCTGCGAAAAAAAGACAATGATGTGAGGGGCAATAGAGGAGCCCCACAGGCAAAAGCACTGTGAACTACATGACTTCCTTATCAGCCACACCAGCAGGCCTAAAGAAGTAGTGGGCAATGTTCAGGAAGCTCCTTTGAAAGTATTGTTTCACAAGTTATGTGTTATTTGGAAGAAGCTGGAAGAAGAAGAAAGAAGCTGAACTGTAGCAATGCTGCCATTGAGAGAATTAAGAAGTATAGTTTTGTTGTGGGAAATTACTTTGACAGAAGTCTGTATCCATATCTATGTCAACGCAATGTTATAGTACAAAATCTTGAGTGCAAAAAATATCACATTAGAATTAGAATACATTAGAACATTTTGTTTTATTTGACACAAAGTACAAGAGAAGTTCACAGAATGTATAATGCAGAAAGAAATGCTGGGAATGTTAACTTTCATTAGCATGTAAAATCTATCATTCCTCTATTTTTATTCATTTTTATAACACCTGTCAGCCGCTCCAAAGACCACAGTCTGACCCTTAAACCCACCAAACAATCACATTTCTTTTCCTCGTAGGAAAACAGAAGAAATGTTACCTTTTTGTTTTTATGTTAATCTAAACTAAATGATTTAAGAAGGCTGTGTCGAGGCAGGAGAGGCAGTGCTCCAACATAAAAAAGGATGAAAAAAAAATGCTTTCTTTTATCACATTCACTATGAAAAGAAAAATGTTTCACCGTCTTACAGCAGGTTAATGTACAGTATATTATAATGTACAGCATTAATAACGCACATGGGAGAAGTTTGCCCTCAGGGTAACAGAAATCCCCACATGCACGACCAAAAAAAAGTCACTTAGTAGAGCACAAATCTCTGCCAAGGTCACATCTGGACATTCCTGCTGTGTTTGTGCTAAGCCACACCCACTTCAGGCAATGCTGCTGTCATAGGCCACGCACCTTTCAGCCAATCAGATGAGAAAGTTGTTCAGTGTTGCCTTGACTCATGACCAACCTCCCCACCAGGTTTTGTGATGTTACGTGGACAGGCTTGGAATATACATCTCAGTTAGTGCCAAGTCCCGCCCTCTGCCATGTGCCCTTTAATCTGATTGGCTTGAAAAGTTGATCGCTTCTTTGCTGGCCTATTGCCAAACTTCCCACCTCGTTTGGTGCAAATCTGACCTTTCTGAGTTATCCTGCTGACAGACTGGTGGACGATGGATGGACAAGGGGGATGACATTACCACCAGCCGGAGATCTCACCTCCTGGATGAGGGTAGTTAACAATTATCATTTCCTTGCTGGGGAAATGACATATTTTCAGTGGCATAAGAGTATCTGTTCATAAAAAATTCCAACCAGTAATATCGTCAAAGAGTTCTGAAAGATCCTTCCTTCACATCATATAAAACCTGCAACTTCACAACTTTCAAAGTGATTCAATCAGCGAGATCCCATGGTGGCACACTTCCGTGTTTCCAAAACCTTGTCTCTTTTTCTTAAGGCACAATGGTTGCATCCTGTTGAAGTTAAGTCATTTTGAAGAACAGGGAATTCATGACAGCTCAAGATTGTGCAAAAACCACTTAGTCACTTTTCCATGTTTGTCCTGGTCCACCCTGCTCACCTTTCAACAGTCCCTCTGTGCATTATGTCCTGCCACAGCATTCTGTTTCAACCAGAAATGTATGAATTACCTGAGCAAGACACCAAACTTTAAAAAAAAAAAAAAAAAAATCCAAATTTGAATTTGCTTGAACTACCTCTATGCTACTGCAGAAATGTAGTTAAAGGCTGCAGGTACAAAACATGATAGGGCTCATCAAAGATTGATGACAGTGCTGCACTCCAGTCTCCTCATTTCTGACTCATTTCCTTTGACTCAAATCTGTCAAAAAAGCCAAATGTTGAATCAGTAACAATGCTGTTCAGTGCAGCTTGTGAACTTATCTTCCCCCTGCCTTCTGTGTGTTCAGTGAACTATTTAGATTTGGTCCGTAGGCTGATCAAAGGCCTCATACTTGAGATGGTTTTAATGAGAGCTTCCGGCAGCTAATTATTCTGAATGACCTAATTGCACGGGATACTTCTGCCCCCCTCCCTCCTTCCCCTGCCAAACTCCTGTCTTTGTTGGCCTGTCTGTCTCATCTTCCTTTGACCGTCTATGTTCGGTTTCTCTAAACATCCCTCTTTCGCTGATGCACTCTCACATTCTCTCTCGGCCTTCCTTTCTCTATGTAGGATGCATTCATTTGTGTGTGTGTGTGTGTGTGTGTGTGTCTGAGTGAGTGAGAGCACAGACGCATGCCACAGAATAACAAGCATGCAGCCCATTGATTTCTGGCCAACTCACTTGCTCGCAACAAAGTCCATTGACAGTGTTAGAGAGTAGCATGTAATTAAAACCTCAAATTATTATTTTTTTTTTAACAAAGTGGTGGTACATTATATTAAAGATGGTAGAGAGAGAATTTTTTTTATTTCTCAAAATTATGACCATATTTCCCACTGCTTCCTATCACAGAGAGAATGTTGCTCCTCGCCCCTCCTCGCCCCTCCTCCCCCTTGATGCTGTTGACCCATTTGAGAGCAGGAAGAAGGATAAGGGCTGATAGCAACCCTTGATAACAAATGTGTATCATCAAACAGGAAAGAGTGGAACTGGAATATATTTGCTTTTTCAAATAATAGTTGCTGTTTTCTGCTGTAAAGCACTAATACTTTGTACCATAAAGCAACCAGATTTCATGCAGGATTAAAATAGCAACACCTAGTGTGAACTGCAATGCAGATGTCTGGAAGGCACTGAAAAAATAAAATAAAATAAAATAAAATAAAATAAAATAAAATAAAGCAAGCTACAGCACATGTATACGTAGGAAAACAATTTCTACAAATATGCAAATCTTTTAATAAATTAACTGTTTGAAGGGTTCAAGGGAATCGGACCTCACCCAAGCGGCTGACCCTACCAGGCAACACTCAGCTCCCATATAATACTAAAATGGTTAACTATCAAACAGAGATACAATAAAAACAGGTATACCGGCGGTTTACAGGTAACACCACCAAGGGAATGAAAACAACAGTATAGAGCAACACAAATTATATAATTAGGCCCCACCTAAACCTCTATAACTGGGAGGCTACAATCCCAGCAACACGGGATGAATGCTACAAACCTGCTAAGTAAGTGACAATGTTCTTTGAGGCAAAACAGCAGCTGCAGGAACCTATGAACAAACACTGATAATGAACAGGTGATCCTGCAATGCTACAAAAATGAGAAAAAGTTTACCTCAGGTGCTACAAAGCACCCTACTTACGAACAGCTAGAGTACACCGGGGGCTGCCAAGGAGTCAATGTTGCATGCTGGCTGTCACACTAGGCCCTTTTTATACACTGCAGTAATTTGCGATGTGGAAGATGTGGTTTTTGGGTGGAGCCACTACCCCCCCCTACACCCACCTAGAGGGACTGATTTCGGGTCAGGTCAGAGGTGCGATTCCTTCAGAGGTGATTTCAAAACCTATTAAGGACCACATTCTCTACCACTTTAACACGCAGACCTGGATGAAAGGCAACCTTTCCATTGAAAAGTAATAATTTAGCAACCTCTTTCTGAAAAGACTCGAAAGGTCAGATTTGATTTTTCAGAAAATATTATTTTAGACTCTATGTAGATAATATTCTGAATTTTATGTTTTACTGCCAAGTCATTTCGCCTGTTGACTCCCCATGGTGAGACCGCCAGCCTGCGGTTACCCAGTTAGATAGCAGCTTCCAGTGCAGCTTCTGAGTTGATAAACATCATCATGAGAAAGATTTGCCATCCCTAATTGATTTAATAGGCTGGGAAATTAGTCTCATTTCACAGGCAGAAAATGCGTCCTCACCACCAAGTCTGTTACTGTATCTCAACATCTCTCTCAGTAAGCAGAGGCGTATGGAGTAGGAGCAAGTGATTGTGTTATTATATTAATAGACAAAGACTGCTCAGAAGCTTAATTAATGTAGTGGGAACATTTGCTGTGTTTTGTTCTCATACTAACTCACACTGAGTGGAGGTGCGATTCACCCATCTGCTTTGCAACTTTGTGCCTGTCTGTCAAAGAATTATTCCCTCTGCTTGTCTTCCAAATTGATGGAAGACTGGGAATGCCAAATGTCAGATCGCCTGAAAAAGCTGAACAGGATCGTTAAAAATAGATAGTCTGTCTGAATATATTTTTGAAAAACTGACTCTCTTTTTCCCTTACAAAAATACTTAATGCTGTGTGGAAAGACAGACATCAGTTTCCAGCACCACCTGATTGAGAACCATTGATTTACTATGCACACACTGATGCATATATGCATACATACACAAACAGACATACACATGCACACACAACCATACACACACAGAAACAAATGGTGTAGCATACAGTGACAAACACTCACACAAGCACACACACTGCACCAAATGGCCAATATTATTTTTCACTATCCACAGTTTACACTTGGCACTGGTATCTCTACTAGCTGTATGGTTTAATGCTTGCTGCGTTCTCTGACAGTGTCCAGTTGTTTACTCATGTATGTCAGCAAAACACTGGCAGTATCCTCATTTGTAGTGAGAGCTCACAGCTATTAACTCCCAACAAGTTCTCCTTAGGGGATCAATTCTTTGAAGACCGAACTAATGAATGAGAGAAGCGCCACATCCTTTCCCTCATTCCTTTAACCTTCCTCCCTTCTCCTCTCCCTCTACATCTCCTCAGGGATGCACACCAACCCAGAGCAATAGATAGGCAAATAAATTGCTCTGCCCAAACTCAAATACAAATGTTTTATAAACACAGACACAGCACAAACACAGACACAAACACTGTAATGGGGTCAATTAGGGAGTTGTTATTCTGTTATGAGAAAAACAGAGACTTGTCAGAATATGACAAGGGCAGTCATGAAAATGACAGAATCATAAAATATTTTCCAACATAGAAAAGCTGAGAGCGGATAAAAACATAACAGAGCAGCTGAAATACATGGTGGCATGCATTGCACCTACAGCTCAACATCACTGGCGCTAAACTATGCTTGGGACATTTGAGAGTGCTCTAGGAGTGGCCATTAGTGGGCCAGGTTTTGAATGTCAAAGTGAGGCTGGCAGACACAGAAAACCTAAGTCAACAACAACAATGGCCAGAAACAGTGAGAAACAGAAGTACTGAGAAGTTAAATGTGCAGCAGACAAGAAATAAAGTAATCTTCTGATCATCTATTCTCTGCTTTAGATAGGCTGTTAACTAAGAATAAAATGAACATGGGCAAAGCCACCCTAAATATGAAAGACCGACTGTCCAGCTAATGCAAAACACTATGATTTCTGATGTGATGCAACAATTTAACAACGACAATAGCCACAATGTAACAGCCAAGATTTGTGACCTTTTTTTTGTGACAAAGTCAAAAAAAAAAAAAAAAAAAAAAAAAAATTGTATTCCAATTAATTCTTAGCAAAATTCCAAATTAGCATTTTTTTTTTAGTTTCAGCCCACATTTCCAGGCAAAGAATGAAAGTACACTTCTATTTCGTTTAACAGCCTACAATGCGACATATAATTATGCAAGCCCTGAGGAGGACTGCAAAGCAATCAAACCACCAGATCCCCAAACCAGACATGGATACACAGGAGAAATACTCATAAACCATATATTATTCCCTAACATAACTTCCCCATAATTTTTCACATACAAAGCCAAAAAATCAATCAGAAATCCCAGGAAATTTTCATGTTTACAGTAAGGCATAAGCATGCAAATTCACAACCAACAGTGCAGCAGCCGCAGAGAAATCAAGAGAGCATCCATCAACTACCGGTTCAAACCCTTGTGTGTCATAAAGTATCCAAACTACTTCAGTTTCCTTGAAGGACTCTGACCACCTCCCAGCTCCAAGGGCACTGCTCTGTACCTTGCAGACTTTACACTCTAACCTCATAGGGAGGGGAGGGATGGTGCAATTTCAATCAATAAAGTATCACATTCATGATAAACAAATTCATACTTGCACAGCACAGTATAGAAAAAAAAAAGACTGATCTCACATTTTTGACATTCTTGTGCTGCAGGAATGGGCAATCATGTGTGACGGAGGGCTGAAAGTCTGCAGGTTTTCCTCCCAGTCAAGCAGTACACGAGCTTATTTTGCTGATTAGCACACCTTCACCCAGAGAGAGGGGAACTAATTAGTGAAATCAGCTGGTGTACTGTTTGGTTGGGAGGAAAGCCTGAGGTGACTTTGAAGTCCAAGAGTGCCAAGTCTCGGCGGAGAACATTCCTTCCAGTCTGTACAGGGGGAGAGTGAAATTTTCAAGAATATAAGCACAGAGAAGCATCTTCACTATTTGAGGGAGGCACCATCAATTAAGACGTGCAGGTGTTCATATTTCCACCTGTTTCTACGAGCTGTGTACCGCAGATTAGTAGTCAATCCTGGGTTCTGTCTCAAAGCCAGCCAGCCTTTAAGGTATTATTGTTGTCATTACTACAATAATTATGACTACTGTTATCATTATTATTATTATTGTCATTATTAACATTATTGTTATTTCTCCCCTTGTCAATGATAATGCAATTTACCAAAGTACTAAAGACCAAACCAAAGTACAGGACGGATTTGCTCAGGAGCTGTTTGAAATGTTGATCATGGGTCAAGGTGACACTGACCAACTTTCTCATCAGATTGGCCAAAATTGGCGTCTCCTATTACAGCAGCATTGTGGAAAAGAGGTGGGAAATAGCACTGCGTTCTTGTTAAACCTCCTAGTAAGTATAAAGGAAATTTAGGAACTGTTTTTTTTTTTTTTTTTTTTTGTCTGAAGGAAGACTAAAACCGAACTGATCCTCAAGAACCAGAGTACTTCCAGTTTTCTATCCTACCTGGGTGATTGCAATTAATTCTCGATGCATCTCAGGTGTACAGTAGTCACTGATTAGCTGGCTAGAATGGAAACAAGCAGAGCTCGGGGGTTGGGAGAACACTGATTGACATCCACTGTCATAGATTATAGTGATCTTTGATTTATCAATCTCACAGTGAACCTTGGGGATTCCCATTCATTGCCATTAGCCAAGTAATTACCTCAGGCATCCCAGATATTTTATGACTGGTGAGTGAACTTCTGGAATTTTTGTCTGTCCCACATTCTTGACATTATTTTGTTCTGAATTAATTTTTGGGCCACTGGATAGTTTTTGCAAATGCACCATGGAGAGTGTAAGACACCTCTGTACAGTCTTGGCCCTTCAAGGAAGATGATTGGCCATCATTGCTGTGCTGACTAGCCAAGATATTACATTTTTTGCTATATTTAGTCTAATCAAAAGCAACCAGAAGCCTCAGTTTGTTTCACCATTAAAATGTAAATTAAGCACGTACACAGTATAAATTAGGCACCTGTGCTCATGGTTTCCCATTTGGGAATATGTCCAACAGTCCCTAAATAAATCAATAGTTCCCTCAGGGATACATGCAATGGTCTGAAGAGTCAGTATAGAGTCTTTCCAGGCCCACACACCTCAAATGTCTCTGGCACTCGTTTAGTCCACAAGTTCCTCCCACAGTGTCTTTTGAAACCCAGATATAAAGGCAGAGGTTAATAAGGAGTAGGTGCAGCATATTGACTGTCTGGGCTGCTGCTGGCTCTCCCCACCAGTACTCAATCATCTCCCTGCTTTGCACCAGCTTCTATCAAAAAACATAATAATGAGACAATTTCTTAAGTAGACGCGAGCCAGATGCAGCATCATGCAACATCACTATATTTTGCCTCTCCACTCCCTCTTGCTTCCCTTCCCTTTGTCCTCTTCCTCCATCTCTTCACAACTTCTTTGCTCCTCCTTTTTGCCCTCTTACTCACTCCTCTCATTATTTTCTTTGTTACTTTCATTAGTAGAGAAACCAATCACTGTCCTGACCTAAACACAAGGAAAATCCAATCTAGTGACATATAATGACTTGCAAAACATCAGTGTGCACTGAATAGAATGTGTGTGTGTGTGTGTGTGTGTGTGTGTGTGTCTGTGTGTGCAATAGTGGAGCAAAGTTAGCAGCTGCATTTGTGGGGGGACTAATATACACTTCAAAATATAAATATACCCCACTTTTCATTCAGATGAAAACTTGATTTTCAATGAAAAACGACTGTATGAATCCAGCTTAACAAACTAAGGGGCTACTTTCTTGATCAGACCTCCCCTTCAGACAAAAGTGTCCAAGCGACAGCCCTTTCATGTGCATGATCAGGCAAACAAAGACTTGAGTCAATGGACACAAGCGAGGCTCGGCAGCTGCTGTCTCTGTAATAGGGTTATTTGCTGCATATTATTGTTGTGTAGTCACTCAAGAGTTTCAGTGTTTAGCTGGAGCCATCAAAAGAACACCCGAGTGAATGTGTTTGCATTTGTAGTGGGCCTCTTGATAAGGTAAATGTTATTATACAAAACCTCATAAATCATGGTAAAATACAGACTACAGCCCCAGAGGTGTCGCCTGACCCAAATTTACAGGAGCCTGTTACCTGCTATTTATTTGTTTTCTTTGCACGGCCGTATTCCCTTCACATGGCCGGCCACTCTCCACTATCGCCCCCTGCTGGGGAGCTGCGGTTGGCGGGAGCACCTCAACAGAGCTCTGCCCCATTTGTAGAGAAGTAAGACAGCAGCAGGTGAGTCTGTGATAATTTGTTTTCGCACAGGGTTTTGAAAATGCATGTGCTCCAACACTTGCTGACTATATAAGTCAGCATGGATGGTTTGAAGTTTGGTTCCTTGTTTTCCTCACAAAGGTCAGACCAATCCTCATTCAAAATTCTTGCAATTTACTGTTGCCTTACTTATTGTTAAATGTAGCCTACATAGTGGGCAGAACATACAAGGATACAAGGAAGTTTATTTGTCATTATACAACAGGTTGTATAGTGAAATTAATGGCATGACATGAGATCCTGACAAAGATCAGTATCTCAAAACGTTATTTATTTTATTAAACCTTGGGAGCTCCATTTCGGAGTGCGGATTTATTTGAAGTTGTTGCCTTGTCTGTGTGGTGCAGCACTTTTTCTTTTTCTTTTTTCCAATAAAAAAACTTACATTGGTCACAGGCCAGACTAAAGTTGCTTTAATAGTGGACATTTTATTAGTCCTACACATTATTTTCAATAGCTCCATTCACCACCATATACCTAAGAAGTCACAAACCAAACTACATGGCCTGGTAAAAAATCATGGAAAAACAAAACAAAACAAAACACAAAAACACAAGCTTTAAGAATGAAATTGGAAAAATTAAAAACAGTAAAGGGTGAACGTGGATAGAGATATAACCTTAAGTCATGAAATGGTAATAGTGCAGTATCTCCTTTGTTTGATGCATCTTTTGGTTTTACTTTCATTTAAAGACACATTCAAAGAAAAGCATTTTGCACATCATTTTATAACGCCATGTGTATTATATTTGTCCCCTTACATTGTCTTTTTTGCATTAAAGTAGATGCACTACCACGTGTGAATGAGTTTGGTTTGCTTATTCACAAGAGCATTTTCTAGTTCCGTTGCCATGGTGCCCTGGCTTGTTTTATTACGGTACTTGTCATTTTGCCATTTTCAGTTAAGCATTCAATTCCTTCTTTTCAACAAACATTGAGATTTCGGGTCAGTTGTTGGTAATGTCATAATTGTATAAATGTCAATTACAAGAGAATATACTGAATTTGAGGATTTTACTCTTGATTTCTTGCTAAATGGGGCATCCTCTGGAGTAAGCCATGCTGGTTTTCAGGATGGAGCACAGCTTCTGTGCAAATCTTGGCAAAACTCAGACTATTTTGCCCATGAGAACAACTTGGCAGAGGCGGTCAAGTGTTCACTTGCAGATAATCAGTCCTTTCTTTTCAGCTTACAGAGCTCTCTCCAGTGAGTGTTCTATGACCAGAGCAATGACTGAACTATAGTGTGCCAATCTCACTTGATGAGGCCTTTGATTCCCCATCTTACATTTCACACGGTAATATTTCATAAACTCACTGATGTTTTCAAGTCTTGCGAAATGAATCTCCTCTCCATCAGTCTTTTGTAGTGTGTGTTGTGTGTGTGTGTTGTGTGTCAACAGTTCAATGTGTCAAGAATTCTGTGTTCTATAAAAAGTAGGAAGAAGAGAGAAAGAGAGGTGTGAGAGCCATTCTAGAGTAAAAAAAAAAAAAAAAATGTCCATTGCAATTTAATTATATAAATAGAATATTTAATTTTATCTGCTGGTTTTGGTTTTATAACCTGATTTTGTTTTATTGCTAGAAAAAGGAGAAGTAGCAAAAAAATGGCATCAGTAGCAGCAAATGTTGTTTTAAAGGAAAATTCCACCCTCTGACACTCTTCCTCTGCTATAGCTCAGTGCATTTGTGGACGTGGCATAATGTACTGTGTTTAAGTTTTAGTCTCCAACATGCCTCAGTTAGTGACTTCCTACATTTCCCGGCATATCTTTTGATGATCCCCAGAGAGGGGGAATACATGTTTTCCAAAATAATCATCCATCTTAACAGCCAGTATCAAGCTGCCTTCACTTTGGTTTTTAAATGTAGGTGGGTAGTGATGAGGCTATGCTGCATTCTGGTCTATTGGCACTGCTGTTCCTGGAGATGTTTAACAAAACTGAAAACTTTTCTCCTATTAAACACCACCAACAGGCAAGGAGTTTTAGGGTGGACTTCCTTTTCAAGGTGAGGAGGGTTAATGGACTTTAAGAAACAAAGAGATGACAGTAGACACCTTGCTGATATTGTTTAGATAATCAGCACAACACTGACCACTGGCCACATCCCTAGACAAATGGGCTTAAGTCAGAGTGTGGCTGATTCAGAATCACAGAACTTGAACAGGAGTAGAACAACCTTTTCCCAAATCAGCATAGCAGAATGGTTGCCAGTACAAAAGAACTGTGGCCATTGTAAAAACGGCTTATGTCTGTTTTCCAGTTGGTGGTAATTAGCAACACTGATTACTACTTTTAGCAAACAGCCACAGCACAACATATCCTCTTAGTTCTCAAGGGAGTGTGACACACTTTATAGCCTGAAACATGCGTTGTCACTGTATTGACTTATCGCAATCACCTTTTTATTCTGTACGAGCCACGTGACCATGGCAAACAGCTCAGAGACTCCATTCAAGTTCTGTGTTCAAAATAGCACTCTACCAACCCAAGTAGGTGACAAAAAAAAAAAAAAAAAAAAAAAGTAACAGCCTGCCAAGTACATCTTTGTTCTTGATTCATTTTGGCTGCTTTGATGCATTAAGCTGGTCTCGCCGATGTAGTTTTGAAAGATTTAAGATTTCTGCAAAGTGCCGAAAGCCTTTTAGTGAACTACAATGACCATAACTCCATACTGTGACACAGCACATCTGTGCTGCTTAAACTCTGTGCCAGTATTGATAGATTATCTGTTCCTCTGCCTCATGCGTTCTGTAAATACTTAAATTTCTCTGCCTTAGATTGCTCTGTTGCCTTCTGATTGTTGTACATTTTTGATGGGCCTGTTTCAGAGTTACCAGTCTAAACCATTTACCGTATGAAAAAAAGAAAAGAGAAACTCATCCAACTCATCTTCATGCATGCAGAATGGTAGATCAGTCATTTGGGGAGGATTGTCATATCTTTTTTTCCTCAGTGGTACTTGGCTTGAATTTCCCTCCTCTGTGATGTGTTTAAGTAGTCTCTTGGTGTATTTAGATGAAACACATGGCTGGCCTGCTAAAACATCATTCTCAGGTGGAGACATCGAAGGACATGTGGCTGTTAAATCACTTGAATGAAACCTGCACGCTTTCTCATACGGGACAGGCTCTCTAACCTGCCAAATAAAAACATTCTTGCATCAAACAAAGCTGTGTCGGTGGTTGAAGTGGACAAATCGTTGTTCCAGAATTAAAATCAGGGGGAACAAACTCTACACTAACTACTGCATAATGCATCTGCCTTACACTGCCCTGAAGCCAGCAGGTGCGTCTATCAAACTAGGCCAATTTTAACCCCAACCACCACCACCGTGACCCTCATCAGATTGGGTCTACAGCTTGGATATTTTCCCCCAAGCAGTTCTTAATATTGAGTGATATTGGAATGACCATTACCAAGACATTAATCTCCGTTCAATTACCTTCTGGGGAGCATAGGGTGGCAATAAGTTAGGGAAATGACTGGTTTTGTGAGCTGATGGTAATTCACTATGTATGCAGGCTGTCAGATAGATTGGCTGAGGCCGTTGATCAAAGGAGATGAAGGCTTGGTGGGCAGGGGCTGGTAAGAGGGGGAAGGAGGAGGAGGGTAAGACAGGTGGAGTGAGGCAAGAAGGAGAGGTGAAGGGACCAGAGAGGATGGGGGGATGACAGAGGAGGGAGAGGGGAGATGCAAAAAAGATGATGAGAGCGATGATAAGGAGTTAGCAGATGGGAGAGGATGAGAAAAGGGAGAGAATGAGGAGAAAGCGCTCCATCTAAAGCCACAAAATAAAGCTCTGATTTATTCATTGTTTTCTACTGTATGGTTGTGTCCTAGGCAGATGTTTGGTATTGCATCTCTATGAACTAGAGAAATGCATGCACACACATATACTCACACACATACACATGCATGTTATACACAAACACATTAACACACAAGAATACAAACAGTCACGTTTGTATCACAGTTGCATTGTGCACGAGTGTGTGTGCCTACACGTACACACCCTCCTGTACATACAAATGAAGAAACATACACATAACAGAGACAAAACAGACACACATGCTAACTAGAAGTAAGCTTGACTTTGTGGGTTTTCTTTAGACTTCTTGCTGTTTTCCTGTAGCGTTTACATTATAAGCCCAGAGACCAATTAAACGCCCGTGGCCTGAATTACATTATCTAGACTGCAGTATGTCAGCGCATATGCATGGAGGAGATGAGCTGAACATTCTTGATGCACACACAGACACAAATGCACACCTGCTGCCAATCATGATAATTGTTGGAACTGCCTCTGTTCTCTCTCCAAGGTCAGCACTTTAACCCTGTATACAAAGGAAATGGGGCAGAAAAAAAAAAAAAAACACACAAAACACGACAAAAAGGGAAAAAAAATATGCTTCCCATAGATTCAGAATATCATTCTACAGATATGTTCACTTTTGGAAAGGCAAGATGTCATAAAATTGATCTTCTTTTTTAACATTTTAAAAATAAGAGACTTTTGTTAGATGGTAACACCAGTGACATGATTCCAGGGGACCACACTTTAATTGTATTTTTTTTAAATAATCATTTAGCATTTTGATTTTTTATGTCATTCACATAAAATATTTTATATTTATGTAGACATTGTTGCATTTTAAATGGTATAAAAACAACTTTTTGACCTTAAAATATGGCACTTGGCCTCTATACATGACTATAGGGACGATCACTTCTGTGGAGCTTGGGATTCGATATAATTGATTAAAAAACAAATAATGCCGAATTGATGGCTTAAGAAGGTATAACTTATCAAATGACATATTGTTTTATTTGAAAACGTAAATAAAAGTGTAACCCTAAAGTGTTTTTCAAGTGTTACACTTCTGTAAAGATGAGGGACAGGAAAATGGACATTTCCGTAGAATGACCCATATAGCATTGCAATTTCGTGACATCTGGTCTTATTCATTAGAACTGTTGGTTTTCTCATTCAAAGCTGTCATAGTTTTGGCAAGCTATATCTGTGTGTTTTTAAATGAGATGTAGCTTTTACCTCAACTTGCCGCTGCTTTTCTACACATCCCCGCAAACTGACAACTGCACAGGTAATTTCAACATCCAAACTCTGTGTCCAATACTGGACGTTTTGTCTGGGTTTGGATCATGTCGGCGCTGAGATTAACTCTTTCTGTAACTTCATAATGTCAACGACTGCTTAAGGAAGTGCGTAGCTTGAGCTTTTCACTGGGCAGAAACTATCAACATTATAGACTGACTGGAGGTCAGGAGACTGACCGCTGGTAAGGTGACAAAGTAGCAAAATTCAATATAAAAATATCCATCACCTCAAGTCTTGCAGCTTTTTCCTACCTCAGGTAAGAAGTTAACAGTTTATTAGCCCAAATATCAATATACTGTATCTTGATAAAACTTTGTATTTATCTTTGTATTTATTGAACATTACTAAACTTGTAACTGTGACTGTTGTAAATGAAATTACAAAAACAGCCAGAAGTTGTGTGAGTGACTGTTTAGCCAGAGCTGGATACAGTGTTCGTACTTGGCTACCGTTACGCTAAAGCTTAATTTGACTAATATTCAGTTTTGGTATATTTCTATTTGCTCCTGCCGTTCCTTAGTTACTGCTGTTATGTCTGACAAACGTTCAAGATCGATTCGACCTCAGATTGTACTGTCTGCTTCAGCGGTTACCCAACAACATAAACGCTCTGCTGAAGCAACAACGCTGCTGGAGGAAGTACTTAGAGTACAGACTGGCGGGTTGCTGTGTCAATCATTATTTCACAAAAGGTCAGTTCACTAGATGGCACATTAATTGAATGTGTAATAATGACTATTCTGATGATAGGTTTCTCTTTATCATTATCTCCCCAACTACTATAAGCACAGTAACAGTTTCAAGAGGAAAAAGAGGTGGAAAAAGTCAACATCATTGCACTTACAATTAATCGGATGTGTTCTTCAGCAGTGACATGAATTCCCAAAAATGTAGGCGAAGGGGTAATCATGAGGTTAAAGGTGAATGGAGATGAAACGTGACCTTAATGGCACAATGCTTCCAGGAATCCCATTCTTAGAAACAATTTGTCATTTTTGTCACATAATGGGCCTTTAGGAGAAATAATGTTTTGTCCTTTGCCCTTTGCGCGTTGACTCATATTTCCCACAGTATCTTGATATTTTAAGTGCCTATCATAATGGAAGCACATGCCCATATACACACTACATTTTACACTTACAGAGTGTCAACAACATTCTTGGGAGGGTTGCAGTGTGCCATACATTTGTTTTGTAGCAATAAACTGCATAACCTCAACACACAACATGCTCTGTTAATGTGTCTTAATCGTATAAAAGCCGATAATGTAATAACTTACCAAAAATGTACCAATAAATTAAATAAAATTTCTGAACCAATAATATAATAACTTCTTGCCAATAATGTAATAGGCTATTACATTACTGAATGGTTATTACACAATTAGCTACGTAAAAAATATATTACAGGAGCCAATAATGTAACAATATACTTATAGCACTTTATCTAAGTTTTATTTACTGGCTATAAAGTGTCACACTTCATGATACTTACCCTTACTGTTGCCTCTCTCAAACAGCTGCTCAAAAACATGACCACACACACACACACACACACACACACTCAGGGCCCTATCTTGTGCCACCCGCTATCCGCTGCCACTACCCGCTACCCGCAAATTGTGGATTTAGGAACTTCCGCTATCCCTAAACGGTATCTTGCGCCACCCGCTACCCGCTATCCGTTATGCTGACTCCGTCATTTGCGGCTGGAGGTGTGTCCGTGGGTGTGTTTCATGCGCTATCCCTAAAATTGCTATCTTGCGCAGCGGATAGCTATCCGCTATCCCTAAAGTTTGGGCTGTTAGGAGAGCGCGCCCAGGCGGCTTCAATGCGCGCCCCGACGGAGCCACACCACGCACACGGTCGGACTGATACCGGGACGCCGCCGGAATGGACTGAGTATATTACTCATATAGACTGTTTAGAGGAAAGACTGTTTTAATTGGACACTTACGCCAGCACGTTTTGTTGTTTTATCATAAGCCAGCAGCTGTGCTATATTTTTATTTTTAATATTTTATTTGCCCAATCTACCTTGTCAATAAATTAGTTTACACATAGTTCCACCTCTGCCTCTTGTGTGTGTGTGGTGTGACCCAGGGATTTTACTCAATCAGTACAATCTTGGGACACGTCCACTTGGACACATGTGGCTCCACCTCCCGAATTAACTCGCCTATAATATAATATATAATATGTATATATATAAAGCCAACTTGCTTTAGCCTCAGTAGAAGCCCTGAGAAAATCTACCTCCCTCTCTCCATCGCGGGTTTAGGATTTAGGATTTAGGATAGCGCAGCCTGCCCTTAAAGGCAATGGCACCTGGCACACTGATTGGTTTAACTGGCGTAACGCCCAAAACACGCCTATGCATAATATAGCGGGTAGCGCAGGTGTTTTGCGGATAGCGGGAGGTGCACAAGATAGCAACTTTTACGGGGGAACGCCTCTTCCTAAATCCTAAATCCGCAAATAACAGGTTTAGGGAGTCTGGCGCAAGATAGGGCCCTCTGTCTCTAAGATTTATGACTATTTTTTTGTCTGTGGTACTTGATGGTTAGACTTATCTCCAGCCCTGCCTTCTACTCCTTAACCGTTGGAGTACCAAATGAACACGTTTTCAGACACAGACACTTGTCTGCAATGGGGAGACCCATGAGCGCTCATTTCATTCAGATATATGGAGGTCAGAGGTAAAGCGACCCCTCTGAAAAAGGCCATGCCATTTTCCCCCCACCAAAATTTAGTCTAAATTTGGAGCAATTTTTAGCTGACTTGCTGACCATCTAGAGTGACATACATGACATTCTTGGTAGCCATGGATTCCTTAGGTCGTCTAGTTTCATATGATGCCAGTATCTTGACTCTAGCTTTAGCTGAGCCCGCTACAGAATCTGAAAAACACTAATGTTGGCCGAGGGCACAGACGCTCCCGTGGGTCTCTGAGGGATAATTAGAATGATCTTACAAATTTGTATATCCTCTTGCACTAAATATATAATAAAAAAGTTAATCTATGTGTATGAATATCAGCTAAATAAACTATTTAGCCCACTAAATTAAATCAAATCACTCATTACCTTTCAACATGTCCGATATGGAAGACAGGAGTTTGTGCAAACGAAAAAAGCCTAATGTCAGAGTCACATGACTGGACAATGTGTCAACCAACACTCAGCTACTGGTCAGTTATGGGAACTGCCAAAGAAAAGGCACATCTTCAAGAATGAACAATAGATATTATTTGCTGGTTTTAGACTCTTTGTCGAGCTTGTCATGATTGTATTCAAATAGCCAGGAGAGTAAACATGGCAGTAATTCTGATTTTTCATGTAACCTTTCAGGATCCAGGTTCAATATGTACACGTAGAGAGAGGGAGCGCTGAATGGCTGTAGTAGTGTGGTGAGAAAGTGATTTAGATATGTTAAATTAAAGATGGCATTTTTCATGAAAAGAAGTGGTGGTCTTGGTATTCAAGGGCAAAACATCTTCAAAGAGGTGTAGATTTCCCATTATACAACATAAGAGTAATTGCCTGTGTTTGCAAACGTGTGCTCACATTTCAATTGGTACTCAGACAGTTAAGGAGTAGAAGGCAGGGCTGGAGAGAAGTCTAACCATAAAGCAGCACAAAAAAACAAGTAGTCATAATTCTTAGAGAGGATAGCTGTGTGTGTGTGTGTGTGTGTGTGTGTGTGTGTGTGTGTGTAGTTAGATTTTTGAGCAGCTATTTGAGAGAGGCAACAGTAAGGGTAAGTGTCATGAAGTGTGACACTTTACAGCCAGTAAATAAAACTTAAATAGCGCTGTAAGTATATTGTTACATTATCGGCTCCACTCACTACATAATAGCATAATACAATAATGTCATAGCTTATGACATTAAAAGGTAGTATGTTACTGGTTCAGAAATCTTATTACATTATTTGTAAGTTATTACATTATCAACTTCTATTACATTAAGAATAGAAAAATTGGTAGTTATTACATTATATGCAGTTATTACATTATTGGCTGCTACAGTGGCTGGGAAAAATAGTTCTTTACAAATATATACATTTTTAATAGATTTACAATTTTCATGAAAGTATGTGTCAGCCAAGTATTCATAAGATAGAATTTTACATGTGGCAACCTTTAAGTTTCACAGAGCAGTTTTTCACAGTTTTTGAACATGATTGTGAGTGATTTGTGGTAAGTTGGGGTAAGCCTCTTGTACACACTTCTGCAAGCAATATTTATGATGGACAGATACAATCATGGCTGTTGAGACAAAGTCAAAATAAGACCAGTGCGATCTTTTAAAGTCTAAAAACCACCTACTGTAAGTGTGTGGGTTGTTTTGGCCTCTGATTTCTTGCTAGACTACTTTTCCACCCTCCGGAACAAGGCCCTAAGCCAGCTGACATCAGTAACGCACCTCCATTCAGCACCAGTTGAAATCTATTTTCCAATATTTTCTTCCCAAAGACTGGCTTCTTCCTGCTCTGGAAGGACAATAATATTGGCTTCTGAGCTGACAAGGGGTCACAGTAAAAGCTGCCGGCTGTCTCCCCCCATGTTTGGTATCGCAGCGGGGGAAAATCTATAAATATAGCCACCTCTCAGGCAATAAAGCACAATTAACCAGCCACAGTTTCCTGTGATCTCGCTGTGCTGGGATGAGAGTGTTATCAGATCACCACCACCACTCCTCCCTCTTTCTGTCTCTCTCTCTCTGTCTCTCTCTCTCTCTAATTCTCTCAGGTCTTACCATGTTAACATTTGAATGCCAGTAGAGAGATGGAGTGCCTAACAAGACAAAGTTGGAAGGTTTTTCTTGATTTAACTCCACTTCTTCAAAGCCAAAGATGCAAGCGGCAGGGAAGAAGGAGAGAGTCATATCCCCATGGTCTCTCTGACTCATCTCTGTGTGCCCCGCTCACTCCACTAGTTCTAAACCTTTTTGGCTTGTGTACCCTTAAAATTAAGTTGCTCATGACCCCCCAATCACAGGCTGCATACACATATTTCAGAACATTTCAGCAAAGAAATGTTTTTTTTTTTTCTCTTTTCCACAGACTTAGGGGCTTCAAACTATTCAACATTTCAAGAGCAAGAAAATTGAGAAAAAACAGAAAAAATAAACATGAAAATAAAATCTGTATTGTGCAAGTATGTTATTTTTTTCTTGTCACATTAATCATCTTGTGATCCCTCAAACTTATCTTACAACACCGTGGTGGTCCCCCAGGTTAAGACCACTGGCTTACTCCATTCTTTCAATTTGTCAGTGGAAGACAGACACATTTTCTTTTTTTTTTTTCTTTTTTAACAACAAAGTTTTCTTCAGATGTTTAAAATGGACTTTTATTCGGCAGCTTTGCGAAATTATGCGTAGGAAGTTGATAGAACTGAATTATTGATGCATTTAGAATACCTCTCTGGGCTGCCTGAATTTAAATGTGAAAGATTTCACTGTTTGTATTTCCCAGTGTAGATATGTAGAGAGCTGGGATATCACACATACAGTATTTACACACATTTAGGAAGGAGAATGAAGTGAGTGTGTGAGATGGACAGTCTTATCTCACCACTGACATGAGTTAAAAACCTGGTATTACGTATTTATACTGACAACACTGAGATGCATCACTGCATGGTACTTCCAAATGGAAAAAGGAGAAATGAGAGAGTAAGAGAGAGAAACAGAAAGAGAGAAAGAGAGAGACAGACATAAACAACTTTCTTTCCAAAAGAAAGTCTACGATGACACACTGCAAATCTGATTTTTGTCACATCCAATATGAGTTACACATTTTTCTCCTGATGTGTGAACATTAAAAAAATATATAACACATAGAAAACACATAGAATTCGGTCTTTTCCAATCAGTTACAAGCCACTTCCATATGTGGTTTTAAATGCAATTCAAATCGTGTTTGTGGACTCAGTGACTCAGTGTGACCAGCATGATTGGATTCAAAGTATATGCATTTTCCCCAGGGCGATGCTTGTTCAGTGTCATGTGCTGTGACTCAAGCAGTAAGCAACATATAAAACAGCAACATAGCTTTTTTTATATGTCCAAACATGGAGTCGGAAAAATTCAACCTCCTCTGTTGCCAGTGGTGTCTAAAGCACCACAACTGGAAACTGCCAGCAATGAAGCTGTACTGGCAAAGGAGACAGAAAACAAAGGAGAGACAAACAAACAGAGGGAAATCTGGCAGGGGAAAGGAATGAGTACAGGAGATATATAAAAAGAAGTGAGAAGGTCAGAAAATAAGCTTCAGCGGTCAAGATAACGGCCACAAGAGCTGCAGCACAAGCACGTCTTCAGTCAGGAGGGCAAATAAACAGTGTACAGGTTTCATACATCTCCGAATAGAAATGAAGAGCTGGAACAGGGAAAGTAGACATGCTCACTCTTGCACCTGCACCCACACACACACATGCACATACACACACATGCACATACAAATGTACATACAAGCCCGTACTGCACACACAGTTGCACAAAAACAACACCATACACACAATAACAATGTAAGTTAACTCTTGGATTTTCCTTTGAGACTTTGCCTTTTACTCTCTTTGGCATTTCCATTACAAGGGGAACCAATTAAGGCACTGCGGCCTGAATCTATTACATTATCTAGACAGTAATATCACCGTGCATAGGCCCAGAGGAGAATGAATCGGACACTATTAGATATTGTATTTGTTCTGCTACTTCAGGTAATCTTGGGATAAAGTGTAATAACGAGTAATTCACTTTCCATTTATTCCCTCCATGAAATTCCATTGTGCAATAGTATTAGATGAACACACTGTCACGTCTGTATGATAAGAGAATTAAAGGGTATGTAAGGCCTCAAGTTATTATAATACCTATCCTTATCAGGGTCCCAGTGATTCAAACAGGAATCATCTTGGACAAAAATAATTCATGAACTTTCCAGTCTCCAAGATGATTAGGAATGGCAAATGAGCAATCATTTCAGCATGCCCCAGGTTACACACACACACACACACACACACACACACACGCAAACACACACTTAAAAGAGAAGCAATGTATGAGAGAATATTCTGAGGTAGGGCAAGAGAGAAAGACAGAGAGAGCAATCACACCAAAATGGCTATAATTAATTTTCTGTACTGTATTTATTTTGTTGAGGTGAATCCTAAAGCATAAAGCATTCCAAAAAAAAAAAAAAAAAGGAAAAAAAAATCAGTCAATCAATTAATGAGTACTTTTTCATAAGTCTGAGGATCTCATATGAGAGAAAATTCTGAGAGATAATTATCCCCTAAATTGAGAGAGAAAATGTCATGCTTAGATGACATCCCAAAATATCTGTGCAAAGATGATGATGTGTGTTGGCAGAGGTGTATTTTGATGTGCATACTGGTGGATTATGAGCATCTGAGGTGCATTTTAAGAACATGTAAGGCTTTGGTTTAGCTGTGTGACAGTTGTCAGAGCTGGGGCCTGGATCCTGATACAGACATTGCTGCAGGCGATTCTGGCCCCAGAGTTCACAGTCCATGGGGATCCAATATTTTCAGTAATTGGCTGACTGTGTCTTGAGTCACCATGTAGTCAGCTTGAATGCATTCCAGATGCATCTGTGAAGCATGCCGCTTTGACTCCAATGATCCTGGAAAAAATAATGCAGCATTAAGCAGATCAGAGTGGACTTTGCGCCTGAACGACCTTGCTGTCCTATGGCGCCTACACAAAATGGACAAACTAATGGCAACATCATGCATGTTACTGAAAGACAATTAGTACATCTTAACATCTCAAACCAAGATGGAAATAAAATTAACTGGATCAAATTAAATTAACCGGATTACATAAAGCTATACATATGGGCTATGTCATGATGGACCTCTCTTTTTTCCCAATCAAATTGTTGTACACAACGTGGGGTAAAATGCAAAATAAGCTGAATATAGTGGAGGCTCAGCACTGATTGAACCTCAGGTCTCTTGCTCTGTCCCTGGAGTTATGGTGCACAGATTCACTCAGGGCTTCCCAAGTTGTTGTTTTTACCCTTTTCCCTTTTTATTTGAACATAAACCTCTGATTCATTTCTGAAGGAAGATTACAAATCTGCATTTTCTCAGCCCAGTTCAAGCTTTCTTGCGCTCCTTTCGAAATCTCTGTGGGCTTTGAGTATGGAGGTTTCAACTTTGAGATTTGGGATTTATTTCACAGTTGAATTTGTAGCAATGCTCTATTCAAACTGTGCTTCGTGACTGACAATAACTGTTTGACATGGCCAGTGCAGACTGAAGGTTTCAGTCGAATGCAACTCAATGCTGGCAGCAAGGCTGATGTTCTGCATCCTGAACATGTTCTGAATGTATGGACCTTTGGCCTCAACAGAAATACAGACATATGAGGAGGCTGGCAGACACACACACACACACACACACACACACACACACACACACACACACACATGCACATGCATACACCTGTGGCAGTAACCTAGAGGTCTGAAATGAAAACTCTGGGTGGGAAAAGCAAATGCATAGCAGTCTCTCTTCCTCAAGATTTGTCATGGTGCCCTTGAGCTGGGTACTAATGAGGGACATAAGTAAGATTTGTACTGCCTCGTAGCACAAAATGACCATAATCTCTCTGCAGGAGGTTGATGAGGTTGCTGATCAAGACCAGACACTCAAATTACTTGCTTTCAAAACTCACCTTGTTTTTTTTTTCTTTTTTTTTTTTTTCTTTTTCTTTTCGGGAAGTGGCCACAAATATTGAATGTTCCAAACTGACTGAGTGAGTGAGTGACCCCCCACTGAAATCCAGATAATGAGCTTGAACTGTATTTGACTAGCTAATAAGCTGTAAATTCATTTAGTTTATCATTTGCAGTCTGTGCTTGCTTACGTGTATAGATGTGTAAGGATGTATTTAGTTATGGATGACTGAATTTATAGCTTAAAAAAGAGAAGTCACTGTGCTTCAGTGGGCTCTTCTGGCAGAAATGAGCAGGACAGGAACAGGACAAATAACCAGGAGATCCCTGGAGTCATAAAGCAGCCTTTCTTTACAGGTGCAAAGCTTGTGCTCCTCAGGACTTTAATGAGGTGTTGAAATGTTAGTTATTTTTCACTTAAGCAATATCACATGAGGAGTGCTGTTATACTGAATATCAGCACGACTGTGATCTGGTTGTAGGTGACTTCATGCCAAATGTAATCACAGCTGTGCTGATATTCAGTATAACAGCATGACCGCAAGTGTAATATTGCTTTTATTCAACTTTTCTACAAATGACACAATTTATCAGTTAATGGTACAACAGATAATGATTCACTTATTTAATATTTTTTTGTGTGTCCACAAACAAAGATAGTTCCAGCAGAATTCAAGCTTCAACTGAACTGAACATAAACATTGTCTGATCACAGCCTAGTTTGCCTGGAGGTTTCTGTCATAGTACCTACTCATGGTAATATTATTACCCAGAGGGTTGTCTGTAAGGCAGCGCTTCCTCACCCTCATCTTAACCATATTCATAGTCATAACCACGGCCTGGGAAGCACTACTGCCTCACACAATCAACAACTAACACTATTTTTTGGAAACATGTCTATTTTTGTGCTGTGGAAAGTTTATTACAAAGTAGTTCATGACAGTTAATGCAGTTAGTGGTGACACATGTTAAGCAGCGTAACACATATGGTTAAACCTCAAAGCGTTATTGCACTGAATATCTGCACTCATGCAATGTCTCCTGTCTGATTAAAACACTCTGTTGGATCTAACTGTTGTATCTCTGTAAATAAATGCCTTAAGTCCAAACTGAAAAGCTCTTATAAAACTCTGTATGACAGACTTTTTTCCAGCAGGAAGATGACAGAACTGCAAAAAGGCTGTTGAGTGCTGAAGTGCTAAAGTTTAGAGCTAAAATGATCTGACCCCCAGAAAGTGGGCAATGTGGCCTCTGCCCCAAGCTTGATCTCATGGAATTTCACGCTGGTGTATGTACAAACAAATACACAAACTACGAATGCAAATTAGCACTGACATTGTTCGGTTTTAAGAGATTCATGCTGCAGTGGCTGTCAGACTAAACACACTCACCTAATTTATTTTTAACTGTACCTCTTTCCTTTAAAATGCCTCTTTTACAAGCTCAAAGTGTTACGGATATATAATATTTTGCGCTGTGATATATTACTGTTAGCTTGCCCAAGTCTTCAAAGGAGGCAAGTGATGAGAAGCACTAGTTCAGGGTGATGTTACAGCATGAGGCATTTATTTTACAGAGTACAACAGATCTGCCCAACACCTTCCAGCACAACAACACACGCAGACTGACAGCCTTATTTAAGGGTGTCAGTTGGCTGCCACATACCGTTTACAGGCTTACTTCTAACACATATCTACACTCATAAATATGAAATATTTACATAAAACCATTACCAAAATATATACAATCTTTATGAATATTTACACACCTAAATATAAACCTAATAAATATCAATAAATATCTTACATAAATAAATAAATACATTCAAACAGTGCAACTAAACTCCCCTCGACCCACTTCCTGCTTGTTGGTACTCTCCTGGAAATAATAATAGGTGTGTGAGCCCCTGGGGAATTGTTTTTTTTCTGAACACCCTGGAAGAGGGTAAGCAGGCGGAGGTAAGTTTGTGCACGACACAGACAAATTTCAATCCACTGGTACAATTATCGTGGCACGACATTATGAAAGGGATTTGATTAGTCTCTCCACAAGAGACAGGATGCTTCTTCATGCTGTGATGGGCATTTATTGTATCTCTTTATGTAGGACTTATCTTTACAAAAAGCACTGCGAGGGGTGAATTCGTGAAAAGATTTCAAGGCTTTGCGGCCACTAAACCTGCACAAATAAAATAAAAAGAAACCATGTAATTCAATGCACCTGCAAAGGGTGAAATGAAGCTCTAACTAACCTGCCAAGCAAATAGTACCATGGTGCTCTTCATTATTTGCACTAATTTATACATTTGGTGAAAAATTAGCCCCCTATATTTAAATGAGCCTCAGTGCAAAAACAGACCAATTCACACAGACCAGTGCTAACAGCTAACACCCAGTTAGAGTGAAATTTTTAGCGTCTTGAGAGAGATGGTTGTAGGCCTACAGTAACTGAAGCACAATTATTTATTAGCGGTATCATGCCCAGACTTTCCAGTAATCATGGCAGCACTGATTATAGCGATTATCATCATGCCAGACAGATATTTTTGAAGCAGATTATCACTTCTGGATTCATCTGAGACCAAAATTATTTGCAGATACAGGTTATCAGGCCAAACAACTCCAGCTATGCTTGATGACATCGAGGATGACATTGAGCCTGCCACCCGAAGATGCCATGCAATACCTGGGACTGTCCTGGCTACTGGCGCAAAGGCAACATTTATACTTTGCCACATGGATAATGGCAATCAGATGCAAAACAAAGGCAATTTGCACTCATTTGCAAAACTTTCTGAGCACAGTATTTTTTGTGAACTGGATTTTGAGGTGGGGCAGATAGCGACTGCAAGTGGTGCGCAATTCAGGAAGCTACCAGCAGCTTTAATATGTTCTTTGAGAAGTCACCCCTGTGTTTCTTATGCAAAACCAAAGGACTTATTATTCCACACTGTAGACCACATTCACCTTCCTTTGTGATGTTTCCAGTGTCTTCTTGCTCTAAGTCATGGCTAACCTGACTAATCAAAGGTGACATGAAAGTGTTGTTGCTTTCGAACCAGACTCATTAACACCGATAACCTCAGGGACTTAAAATGCCATCACCAACTCTGTGCTTCCTAATCACCACCGTAACTGCTATAGCTAGTCTAAAATCACAACAGTAAGTTTGATAACATATTCCCAGTGTGACTAATAAAGTTTTAAATCCAGTTCCATATTAACAAATGCTCTTAATCTACTATAAATCAACAGACAAAGGGTTATTTAACTATGACTTATGCCAAGTTACTTACCAAGGGGTTGTATAATTTGCTATTATCCTCTTGTCTTCCCCTGTTATTGGTCATTCAGATGGGACTCATTTCCTGACAATATGATGACACGCCATTTTCACTGGGTCAAATGAGTTCCTGTAATTATGTAAATCACCATGGTTTCATGGGTTGAGGGTTCAGGTTGGGCAGGAGGTTGCCAAAAGGGATCATAGGTACCGCTGCGGTTCAAGGTACTGTCAATGCCATTTGTTTGAGTATGCCTGTCAGCGTGCGTGCGTGTGTGTGTGTGTGTGCGCGCGCGTGTATTTGTGTGTGTGTGCATGTGTATACCATTACCCTCCTGTCTGTGATGCAGAAGAACAAAATACGGTGTGATACCATGCGCAGTCCTTAAATGATTTGATGTACAGCCAATTGTTGCATTTATGGACAACTTAACACTTCTGGGTTTTTTTTGTTTGTTTGTTTGTTTGTTTTTGTATATTTTATGCATCGTATCCACTCTTATGATGGGTGCGGAGGCAAATCTGTATATCCATATCTTCAAGGACATTTTCACAGAACATAGCTGATGAATATGTTACCTTATGGTTAGGAGACATTGCTGAGATATTGCTGGAAGTGCAGGAGGTAACAGTCAAGTCCAAGAACTTCTCCCAGCTGAAAACAGAACAAATTATTATTTATTTATTTATTTTTTTTTTTTTTAAGAGACTCCCCTTAGAGATGGGGCAAGAGTGAAGCTGTAGTGCAGCGAGCATACAAACTGCTATTTTTACAACTGAAATAGCAACTGTATGCCCTGGAAAATGTACCAGTAAGATATAAAACTCTTAATGGAGGATACTTCAGTAGTGATAGGAGAAAATAATGCAGGCAGACCTCTTGGGAAGCATCATAACACTGAGTCTTTCTGATGAACGTCTTGTGAGACAATAAGAAGAGACTATAAATATGCATGAGGCATCATCACATCTCTATGATATCATCTCTGTCTCGCACTCTCTTTTTTCTCTCTCTCCTCGCTCTCTTTCAGTCATCCAGCATATTAAATTACAGCAACAGTTCTGCGGTGGAGTTTAAAAGGCTATGATCATTGTGGAACCGTTGTCAGTGACCTTGTCATCTCCAGTCTGGCCCTCCTGCTGTAGCAGATAGGACTACTGAAACCTCCCTCCATCTGTTTCCCAGGTCTGAATATAGGCTGGTTACTTCAGACAGCTGACATTTGGTCTTGCTCCCTCTCTCCATATATCTCTTGCTCTCCTTTCCTCTCTCATTCTCTCTATTTTTGTCTTTCCCATACATTCATTCTTTCCGTATCTGTTTTCCCACTATCTCCCCATTTCCAAGCCATCCCCCCGCTGTTCAAACATACCTCAACATCTAAAGGACCAATGCATGCACAAGCAAACATTTTTCCAATCCCCTTGTCCTAACCTTGATCACAATGGTTAAGACATTTCAAAACTCATTCCAGATTAATGTCTGTCGGCAATTTCACCAAATTCTGATGAATCAAAGACAAATAACAAGGCAAAACAAAGCAAATAAAACAATACTGAATATAGTGAAAATTGAATCAATGAAGGAATCAGAGCAAATAGACAAGTATATGATAAAAATGTAAGAATAAATAGATAAATAAATAGATAAATAGGTAAAAGTATGCAAAATCAGAACCATAAAAATAGAAAAATAGATGTTAATAGATAAAACATGCAATCAGTAAGTATCTCCTGACAGAAAGGTCAGGATAAATAAATACATGTTAATAATATAATAATAAAAGAAAACTATGGAAGAGCTAGGCTTAAAAATATATATATGTTTCGACTTTCTTTTTAGAATTATCCAAGTACCTATTGACCTCAGATCCTCTGGGAGCCAATTCTACAGACTTGGACCATATTGATTAAATGCAGCCTTACCATAAGTCTACAGCAGAGGACCTGAGAGCTCTACATATTTAGACGTCATGCTTGTAGGGTACTAAGTGTTTGCAAAAATTCATGAGGCACACCAACACAGATACAAGGAAGCAGAGTTAAGTCCAAATACAAAATAATCTATTACAAGACTAAATAATAATAAAAACATAAAATACAATAGCTAGCAGCCAGATATCAAAACAGAATAAAACACTTTATAACGGTCCGATCTTTCAAATATAGGTCAAATTTCCCTAGACACAGTTCAATTTCCAGAGAAATCTAAAAGTTCTGTCCAATCCGGATCTGTCTGTGAGTGGAAGCTTTGTCTCAGTCCTGTTCCAGTGCATCTAGTCCCTGGCTTAGCTTGCACTGCTCCAAAGGCTCCACTCTCCCTCGAGTCGACTTGTATGTGGAAGCTGTTATTGTGGTTGATGGCTGATCAATGGTCATTGATCATTTGCCTGGCTCGTCTCGGTCACACACATACGTCCAGGCTGCAGCACAGGAGCATTTTATGAAGGAGAGTCGCACCCTCGATCCTCTCACTTGGGCTCTGTGAGAGGATCAAAGGTGCAATGGCCAGTGGCTTGAAAACAGAGCAGAGGGAAACAGCAAGAGAGTGCACTCTGTGCAGCTATGGCATGCAATAATTTAAGCTCCAGTAAAGTCCATGCAGAAGTTAATGCAAAAGTCCACTCTGATAAACACCATTAGCCAATAACATTCACAGCAAACATTAGTGTAACCCACAACAAAAAAAAGGGATTTAGCACCCAGCATAAAAACCCATACACACAAAAGCCGTAACACTAGTTTTAAAAACATATATTAAAAGCACAGCACAAGTTGAAAAAACATGCAACCCAGCCTTATGGAAACTATCCCACAGCCCTTGTCACCTCTGAGATGTCCATCATGTAACCAGATACCAGGCCATGCAGAGATTTGTAAACCATTAACAAAAATCCATAAAATCAATAAAAAAAAAAAAAAAAATCAGGTCAGTACAGAGATTTCAGGACAGGAGAACGTGCTCTTCTCCTGGTTTTAGTTAACTGAGTTTTGTGTTTTGTAGTTTTTGAAGGTGTTTTTGTTCTGTTTTGTTTTGTTTTGTTTTGTTTTGTTGTTTTGTTTTAGAAGACCAGCTAAAAGACCATTACAGTTGTCAAGTCCACCTGTAATGAATAAATAAATCCATATATCTCTGTTACCCTGAGATTATTATCATTATTATTATTATTATTATTATTATTATTATTATTATCTTGGTTTTGCTATAAAAAGTTTTTTGACATCCACTCCTTCTGTGGGAATTGTGTCTTCTGGATATACTGCAATACATCATTCAGTATCATCTGCATAACTATGAATGCTTATTCCATGCTTGTAGATAATAATTCACAGAGGAAGCATATAATGGTTAATGACTAAGGAGCCTAAAATTGAGCCATGTGGTACCCCACAACTGTCATATGCCTAGGATACTTACTCACCGCTGCTCTAATGTGTCTTGTGATTTAAAAAAAAAAAAAAAAAAAAAAAAGTTTGTTTTTCAAAGGCAATATTCTTTAAAACTCAAAACCCCAAAAATGGTAAATTAGAAACTGGTCTAAGATTGGTAAAACCTGAGGGGTCCAAATTATCTGTTTTGAGGAGCAGTACATTGAGGAATAATGCCCAACACCAAGGGATAGTTCACCATAGCAACATATAGCTGAGGCACAAACCGTTCTGCTAAGCATCACAGTATCTACTTCCATAAAACTCTTTAGTGTACTCATACAATGTATAGATAATTCCTATGTGACAGCTGAATCATTCACTCATTGAATTGCAGACCTGATGTTGGCTTTTTTCCTTCTGAAATAAGCTGCAAATTCTTCACTTTTCAATAGGGCAGAGAAATCACCAGTACTCAGGGAAACAGGGTTGATCAGACGGTCAGCTGAATTAAAGAGAAATCTTGGTTTATTCTGACTGTCATTTATTAGCTTAGAAAAATGTCTCTGCCTGGCCATTCTAATTGCCTTATTGTATGCACACAATTGCTTGTTAAAGATACCATGATGGACAGTTAGTTTTGTTTTTTTCTCTATTTCTGTTCAGCTGCTCAGCACTTTCTTTTTAATAAAATAATTTCAGCATTTCTCCAAGGCTCTTTTTGTCTCCATGTGGCTGCTCTTAATTTAATCAGGGCCACTTCATTTGAGCAGGCCTTCATTTTGGTATTTAACTGATCAGTCAAACCATCTCATGATAAGGGTAAAATAGTTTCTGCTGATTTATTTAGCCATGAGATGTAAATTGCAGCAACTTCAGAAATAATGCACTGATTTTTAATCATCAGCTCTGCAGTGCTGTCTGCTAAGCCAGCCATTGCAGTAAAGAAGACACAGAGGTGATCAGACAGAGCCACATACCTCAGTCTACACTGAATTCTTGAGATACAGCGAAGTCTTGGTCGTGATCCTTGTTATGAGTTTCTCCAATAACATGCTGATGAAAATTCATTCAATTTAGTAAGATTTGTTGTTGAATTGTTATCAACGTGGTAGTTCAAATCCCAAGTGACAGCAGGTTTCTCATAATTTGAATAACTAATTAAACAGGAATTCTGAAAACTGATACAAGAAACACATTACCTGAGTGGCCTACACACAATTACAGCCAAAATGGGTGGTAGATATTTAAACAACACAGATTTCAATTATTCAATTATTTAAACAAGCTAAAACCACCAAAAGAGTCCTCATTATTAGGATCTCTTTAAAAATTACTACTGCTCACCCACTTTCCCTCTCTCTCCTAAAGGGGTGAGAAAAGCTATAATTTACAGTGCAAACTTCAACAGCTGGACCATCTGTGCTAAGCCAGGTTTCCATTAAAAAAATACGACCCAGTTTATATTCTGAGGTCAGACCATTAACAAGGAAAGTCATATTAGTAACAGTGTGAACATTCAATAGTGCCATACTTAATTTCATAATCCTAAAATGGCACAGTGGTTTGACAGGGCTTAAAAGAGGGATCGTGACTAGGTGGGATGGTGACTAGGTTACTACTAACAATGATGGATTTAAGCAAGTCCATGTGCAGGTCAGCAGCAGCAGCCTTGTTAAAAGAAAGCAACACTAACAACAGCGGCTTGGAACTTGTGACTCTTCAGTTCAAACTTTAATAGTGCTGAAAGGTTCTCTGGAAAAAAAAAAAAAAAAAAAAAAAAAAAAAAAAATCACTACCCAAATGTCATACTGTATAGGGGATCTATTTTGGACTTCTGTTGGAATTTACGTGTACTGGTTGTTGAACAAGTCTAGTCTACATCTTAGATCCCCAGGGGCAGGGGGAGGTCACGATACATTGAGCAGGTTTGGACAATTGTACTTCTGTATTTGAACAAAAAGACATTTGCAAGGCTTTGCATGGTGAGTGAAAAACAAGTGAAAAACAGAGAATTGTACCACTGAACTATCTAAAACATTTCTTTAGTTTATTTTCTTCCTGTTATTATAGGTTACAGATCAATCCGCCTTGTTGAAAATGACCAAAGATTAGAGCTTCCTCCTCCTTTCACCGCAGCTATGAGCATATCATTGAGTTCTTTTCATCTGAATCCTGGAGAGATGAAATGACAACCAGTCTTTTTCCTTCTGCCTGCCTGTCCCACACACATTTGTATGTTTCTCCACCATGTCTCTTGTCTGTGTATTTTTTTTCTCCATCATCATGCAAGGCTGTGGAAATCATAGTAATTATTTTGCACACGCATGCACAAAATGAACGCATAGACATAAACACCTGCACGCATAACCATACACAGGGCTATTTCCTTTTTTAGGGACCAATAGGCAGGTTTGCTTATGCAGTTATACACCAGATATGTCCATACTCTGTGTGCCACATTTCTATCACAGGCATTTAGACTGGTGAATACATGCAAACCAGTGTTGCCCTGCTTATTTCAAGCACACCAGTGGAAATAAATCTCTCCACCTTACACTCTATTTCACAAATACACACACAAAGACATTATGTCAGAGGTCAATTCCATTAACTTTACACCAGGTTTCCAATTATTGAGGTAGTAGCGCTTTCATGCAGAAGGGGGTAGGGCGGGGGGTTAGAGGAGAGGGGAGGAAAGAAAGAAGAGGCTCAAAGAGAGCAAGGCAAAGAAATAAATGAGGAATGACAGAAAAAGGTAGAGAGTGGAAGAAGAAAGAAGATAGAGAGCTGGATCAGAGAGAGGATGGTAGAAGTTGAAAGAGGCCAGGAGAGAGGTAAAGTGACGAGGAAAGAAAATCAGTGAAAGATAAAGGGAAGGATAGGTAGAAGGAGTGATATTAGGAGAGGGGGATGGTTGATGGAAGGACAGAGATACTGTAGAGAGGGAGGGGGGTGTCTAATTGAATGTATGGATTTTCTGGGCTAACAGAATACCTTTTTGTGACCTGCCTGTCCCAGAGCCAAAATCTATCAGATCTATAATCCATCATGAGATACAGAACTGACTATCAATACTGCAGCAGCCGGTGACCATGGCTTAAATACCATTAAACGGGTATATTCTTTTGCAAGGAAGATCAAGTGATTTTGAATAAGTGGGCTGCACTGAATCTGCAGATCAAACCAAAGAACACACACAGAGCTTTAGCATCATCCAGTGATCTTGAACAAACATGTGCAATGTTTGTATTGCTCGGCCCTGTTCTGAGGTTATAAATGGATTTCACCTAGTTGGCACAAGATAAAGTTAAAATACAAAGCTGCTTTTCAGTGGTCCAATATCGTGGAATGACTCATCAGATCAAGCTATCAAGCTAAGACAGTAGGAATAATGGTACACATCATGCTGTAAATATAGTGAACAGTGCCTCTATTGGATGATTACTGCCTCTCTGGGCTCTAGTTTCGCAGACCAGGCGAGGCGGGGGCGTAGCGCAGATGCTTCGCTAACTGGGTGTGGCCAGGCGGATTTTCCAAGTTTGGCACGCCGGTCTCGGTGGCGCAAGTACTCCGCCGTCCCTCCTACCGGCGGAGGGGTGGAGAGAAGGCATGGAGTGGGTTTGACACAGCCGATTCACATGTAGCCAATCAAATGAGCCCCTGTCCTTGCCTTTAAAATGCGCTCCGTGAAGGCGTAATGTAAGTTTACACAGCTGACATGGAGGTCTATTGCCGCAGGCGGAGCGGAGCTCAGGAGACAGGCGCGGAGCGGAGACCGGCGAGCAGTGCGGACACGTCACCAAAACCTCACAGGCAGGCTTCCGGAATGTCAGACACATGAACAATGCAATAAATACCGAAAAAAACACTATTCAATGCTACGATCACAATCAGCACATACATATATCTCCATATCAACTGTCCCGTCACAGCTGATGTCAGATCAAAGGAGATTGGCACCGTTTGTGCTGATTGTGAGGTTTTGGTGATGTGCGCCAGGCAGCCAAACTTCCACTGCGCCGGCTCCGCTCCGCCTTGCGCTGAAAGTAGACGTGGTTTCAGATGGCGAGCTTTTGGCGCACCTCGGCGAAGCCTTTTGGCACGAAACTGTCACTGCGCCAAGCCGAATCTGTCGGCACCTCCCCCCGCTGCGCCGCCACTCCCATCTCGGCGAACCTCCGCCTGCGAAACTTGGAACCTGTCCGCCTCTGCCGTTTCGCTGGTCGAAACTAGCTCTGCGCGGGGTTCGCCTCACTGCGCCACCCCGCGCTGCGCCGGGAAACTAGAGCCCTCTGTGTGTGCTGTGTTAGTTATAATGTTATTCTTTGCTTGATGTGTTGGTGCAATTTCTGGTTCTCCTGTCCAACCAGGTTCATACTGATAAATCTAACAAACACCTTCTTTAATATCTTTATATGAGTGTTAAGACCTGAATATATTTCCAAATTGGCTCTGTGCCAATGGATTAAGTGTTGCTATTACATTTTTATTTCAAGTAACAATGTACACACCTTTAATGGATTTTTATGACTGCCGTATAAAACAAAATAATACACCAACATTATCTTGGCCTTTGTTCTTACTGAGTTATCCTGAACTGACTTTACCTTTTTTTTTTTTTTTTTTTTTTTTTTTTTGGGCAATGGAATTGTATGCAATCACATTCGTTAATATCCTGTTTTGACAGTGAATGTCATTAAATTTGTAACCGTTCAGATTTCTTATTCTGAATATGGCCAAGAATATACTGTGAGGCAAGGTGTGAGAGGCGGAGGTGTGTGTGTTCAAGACGATATGATTAGCCCAGCCAGCTTTTAAAAGCAGCTAATTGGAGCTAAGATGAATGCCTAGTGGGGAGCAATCTCAGGTTAGGCCCCAGCTGGCCCTCTCTTACTCAGATAATAACCGCAACAGGGCTTTAGTCTTAACTAAAGATAGCAATGGCCTATACATACGTCTCCAAGGTCAAATCAATACAGCACACACCAACATTACACACATCACGCACAACAACATTACTTGATTTGGCAGTGGCTGTTTGTGGTTTATATTTGCAAATCCTATGCATTGGGTTTTGTTTCAAGGTCGCTAGGGTTAACATGGTTCTTGTTGAGGGTAATTGGCTTGCTTTGGTTGCTAATCTCAAAGGAATTTACATATGTTAAATGTCAGTTTGAACAATGTGTTTGTTCAAGGCGAAGCGGTAGATTTGCTGTTTTGCCTTCATGCTTAATTTGGAAACACTATATATACTCATTACCTAGGATTGGACTTGTAATCACTTGTAGTAGATTAACAGTGTGCCTAGATGTAATAACATAATTCTAGACAGAACACCGGAGAATGTTTGTGCTACATTCGAATGTCCCATTACTTTCTCATAAAAGGCCTCAGGTTTGAGCTGTGCTAAGATTTGTAAGGGGTGCTCTTTTATCTGAAAATTACAGTGATGCTCTATAAATGCCTGTCAAGCCAGGAGGAGTAAAATGAGACAGGCTGGCCATTTGACTGGCAGCTGGAATAAAGGACGACATCAAATCACTGAGACAGCGTCCAAGTGACCGTGACAAATTCACAATCTGTAAAACAAGAACAGCGGAGGTTTTATGGTGGGTGTTCGTACAGGGAGGGTGAAAACACGTCTGTGTTTCTGCCAACAGAGACTTCAGCTCTTGCAAAGCCAGATGGCCGGTGCTGGTGCTGTCTTGATATGCCTATCTGGGGCAGCTAAAATAGATAATTGCACACCTTCGTGCCAAAAACTGACTGCCACACATCCGCTTTGGTGAGTGGTACTGCTGCACTTAGGTAGCAGACTGAATGAGATATCCAGCTGAAATACAAAGTGCTTTGAGCACTTGGCAAACTGATGTGCACATTAGGCATTCCATCTGTGTTATTCCTACCACAGCTATCCATTACTGAAACTGGATGGTAAAATAATAATAATAATGCTAATAATGATGATGATATTAATAATATTAACTAGGACTACAACCAGTCATGAATGGGACTGGCCTGGGTATCTGGCTTCAGATCAGAGCAGATTGCAGGTGTAGATGACTTAATTAAGTAAGAACAAATAATTAAGACTGTGACTGACTAAGAGCCAGTGTAGAACTGGGATGATGTGGTCTGTTCTTTTGATGCTAGACTCTTGAGTTTTGTACAAATTACTCATGCTTCATGGTCTTTTTAGTAAGTCAGGAGCCCATAGCAGCAGTTAAGGTTACTGGAAATAAAAGCATGATTTGAAACAATTTTTTCATGTCATGTTTAGTTAGGCTTTTACATGACTGTTAAAACTTAGGTCAGAATTGATTAAAACACCGTGGTTCTTAACCTGGTCCTTTTGATTTTAGTCACTTGGGCTGTATGTGAGCAGCAACTTCGAGCTTCTCATCTTTGTTGGCAAATGAAATTACCTTTGTTTTATTTTTGCTTAATCAAAGGAAGTTTTGATGCATTGATTTATGTATTTGATCAATGCACTGGCATAGTGACTCTATGAGGCTGGAGTCATTGGATGAGAGAGTAACATAGATTTATGCATCATCAGCATAACTATGATAAGCAAAATTGTTGTTCTCAAGAATGTGGCTGAATGGGAGCATATACAGATTAAATAAAAGGGGCCAAGGACTGAGCCATCAGGGACACAACAAGTAAAGGCTATGTGTTACGAGTTGTGCTTCCCAGGGTTGAAACAATACACTAAGATAATCGCTTGCCTAAATTGGAATTAAAACGCATATCATTTAAAACCTTTGTAAGCACAGTCTTGGTGCTCTGCTTGGCACAAAAGCCAAATTGACGTTTGTCAAATGTAGCTTAAAATCAGGATTTGTGTTAGCTGATGAATTGACAGCAGGAGGATGAATTACAGTGCTGCAGTGTTTCTAGAAGTGTTCTATTAGTGAATCTGTTGATGGGACTGAACTCTGACCTTCTTGTTATTGGGAATGGTAAGTTTATAGTTTGTTTCGAATGTGAGACAACTTCTTGTCTGATTCTGGCAATTTTACTTTTGAAAAAGGATGCAGATTCATTGCAATTATATCAGCTGAAACAAATTCAGGGGATATTTGCAGAGAGGGATTTGTTAGCCTCTCTACTGTTGCAAATAACACACGGCCATTGTTTACAATACTGGAGGAGAATGATTGTCTTGCTTTGCAAATAGTATTGTTGTGGAAGTGGAGCTTATTTTTGTAGATGTCATAATGTATTTGAATTTTTTTTTTTTTTTTCCGCCATCTGTGTTTAGCTTTTTTGCATTCCCTTTTCCTAAGTTGTACAACTGGGTTTTGTATAACCAATAATCACAGTTACAGTCAAAGAGATTAACAACCCAAATATTTTGAAACAATAAATTAAAGCACCTAGGCATTTGACACCTTTATCCAGACTGAATACCAAAACAGTCATTCAAACTTACTATTTCTAATATCTCCTACATTCATTTTACAAAAAAAAAAAAAAAAAAAAAGTTTCATTGAAATAAAGTGTTAAAACAAAAGCATAGTGAGAAGAGGGATAGTGTTTTAAATAGTGGAGACATTTGCAGTAAGAATCTCATTTCACATCACATGAGATAGGAGAAAGTCTATTCTAAGAACCACTTTTTTCTTTCATTTCTCTTTTGTCAACTCTCAATATAGAGAGCAGGTGTGGTCAAAAAAGTAATACCTTGGATATGTAAAAAGGAAAAACATTTACAATATATCGCCTGAGGCAGGGAGAAAAGAGGATTGCGCCGCTCAACTCCACAATGCACTACTGCAAGAATAGTCTTCAATATAAAATGTATCTATGAGAGGAAATAACAGTGGTCCCATCTGTTTTTCCTACGACAAAGGGCTTGCAGCATTTTTTTTTCATATTTAAACACTATTCAGCACTGTGGCAGGAGCTGAGTTTATTTCAGCCACACTACTCTTCCCCAGTCTTTATACATACTTTAAAGGAAAAACTGGGCTGCAGGTCAGAAAGGTATTTCCTTGTCCCTGTGTGGGAAACAATAGTCTAATAAACGTCTCTCTGGTAGCGTGCAGCATCTCTGTTATGACTGAATGCACCTCTGACTCTTACAGTAGGCTATTGCGAACAAGGCAAGGAGAGCCCATAGAGCCAAAATGAGCTGCGGGTCAGGAGGTGTTTAGCTTACTTTCCCAGTGGGAGACAATACAGAGCCTAATAAATGACTTGTTAACCAGGAGAGGAATCTTATGAGCAGCAACAGTGCCTCACAAAGCCCCAGGGTTCACCACAGTGATTCTACAGAGATCAAGAGGTCTTTGGTTAACTCTCCCAGTGTGGTGCCATAATAAATGAGAGTCTACTGAGAAAAGGAGAAGAGATGGGCCAGAGGTCTGGGCCTGTTATATTGTGTCAGCTGTGGATTTAATAATAACTATATGTTATAGTGACTAGCACACACTTTACACTAGGATAGGAAAAAGTAAACTTTACACTCCTAATTCACCAAAATTCAAGGAACACCAATGAGCCACAACTTCCACAACTCTTCCCATGAGGCAAAAAATACATTTCCAAACAAATGACCAGCCAGTGAGATACTCCGTCTTTGTTATTACCACTTCTTTTGAACAATAGCACAGGGAGCACTAGACCAGGGCAAGCCAAAATGCAATACAACATTTCAGCTCAGGAGCACTACAAGGGAGCGACTTATGTTTCACTGAGTCCCATTCGGTGATACAGCAACTAACAAATCACCAGGCGACCTACATGCTCCATCTTGGATATGAGTATGTCTCAGAGGTGAAGTCATCACAGGAGGACAAAAAGGCTTCCAGAAAGTCCTCACCGAGACATCTGTCTTGCCAGGTGTGGCTCATAATGGCTCTTTATAAGGTGTCTCCGAGGAAATATCACAGCTAATTGATAAGGCTTCTGAGTTCAAATGCTTCTTACATCTCAGTGGGCTTTGGTATGAGCCCAGCTGCATTTTCACCCATTAGAATTGTGGGAAAGCACAGTGAGTGGTTAAAAATTAAATACTATCTCAATTATAGGAGGTAAGGATATAGCATCTTATTTTGATGTATGACTGTATGCTGTATGCTTGATCAAAGGCTCTTGGGATGATTACTGACTATAATGTTCAAGATGCATTTTTGTAATTACACTGGAATTCCTAATTATGCAGCACTTCACATAAAGATCAAATGGATATGATTTTACCAGTAGACTACCATAGTGCACATTGCCAGTTCAAACAGTCTTTTGTACTCTGCTGCAAAATTAATAGTATCCCTGGTTGTGTCAGTTTTTTCAAGTACGATTCAAGTACGATTGCACACTTTTGCTGGAATCTATGTTATTTATTTATTTATTTATTTTTATTTACTGATGTTGCTCACCCTGCTCAATTCTTCTTCTATTGTGCATGTTTTGTTTTTTGATCATAAAGTTTCATCTGTATCAGACACGAAACAGGTTTCTTCTTACCTTACATGTTTCGGCGGTAAGCTTCCGCCTTTATCAGAGGTGTCACTAGGTGGTGTGTGACGTGTCTTTATCAGCTGATGTTACGCTTAGAGGCGCTTAGCCTACCTGTCAAATTTGACAGGTCGGCCACGCCTCTTGCCGTCACTCCACTGCTTGAGTACGCTGTCCCAGGTTGTGGAAAGCATGTAGGCCCCCTCGTCCTCGTCCTCTCGTCGTTCGGCTTACCGCCGAACTGCTAGGAAACCACTGCTAAGGAGAGGCAACAAGCAGAAGAGATTTGTTTGGGCCAAGAAACACAAGGAATGGACATTAGACCAGAGGAAATCTGTGCTTTGGTCTGATGAGTCCAAATTTGAGATCTTTGGTTCCAACCGCCGTGTCTTTGTGAGATGCAGAAAAGGTGAACGGATGGATTCCACATGCCTGGTTCCCACTGTGAAGCATGGAGGAGGAGGTGTGATGGTGTGGGGGTGTTTTGCTGGTGACACTGTTGGGGATTTATTCAAAATTGAAGGCACACTGAACCAGCATGGCTACCACAGCATCCTGCAGCGACATGCCATCCCATCCGGTTTGCGTTTAGTTGGACCATCATTTATTTTTCAACAGGACAATGACCCCAAACACACCTCCAGGCTGTGTAAGGGCTATTTGACCAAGAAGGAGAGTGATGGAGTGCTGCGGCAGATGACCTGGCCTCCACAGTCACCGGACCTGAACCCAATCCAGATGGTTTGGGGTGAGCTGGACCGCAGAGTGAAGGCAAAGGGGCCAACAAGTGCTAAACACCTCTGGGAACTCCTTCAAGACTGTTGGAAAACCATTTCAGGTGACTACCTCTTGAAGCATGTTTGGCCAAAAACAATTTTTTCTCCCTGGGACAACTTTATTTTCTCCAGGGGGAAAATTGTACTCACCTTATACTATGGGCTCTGTTTTCTTTCTTTTTTTTTTTTTTTGTTTGTTTTTTACCAGCGTTAACTGGGCGTTATGCACCAAGTAGGCTTAACTAGGATTTTGGTATTTTTTACCTTTTACACCTTTTTGGGTCCAAATGACTGATAGGGACATTTTTTTGTTTGTTTGTTTTTTAGGTCCCTATCAGTCATTTAGGCCCCAAAAGGAGGAGAAATACGGTCCTAGATGAAGAATACCGGAATTATCCTTTAACACCGGCGAGTTGCAAATTTCACCATCTCTTAACCAGCTTTGACTGTTTGGCCCAGCAAAGAATGCCTAACCCCCTGCGATGAAAATAGGGCCTCATGTCCGTTCTAAACAGAAGAATTTCTAGCTAATAAGCGGTCATGTACTGCCCATTCCATTAATAAGAATAACCCTGACATATGTTTTCTATGATTCCCACTTTGAATATTAACCAAAACTGTGCATCTGGGGACTCTTAAGACTATTTATGTGTGCATCGTTATAATTAATAAATAAGAAAAGGATTTAGCACTGTAAAAATGTAACTTAACTGTAAGTGTAACAGTCAATCTTCACACCGTATCTGCAAATTTCCACACAACTCCCACAATACTCTTCCCATACTTAGGCAAGAATATACGTCATTGCCAAAATGCATTGTGGGACTGTACAGAATCTGCCCTTGTTTTCTACAAAGGCAGTTCATGAATGTTCCATTATTGTTATGTCAGTTCTTTTATGAGCTCTTTATAGATGGTTACCCAGTCGCTCCCATTACATTTGACAGGTGCTGAAGTCCACAGCTTGGTATCATTTGACGTTGTCTCCCTGAAGGTAGAATTTGTTTTGTGCAGGAATGAATCGAGAATCATGCTGTAGACCTGTTCCCCTTTTTCCAAACTTATTGGTGACATTTCTAATTCATGTACCTCGCTGCAGTCTCCCTGAGGACATCTCGCTTTCTCTCTTTTATTGATATTTATGGTGTGATGCTGTCTGGGTGCAGGCGCTGTGACAGCTCACTCTCCAAAGCAGCGCTTGGATTGTTTGCTGCTGTGCGCAAAGCAATAATGTATTTGTCATCCACTGCCAAACGAAATACACTCCGCCGTTCATCTTTTTGTGTTCCATTTTCTGTATAACAAAGCAAAAATATGTCCTACTTTTACATGGCAGGTATTGGAATATATGAGGATCCAATATCAAAAATCTTTGGTAAAACACTGAGCCATTATTATTGAAACAATTTGCTTCATATTTTCAGTCACAAATACTGGGGCTGTACTGTTAGAGAGACGTAATCTGATACAGCAAGAAATACAAGTGACAGAAAGCCAATGTCATCAGAAACCCCAGAAACCAGAGGCAGATTCAAGTTTCAGTCACATGTGCGATATGTTTTTTTTTTTTTTTTTTTTAAAGGGGGGAGGCAAACTAGGTAGGAAAACTGGAAAGAAATTACTATTTATGAAATGTTAAACTTCAGTTTGAGATGCAGTATCTGTCATCTCCACTTTTTCTCTGTCTGCAACATCAATTCAATGGAAAGCTGAGGAAAAAGGCTTTTAACAATGTAGAAACACAGCATGTGGTATTGTATCAATTCAGCAATCAATATACTACACTTGCCTCTCTTCACTGACCAGCTGTCAAAGAGGATTGGGCCAAATGTGACTGCTGATAAGATTCCATGAACTGCATGTATTTTCACTTTGTGTGTGTCCGTGTGTGTCCATGGAAGTGTACTTGCATGCAGTGCGTGCAGCGCCATTCGCTGCCTTTGATGTAATTCAATTGGTTGGAGGCAGATCTATCTAAAAGGAATCTGTGAATTCTTGGATAGATTAAGTAGAGGGCTATTTATAGAGAGCTACTTAAGAGGAGGCTATTCTGTGTGTGGCAGGGTGCATTAGGCTCTAACAATGGTTGAAAGGACTAGATTTGCTGGAGCAGAAAGATAGGGACTTTTGCAGGAAGGGCTTGCAATGGAGTGGGAGCCACGGCAATGATGTCATGACATTCAGATAGAGATCATGGGGTTGGGCCTTGTTAGAATATTTCTCTTGTAAAAATGAAGCCCTGTCAACAGAAATGCCCATTCCATCCATTTTTGCCTCTTCAGGGTATGGGCCTAATAACTGAATACATTAAATGTGATTGGTTGAATTTTGTGCAGATGCATCTCTCTTCTCGTGGATTCCATTCCTGTAATGACTGAGCCAATTAAATTGGATAGATGAAAGTGAGAGGTCTGCCACAGTTTCCCAGTAGTCAGAGCTATTATGTCAGTTTTTGTCACCGGTGGCAGGAAGAGAGAATATTGCATGGTTGAGGCATCAGTGGTTGGTTTGGTGCAATAAAATGCGTCCCTTTTTTCTGCTAGTGTCTTTAGTGTAATCACTGAATGGAGTAAACTTAATTGGTGAAGCCAAGGGCTGAGCTGTGTTAAAATGCAGCAATATATTCATGTCATATCTGTTTTCCAGTGGAACAAGAAGCCATTTTTAATGACAAAAACATTAAAACAGAGTTGTGGTGTGAAGATGTGAAGAGACAAAAGAAAAGGGAGTCTTCTGTTTTATTTATTTTTCCTGTTACATTTTCTGTCAAGCAGTGCAAAACTTTTAACAGCTCGAACAATTTTTTTCATTTCAAAGTTTAAACAACAAATAGCATTTTTGCTGAAAGCATTTCTTCCCAAGCAAATCGAACCTTTTCCATTTTCAATTCCAAGTGTTCTGTGGCTGAATGACCCTGTGATTCTATGAAGCGTTTCACACTTAGAATATTGCATGAAAATGCCTTTTTCTCTTTGGCTATTTTTTTTTTTTTTTTTGCCTGGTAATACCTCCCCACCACTGAGAGGATTTGACTGCCATCTCAAAGTAATCCTGCCACAGCTCTCTGTCCTCAGCCCTCTGTTGTGGCGACCCTGCCTGCTTTGGATATTGGGCTGGCTGCTTGTCTTTGTCTATATTTTGTGTTGCAGATGCCCCGCTGGTATGGCCGGCTCATCATCAGTTAGGAACGCCTGGGCCTGGTGTTCCCAACAGTATAAGAGCGTTCTCCATTTGGTTCCATGGGGCAGAGAGGGAATGACAACTCTGCTCCCCCTGCTCGCAAGTTTCATTTTTTTTCTTGCACCACACAACACACACTCACAATGCACTCATCCATGCACACACACTAACACTACTGATGTACTGACTGACATAACAGCCTTTTGACAGTTTCAGTTGTTTCGGTTCGGTATTTCTTTGCTTTAATTCCTTGTGTCACCTCCTGTTATTTGTCATGGTTTTCAGCCGGCCACGACTTTGTCCATAATTGAAAACATGCCAACGTTAAATAGCATTTGCAAATATTTCCTATTTTTTGTGAACTAAATAGATGGACATTAATACATGAGGACAATCCAGATAGTGTCAATTGAGTGCATTTTCATTCAATTATTGTTTAAAATATTTTTCTATCATTCCAAGACCTTTTTGCTGATAATAGTTCTATGTGACAACATTAAAGAAAGCAATTTTAATTATTTGCAAATACAGTTTTACTCATATCTAAACTACGTTTATAGATGATTGGCTAATACCCAAGTGCCTCTTGAAAATAAAAAAGATGCTGCTTTCTTATTCAGGTTAAATAGAGCCATTCCAAATACAATTAAAATATTTCTTGAATGAACGGGTAACCACATAAAAATTGAGGTGTAAATGCGCCCAAGATGCAGTGGAGAGAATTAAAATTTGATTGTTGGAACCACCTGAGGAGATGGTTTGAGATGCATTGTGGTTGCAAAGTAGCCAAGTGTAAATAGAAATATTTCTCAAAGGCACAGTATATGTGATCTCTACCCTCCTCCCCAAACAAGAGAAGCAACGTAAGTGGAACAGAGGAAGCAAACACTTTCAGGTCACACACAGAAACACACAGGATAAAGTGAGACTCGTGGCAAATGCAAAAAGAAATTCACTGTCACTGTACTCAGAATTTGCATAATGTGGGGGAAAGCATGTTAAAAAGGCCATTGGCTTTCTGTCTGGCAAAATATGCATTTTTGATAACAAATGTAAAAGTAACTTGAATAAAATAAACAGAGTAAGAGAGAGACAGAGAGAGAGAAAGCTTCCTTGATTTATGCAAAACATGAATATTTGGAAGTGCGGTACATTCACAACCTCCTTCTTAGAAATATGTATATCTTCAAAATAGTTAAACACTCCAACACAGAGAGTGTGAGGCATTTTAATCACACAGGTCTTCCTCAGGCGGTCTAAAGTAATTTGAATGAAATGCATCCAATATCATCTGGATGCAAGTTGCATTCCGTTCATTTCACTTGATTGAAGGTGTCTGTCATGGTTGTGTATTGACTTGTGTTTTTAGACTTTTTGCTTGGACTCTGTTTGCTTTCTGTTCCTCCTGGTGTTTGTGCTATTGGTTTTCTGAGCCTCCTCTGTGTCTGTCTGCTTTGCCCAGCCCAGCTTCCCACACTTGCCCTGAGTTCAACTCATTATCCCTGATGGTCCTGATCCCTCCCCAGTGTTTCCTTGTTAACCAATCCCCTGCCTTGTCTCCCGCGCCTCAGTTTGTATTTAAGTCGTGTTTTCAGTTCAGCTCTTTGTCAGTTGGTTGTCATTGTCTCCCAGACTTCCTAGTGTCTCTGCTCCAAGTGTTCCCAGTGTTTGCCTTCACCTGCCTGGTCCTGAGGTCTGTCTTCTACCTGCCTTCAGTCTCCATTAAATATTCTTCACCTCAAGCCTGTTTGCCTGTCTGGTCTCCTGCATATGGACTCTCCTTCTCCGCTACACACGACAGTATCATGTGGATTATCTAGGATACCAACCAAAACCAGAGCTGTAAACAAATCAGCGTGTTACTGCTTTGTTGTCAAACATAGACACATTTTTTTTATCAAAGTAATAAGTAAATAAGTTTAATGCCACAGGTATTGAGTTCAGAAGTACGTGATGGTGTGCATTTATGGAGGACAAACAATGCTATGTATTTTATTTTAATCACCACCCTTCAGTTCAGCATGCATAATACATATTACCACCCGACTGCATTTATTTTCATATAATTTAAATTTTTTAGACGAGATGCACCAGCTATTCCTACACTAGTCCTCCACCAAGTATATGCTGCTGAGCCAGTGGGGGGTGAAAAAATGCGAGCTGTCTGAGGGATTATACACATATCAAATTTACCAGAACACCCTTCCATACCGTACCCTAAAAAAAATAATAAAAATCAAATGAAATAAAATAAAAAAATAAAAAATTCTGGCTTTATTTTCTGAGGCATGAACTTTGCCAATAAGCAAGGCAGAAACAAACTGACAGATTTTTGAATGGACACTGGTCACAGAGAGCAGGAAAGACCTTGTTTGACTGACATTTATATACTTAAAGAGTGGCTGGATCAATGACTGATTTCAGTGCTGGATGGATACATGAATGGATGTATGGGCGGATGGATGGCTACCTGGCTACTGAGCTGCAAAAACATGTGATGAATGACTGGCAGGCTGGCTGGCTGACTGCTTGAATGGATTACTGCAATAAATGCCTGGTCAGTGAGATGCTGGCTGGTGGCATGTGCCAAAGCAAAAGGCTAGCATTTGTATTTCGGATATTTAATTTGACACTAAACACGGGGGCCTTATAATCTGAGGGAATCTACTGTAAAATAATGCATATATTATTTAGTGTGTGCTATAGGGCAGGAGAAGAACATTCTGCAGTCATTAGAAGAAATATCAAAAATATGACTAACAAGGCAAAATTGCCCAAGCCTTAGAAAAACCCCATGCTTGGATCTGAGTAAGATTTTAGGAAAATGTGTTCTCATGCTGTGAATACCATTTGGTGAAATCTGAGCTGACAACTTGATGTGGATTTCATAGCGCTGTATTATGGGTTGGCTGAACTGCTTGACTAATGAGCCCAACGCACGGAAAAGTAACTCATTTGTCTCCCAGCACCTGTCCGCCCTGAGCTGCTGACCCTGGCCTGATGCTTGGGGAGTTGATGGTCTCTTAATCTCAGCTGCTCTCACCTTGCCAACTCAACACAGGCCCCCGTGCTCTGCCCAGAGCCACACACAGAGCTTTCAGGCTTCACACACGGTAATCGCTGGACTGCCATGTTGGCTGCCTCTGGTGTTCTCCACAGTTAAAATCACTAGTGGCCTCCTTGGCAGCAGTTAACAGGTATCAACATAAAGAACAGGCTGCTTCCAGATCTCTGTAGTCAGACTTTGTTGCGGTAACGTGTTGGCTTTCAGCCTTCACACTTTGTAATCACTGGCTAGACTTAAATTCGCTGTTGCTGTCACTCTGCCCAGGAGGAGACATAAATAGTCTATTTTAGACGTGGTGTGCCATTTCTGGAACTGGGAGCTGAACAATGTGAGAGTACAAGCCCACTAATGAATAAGCTGCTATAAAATATTTTGCTGGTATGTGAAAATAGGAAACATGACAACATGTTGTCACATGTGATGTATTAATTTTTTAGACTAATCGTTTAAAATGATGTCGCCTAATGCTTGTATCATATAAGCAGAGCACGGTCTAATCTGTGAATGTGTGCTGCCAGACGTCAACCAAGCTCAACTCTAACCTGACAGCTGCTCATTTTTTTTTTCCAAACCCGGCCCACATGCAAGATCACACATGCACATACACAAAAAGAAACTAAGGAAAAGTGAATTAGATCAGAACAGCTTGCAGCCCTTCGTTTATATTTATACATGCATGATGTCAAAAATAAAAATACATAGCTAAAATCTAAAATGAATCCTTCAACAGGATCAAATCCCATTGGGCTTGGGTTGGGTTGCAGACCTCTACCTCTGATTAATTTTGACTGAACTTGTTGAATGGTCCATCTTGCTGCTGTGTTTGCCTTCATTAAGCCAGTCAGTTCGTGGGGATAGCAGCATTTCTTTAAGCAAATATTGTGAGTTGGACTTAGATTTTCAAATTCTGACTTTTAGTTATAGTACTTTTGCAGCACTTAATGCTTTTAAATTACAGAATGCATTACCAAAATATGTTATCCTATGTTTCATTAAAATATGAAAACGTGTCTGCTTTTGCCTCTTTTTGTCTTGTCTGTGTTATCCCATGAGGTAACAGTGGCAACAGCAGTGCATCAGTCTCCTACTTCCAAACATTGTGGCGGACAGTGAGGAACAAGAGAGCCCACATGTTACTTAAAAAATATATTCTGTAATGCAGTTTTTGTACACATGAAAGATATGAGTGTAGTGGATGCTTGCTCTAAAAATACAAAATAAAAAGACATATGTAATCTTGTTTCTTTGGCTGACATTTCACCCCCCCCCCCCCCCCCCCCCCCCCCCCCCCCCCCACACACACACACACACACACACACACACACACACACACAGAGATGACGTGTTAATATACAGATCACACTGCAGATCACACTAGAAACTTTGTTGTCATATTTTTTTGAAGTGGAACAGTAATTGCATTTTGAGAGGCATTTCAGTGAAAAATGTCTTACATCTAAAATAAATAAATAAATAAAATAAGACATAAAATTGCTATTAGTACAGTATGGCTCTAACATGATTTAGTATGCAGCAGAACCCTACTGATCTGTATGATTGTGAGATTCTTTATTTATTCGCCAGCTACATCATGCATATCACAATTAATTGCATGGCTCATATAAATGAGCATCCTCTATTAATCCGACAGGGTGTTATAAAAATAGTCACAGCCTAGTAGCTCAGCTAACAGGGTCTGATCACAGTGTGTAAAACTAACACCAAATTTATCATACATCGACGCACATGCACAGATATGGTTACGACCACACATACATACACACACACAAACAAAACTCCAGTATGCACAAACTTTGCTGACTTAAAGACTTAGAGGTGATTTTGTAGCGGGTCAGTGATGCATGTTGGAGTGTATTCCCACAGGGCACTTTAATTAACACTTTAAATATTATAACATGGCGCTTTGTTAGCGTCTCAGACGTAATGTGACCCCCTTTCTCAGAGTGTGTGCTTGAATGTGTGGGTTTGTGTATATGCGGCCAGATCTCCCTTGAAAATGAGATTTTGGATTTCAATGGGACTTCACCAGGTCAAATAAAGGGTAAGTACACACTAATACTAATAATGGATGAAGTAATGCCACTTAACTTCACACTACCAGCACTACCTGCTGGATCAGCCATCTTGAGTCACAGTATTGTCAACATTGTGGAATTTAATACTGAAGGAGGGCTGCACCCTGCAAATGAAAAGTTGAGCTGTTTGTCAAATTTGTCAAAACATTGATTTATTACTTCAATAAATCAGTGTTTTACCTGCTGAACATGAGTGTAGATGATGTTACCCACTTCATCAGTGCACCCCGAAGCATCTAGAAGAAGAAGAGAGGATGTGCCAAAATGGATTTACTGCAGCATAAATGGCTCAGCCAGCTCAGTATTGGTGTTACCGTCATGACAATAATTAATTAATTACTGGAAACTAATCACAGTGGTTTTGAAGGATTTTAAAACGGAGACAGTTTGTGGTGGCTAACGGCTAACATAGGCTAATGTAGTGAGCTTATGATAATGCAACTAGTTAGTGTTAGACATTAGTTTATTGTTGTTGTTGTTAGAGTTTATTGGCCAGCCACATTTTTATATATATGATCTGAATGCACTAGTGAGCACTGAAAAACGTGACAGAGACTAGAGACACCCTCCAGCCAATCAGATCGAAGTGTTCACAGTAGCCATGTGATGAATTTAAGTTCCTTAGAATATCCCACTCGTTTATCTCATTTGAACATATGAAGTGCTGGAAATATGTCAGCCGCAATTACAGCCAACTGCCAAATAGCACTGAGGAAATGGCACCTGAGTTTTTATTTCTTTATTTCTTTATTTATTTTGCCTTGGCACCTTTTGAATTTGGCATTGTGGTTTTGGGACGGAAAACAATAGAAGGTTCTGGAACACATTCTGTTGAGTTGCAATATGGTTAAATATCCAAGGCCTTCAAACGGCGCTATGATCACATGTTCTGCTGATTGAGCTTACGTGTCGAGTTGATCACTTATCAGGAGTACAGATACACAGTCTGTTGAAAGCAGGAGCAGCCAAATATGCATGACTCAACGTAGCTAAAAATAAGACAGGTCAGCAATGAGGCAAAAATACAAGCAGGAAACAACTGTCTATTTTTCCAGCTCAGTCCTGCTTCTCAGGTGTATCAGTATATAAATGTGTCAGATCTTAATTTTAAGATATCATTTCTTGCATGTCTTCCCTCTCATCTTTCAGTGTAACTTATTCAAACTAGATATATCAAGTCTTCGCCCTCCCATAGCAATAAAAGTTCACAGCATTACATACAATGCAGTACATATGCTTGCTTTTCATCAGCTTTTGTGCTGAGGGGTTTGTTAGGCTCCTCTAAACATCAGCTTTCCTAATGTGTGGCTCGCAAAAGGTTTCCACTGTAATGGACAAAGCAGCTGCATGCACTCTTCTTCCACAAACGTCAGAGGAAGTGTGTATACATACACACCTATAAGTGTGCACACTAGCACGTACCCATACAAACAGCCTTGAAATTCAATAAAGTTCCTTGTCCCATTTAAATTCCAATTGTAAGTTATCTATTGATTTTGTGTAAGTTCACAAACTACGAAACCACCCGAACAAGCTCCCATACGATGTATTGATAGATGACTGCATAGGGAAAAGAGGAAGAGAGCAAGAGAGTGAGATATATGAGCCTGTGGGATAGAAAGAAGAGAGAAACATAAAGAAAGAGATGCAGAGAGAGAGAGAGAGAGAAAGAGAGAGAGAGAGAGAGAGAGAGAGAGAGGCTGGGGCAATAACAAGAGAGAAAAGAGAAAATTAGATGATATATCTGGAAAAACAGAAGTTTAATGTGTCCCTTACCAGCTAACTCCGTGAATTTGGGAATTTCCCAGTTTGGGATCAATAAAGTATACCTGTCTATCTATTTATATGCATACATGCATGCTCATTATTATGCTGTGTATGTGTTTGTGTGTGTGTGTGTGTGTGTGAGGGTGCCTATATGTCTGTATGTCTGGGAATCTTTGTTTTCTCTTCTACTTTACAAGGCAAATAGTACAGATAGATAGCACAACCCTCAGCACCAGAGTAACAAAACATACACCAGAATGAAACTGAATGTAGACCAGCCAGCACTCATCATAAAATGTTCTGACTTAAAAAACTTTACTGGTTCCCATAACGATTCCCGGAATTTCTCATCTGCATTCATTTTGCTCAGTTGTGTGCACTGAAGCAACTGTGGTGACGTCATGTCACCTACAAGAGGGTGGATACGCCCCCACTGCACCGCTATGAAGAATGTCGGACTGTCATTATCAAGCGAAGCAGGAGGAGGAGTGCAGCCCCGCAGCGTAACCAAACAATGTCGAAGCCAGAAAAACGCAAACGCACTTAACTAGGGCCCTATAATTTCTGCGAACACAGAATCGCGGAATTAGAAAAACAACTGCACCGGCACCGTACGAGTCCAACAGGCAAAGAAACTTTCCAGGCTAGAGCAGCGCACTGACATGGATTGTCTAACAAAGTGAAGAGTTGCCACTCCGCTCTATTTTCACTGGCTAACAGCAGCACGCTGACAGCTTAGCTTGTCTATTCAGAGAAGCAGTATCACTTCGGCTTATTTTTCATATTCAATCTATGTTATCACAGGCATACTACTGCTCATTCATTGGTAGTTGAATTGTTAGGTCTGCTTGATAAGTAATTTACATTTTTAAAACAAATAATAATTTAACATATTGTTAAATTATTGGAGTCAAGCTTACTGGTAAACATCTACTCCTTCAAGATAATTTATTATGTTCTACAACTCATAAACATACACTAACACTACATTACTAACTCTACTTATTACTTGTTTGTTTCAAGTACAATGGTGTCATAAAAAAAAAAAAAAATACAAAAATGTATATATTTGGAACCGTTATCGGAACCGGTAGGAACCGGAATCGTTGAGAGGGAATCGTTTAGGAATCGGAATCGTTAAAATCCAAACGGGTCCCGACCCTACCTGCAGGTAAGTGCCTTGCACAGTCACATGCTTCCAGAGTGTGGTCCTCATATGTGTCAGTTTCGAAGTGAATTGGATGCTGATGGGGTCAAGAAACTGGTAGACTCAAGAGAGGCTTTGGTCAAGCAAGTGTCAGGAGAGTCTTTTATTCTCCAAACTGCTGCTACTATGCTTGCAGCTCAGTAGCCATTCAGTTGTGCTTGGCAGAATCAGAAGGCAATATTATTCCATGGGGAAACTGACGGGTCCAGCTCGTCCCAGGATTAATAAGTATTCCTAAGCACTGGGCTTGTTCCAGTGTGTGGCAGCACTAACAAGGTTAACAAAATATTTAATTCATGTGTAGCCTTAGCTATTACAGACCTGAGACTCAAAAAATGCACCTTGATATATTCGTGCACAAATATGGCACTATTCTTATGAGCATGGGGACCAGATAGAATGGGGTAAAATGGGGAATTTGTGTAAAAGTGTATCTTATCATTTTTTAAATATTGCATCTATTTTCATTTCAATCAAACACCATCTCATGACACAATGAGACATATGGGTCTAATGCTCATAAATGCAACCAAATTTTATACAATATGAAGGCCACACATAGCAAGACGCTGCTGTGGAAGTAATGCTTCAGGCGTTAGTAATGCCTCTTGTGTAAACAGAAATAGATTGTGATGACATGTAAGCGCCAGAGCTAACAACTTTGGCCCCAGGGATCTGAAAGGGTCAAGTAGAAGGGCTTGACCTGCTAGATAAGCCCAGATTTGGCTGAGGTCCTGCAGTGGAAAGGAGTCAGGAACTCTGGAACTAAGTTCAAGCTGGTTCCCTTCTGCGAGGCTGTAGGCATAGTGATGCCTAAAAAGTGGGTACTGCCCTGGGCAGTGTGTACCAGAAAGAGAAGGAAACAGCAAATAACTAAGCAAACGAATGACTAAAGAAAATGAAAAGCAAATGCCGAAAAGGTGGAAAGGTGGAAGTTATGTTATTGGAGCTATCACATTGGCCTCTCCTTTATGAATATTTCATTGGGTTAGTTCTATTGCACTTACCTAGGATTCAGCAGTAAATTATGGTATCCCAGAACCACCCATTTCCCTCGTTGCACTCAGCACTCGTCAGACCTAAATTCACCTCCTCTACATTTACAGTCCACCAACACTGCATCTACATTTGACTCACACTTGCACATTTCACCTTACAATTTCCACACTCAATATCAGTCTGAACAACAGCAGCCTAATGGACTGGGGTTCTCACCCCTGTGACTTAAAATGGCCTTCTTACCAGTGGAGATACTGCATAGTACAAACACACGTTAAATGGATGACTGATCCAGTGGGCTGGAAACTCTGTAGTCAAAATATTTGCAGTTGTATAGGCATCTCAAATCAATATAAATGTTTGAGTGCACCTGTTCGGCTATGGCTACAAGTGCACACAACACTCCATCTTACAATCCTTAGATGATTGCATTTCAAAACACTACTTGACTTAAACGGTTTTCTGGCTGAAGGATTCATTCATCAGACTCAAATCTACCACAATGTCCTTGCTGTGATTGCAAGCTTTTTTTCCCCCTGGATTTTGTTCAAGAAATGTGAGGAAAATGAATGTGTTTGTCTCGCTTGTTAATTTACAGCCCAATTACAGTATAATAAATTCCAGCATTTACATTAAATCGCTGGTGTCTCTTCACTTGTGAAATTTTTGGTCATATTTTGCCTGAGGGCAAGCTCTCTCTGTTCTCCCAATATTCACACTAATAAGTACATAAATATTGCGAGGAATGGATCTGTTTTGCTTTATTTTTTTCATATTGTAGTAAATCACTATACCACAATTTGAAAGACAGTTACTCTATCTTAAATAGATTTTTTGATTAGGGAAAATACACTGATTCTCAATGTCCTCACCTCAAATTATGGTTAAATACCAAACTCTGCTCTTATTGTCATTGTCAGCCTTCACTTTGGACCTGTCCATTCATTTTGTTAGGCCACGTCAGCCATAATAACAAGCTTGCTGCTGCTATTGTGTGACTTGCTCAGCACGGCGAGAGACAAAGTGATGTTTGGCTCAGTTGAGTTCACTGAGAGAAGAGATAACACATTAAATGTCCTTTTACTAATCTTGTTAAGGCGATAGTGGCTACAGGACACAATTGAAGCTGGATCAGCCTATTGTATACGAAAGCTTGTAGTATTGTTTGCTCCACAATGCCTGGCAGTGTGCATCATTCAGCTGTGTTGCTGAGAAAATCATCCCAGCTAGTGGCAACAATAGAGATACACATGGCTGATCTGATTGCAGTGCAGGAACGCTCGCTTTCAGACGTAATGCTGGAAAACAGATCATGTAGCTGGAGCTCTTATCTTGGTGATGGATGCTGACAGCCAACACAGTCCCAATGTGCCTCCTTTTTTCCCCCTCCCACCCTTTATTCTTTCATTTCCCTTTACGTGTGCCTCACCTTATACATCTCATCCCTTTTCCCACTGTTCTTCTTTCAGTCCTTTCATTCCTACTTTATTCCCTCACCTAGTTCCCCACCTGCTTTGCCTTTCTTCTCCCCATCATTTTGCTCCCCCTCTTTTCTCCTCTCCTCCTATCTCCATGCAAAGTTCCTCTTCATCATTTTTGACCTCTCTTATTAGTCCCTCAATTGATACTGCACCCCTTGCTTCCTTCTCCCCTGCTTACTTACTTTCCCATCCTCCAGTGTCTCACTCTATCTGTAACACTTGTAACACTATACCTGCTTTCTCAGCTCCTTTTTACCACCATCTTTTATCCTAATTCAATACCTTTCCTGCTGTCTACTCCGTTCATTATCTTTTTTACATCCCCACTCAGTGTCCTCCCCACCTTGTCCATCCATTTCTTGCTTTATCAGTTTTTTTATCACAAGCACGGGTCAGCTCTGAGAGCCACATACAGTATCCACAGTGCCTGATCTTGAGGAGATAGCTGATCCCACTGATGCTATTTTCAGCATCTCCCTCCTCCCAACCCTATTCACAGAGCTGGCAGCACAAAGAAGGACATGAAACATGCATTCTTCCCTCACGCACAGACTTTCTGTACCTGATTTTGACTTTGAAATCAGCATAATTATCCACATTGTCAGGGGAGAAGCCTCTCTGACAGAAATAGCCGGTTTATGTCCGTACTGCCATTGCTAAAGATAGATTTTTGCTCATTATTCCACTGTCTTGAAGTTTTTCTTTTTTTGGATCAGTTTGATTATGTGTCTTTGTATGTGTGTCATCCATTCAGAAAAAAAGACCAGTTCTATGTAAAGACAAACTATATGCACAAATCATGTCTATCAAGTCATTGTAGTGGAAGGACCCGAACACTGCCTGTGCATCACCATAATTTCTTTGTTTACTTTGTAACTGGTATTTACAGCATCTTGCAGCTCTATTTCTGACCCAACTTTTCCATCCTGACTGAATTTCCAAATTGGTCTGAGTTGATTTTCAACAGATATGGGGGGATTGGCTCTGACAGTCGGCCAAGACAATCTAAGCATCGTGTAAGCAGGGTTAAAGCCTCAGGCTCTCTTCTTCCAGTCAAGTAGCAGACCAGTCAAGGCCGCTGACAGAATTTCAGACTCGTTTGATTCCCAGGACTCTAACTAAATTTGTACAAAATAAATGAAATATCAGAGCTGGAGAAAAATACAAGCAGGACTTGACTGTTGATCTTGACTGATGGTCTCTAGGAGCTTCCTCTACAGCTTGAATGAGTAATCCTTTAGTGAATATACTAAAAATCCTCTTAAGAATACTTTTACACTTTTTGAGTTGTGGGCTTCCAATTATTATTTTTCAGAATGAGTCCAAATTGCCATAAAAAAGTTAGGTTCTAATCACACAACTGGCAAGTTTTAAAGAGATACCATTCAGAATTGATCCAGTTGGGTTACAGGCTCCCGATTGTTTTTTGACATGTCAAAGAAAACATTTGGGCACTGTCGGCTTGACTTCATCAACTGAGAGAGGTCATGCGAGCAGAAAATTCAATTTCACATTCAAGCAGAAGGCAGCTGAGGGCCAGCAGTAAGGTAAGAAAAAAATAATAAAGGCCATATCATATATACTGTGTTGCTCATGTGAAAGATGCAGTTATTATATTGCTTTCGGCCTGTCTTGGGGTTTTGAGGTGCTGAGCAGAAAGATCCTGTAGTGTCCAGTGTACTTACATGTGCTTGCAAAACTTGTATTCACTGTTGCTGTCAATGAAATTGTTATTTAATGCCATAGTAGTAGGCCTAAATAATAATAATGATCAGAAGACATCACTGACGTTGTTTTCTAATTTTTCCCTCCCTAACTCACTCACTCCCTCTATATAGGCCTATGTTGTTGTTGGTGGTGGTGGATGAATGGCATATATCACTGCATCTGTCATAGTTGTAATAAAGCATCATCATATCATATGTTTGCCAGTTGGCAATCAGTAGCCTGTGTACTGTATGCTAACATCTGATCAGCTGCCACAGTAGGACCTCATTACTGTAAAAGGACATCCAAACTCCCATAATGCCATAAACTGTGAGAAAATAAACACCAGGATACTATTTTAAAGTCAGTGTCCCATAATATGACCATTTACCACCTTTACATGTATTTATATTTGATAACAAACAAAATATTTTACTAATAGCATGAAGCAGGTTGAGGTGTAATTAGGGTACTGTTCATCACAAATTCAAATCTTCTCCATTTGACAGTGGGTCTCCTGAAAATATGTCACACAGCAGGTAATAAAAATCCTGTACAGGGGCTGTTTGGTGTTTGGATCCACAGAGCCCCCCTGGGATCAGCTAAAAAAAATAGTAAATCTGTACTCTCTGTTTAGGAATCTGTGTGCACGGTTTACAAACCATCCTCTTGGATTCATAATCCATGCACTCAGTTTACAAACCCACTGCCCACGGATTTGTAAACTGCGCCCTCATATTTCAAGGGCAAATCCGTGGGAATCCGAGAGCATGGTTTGTAAACCATACACACAGATTCCTAAACCAAGAGTGCAGATTTACTTGTTTTTTCTTAGCTGACCCCAGTGGGGAGCTCCATATGGATCTGTCTGCTCTACTTTGTACGGTATTTTTAGGATCCAGCACCTATCCTATCGGGCATTGGGATGTGCATGTCATTTCTGTCATTTCTTTCTTGAAAACAACCAGCTTTTAGAATAAGATGAGAATAATCATAACTCAAAGGTCGTTGTACAGAATGTCTTGTTTATTGGTTGTACTCATACATTTTTCAAAATTACTATATGCTTGGTATCTAAAGACTCTCAGATGAAGTGGTACTGTCTCTAAAGGCAGACTTAGTAACAGGACGTCACGCCTGGCGCACAGGGCAACTCTCACCACTGATGTTTTCTTAGAAACCAAAGATGTGTCATCCACAGATGTAGTCAGTTCATACTTCAGGAAATGTCAATATAGTTTACAAATAAGACCAATTGGACATACAGCTATCCCAATTAAATTATGTAATTAATAACCATTATATTATTCAATTAATATTGTTTGGATGATTAATAATGAAACAGTATATGTAAATGACCACAAGCAGTCTCATAAATTTAGTTTGATTTTTTCCATTTGTTTGTTTTGAAAATACGCCTGGTGAGTGTCACTGTGCTTTGCAGGAGCTCAGTCACATTACTGAGTCGACTTTTTTTTTTTTTTTTTTTTCTGAAATTTCATAATGCTATACACCTGTGGAGGAACAGCAGACACTATCAACACATTTGTGCTTATGTTTTTTTATGGTAAATATTTTCAGCTTTTGACATTACCTTTTTTTTCACAAGAACAGACTAGATTAATCTGTAATAAATTTTGTATACCAACATGCTCACAATGTTTCTGAACCCTTTTTTCTTTTTTTTTCTTTTTTTTTTTTTCTTTTTTTTTCTTTTTTTTTTTTTTTTTGCATCAAAACAACATACACCAAAACAGACACCCTTTTGTTTCAAACTGTATGTGCTGGGTCTACCATAGTGGTATCAGTCTAACGTGATTCTCTTTGTGGATCACAGATTCATAAAAGGCATGTAATAAGAGGAAAATAACAGGGCCTGCATTCATGTACAAGGACTTTAGTAGCTGAGCACTATAACAACTACTTCAGAAAAGAAAAAAAATAAAATCATAGACTGTAGTCGGGCACTCCAAATAACATAAAATGGCAAACTTTCATCTCTTTAGAGTCTCTCTTCCTTGCCATATCACACATTTGATTGAAAACACATTTGCAGTCATACTCTATTATCGGTTTCATTCATTTGAACATCACTTTTGATTCACTTCAGCTCAAAGAATCAAATATCAGACCATCTCACTTATTGTGAGGACAAAAACAGGTCAGCTCACAGTAGTTATCTACAATACAGCAATACTCATAAATAAAAATCTTTCTCTCTCATGACATACAGTTTCATATATTATTTGTGGCTGTGTTGTGCATGTGAGGTGGTGATTATTAACATATTCATCTTTTATTCAAATACTTTCCTGTTAGTGTTTCTTTGTTAACTTTATACATTGTGCAAAAACAGCTGCGGTCTAATCTAGAAGGCCACCATGTGTCTTGGTATTCAACTTCACTGTTCATCAGGCTTTTTTTTATATGAAAATCATCCCTTATAGTTTTGATGACTGATTTACCTTTGCGTTTAGTACCACAGGCACAATAGAAACATTTCAAAGTAAGCAAAAACATCTTGAAATGGCAGGCAGAGTCAAGCAAACACTTAAAAGCATCTGAGAGGATCTCAAATATTTTTGCTGACTGATCGGGTGAATGTGAACAAGCCTTAAACTTATCTGACTGATGAAAAATGCAGAAAAACGCTATGCAGCAATTCTGTTTTTACAGTCAGTGACTTAAAATTTAAGCCATGTTCACTACAAATATGTTTGGAACAATTCATTTAAAAACTGAGTTTACTTCTTAAATTTGTTTTTTGTTTGTTTGTTTGTTTGTGTTTTGTTTTGTTTTGTTTTGTTTTTTTGTTTGTTTGTTTGGGCAGTTCAGAATAACACTTTTGAATCCAGGTGGCAACAAATAACCTCACCGAAGATGCCTCAACTGCAAAAATCTTAAAAGGTTATTTAGTCTCATATTCAATAATATATATTTTTTTTGTTGTTGTTGTTGTTGAAATAAATGAAAAAAAAAAAAAAATAGCAAGAGGGATGAAATAATCTCACTTGTTTCCAATGTAGTTTCACACAACAAGTATAAATATGCTGAGACAAGGTAGAATAATACAGATCAGCCCACTAGTATCAACAAAATGTCACTAGATTCAAGAAAATTCCGGAAACAAGTTGACTAGCAGACAAATGGGACTATCTCAACCCTCTGGCTGATTTTTTTTCCCTTGGTTTTGAAAAAAGCAAGATTTTTAGACTCCTTAGCCGGCTTTCTCCTGTTGTGCCGCTGTGAGCTGGGCCACAACACAAGCTGGGCCTCAAACCGCAGCAACAAAAAACATCCACATTTCCACTGTTGCGCTGATTGCCCCATAGTCTTGCCCTATAACCTGCCGACCACATGCCGCCTCGATGTAAACGTCACACATGCATGAGTTGGAAGTAGGAAGCGAGTGGATAAAGTCTGCACACCATGGCACCAACTATCTACTGCAGAACGACATACCAGGGGATTTTTTTTTTTCTTTGGACACCACTTTGTGCGTTGTGTGCTTCAATAACTGCCATGTACTGAGATCTCAGTTTTTTCAGTTTTTGGCAGACCTGTCCTGTTGTGTGTGGGCCAGCTCTCTCACTACATATTGCATAACGTCCTCATTTCAGCAAACACCGTCGATTTGACGTTGGACATTATCCTCTGCCCAGATAGTGAGCAGAGCCCTGATGTCCTCATTTGACCAGGACTGCTACTTGTTCTACATTTGTCTTTTCTCTGTTATTTCTCTGCTACAGAAGCGAGCTCCTCTGCAGACACCCGTACTTACCAGCTGCATCGTCTCCCCACTTATCACCCCTAACTCCTCCTCAGACCTTGGTTAGCCCTCTCTGGCCCATGGGTATTCGGTGGGCCATTAGCACCTAGAAACTGGCCTCGACATAGCCCCACTGAAGTCCTATCAAAGGCTGGAAGTGACGGTGGAAATGTAACTGGCCTTGGCACACACTAGCATGACAGCGTTTGGCACAGCAGCGGAAAGCCGGCTACTATGAGACTTAAGCGCTTATTAAGATGGTGCACTTCATTCAGAGTGAGAACTTTTAACCGACTAAAGAAAACAACTCCAAAACAGGCTCAGTTTTATAAGTTTTATGTATAAGAAGACAGATGATCCTCAGGTCCTCATGCTTTGAAAGCCCAACATAACACAATGAACTCAAGACTATTAGCTCTTAACTCTTACGAACAACAGAGAGGGTGAATTACAGCAAAGAGTGACAAGCGCATCATACTTGTCCAGCTTCCCTCCCCCACGTCTCCCTATCCTCACGTAAACTCTCTTCCCCCGCAGAGCGACCAGTTCACCAAACTCTGTTCAGCTTCTACTGAACTACCACTACTACTGATGAATCCAGCTACTTGTGAATCCATTTGACTTTGGTTTACAAGAAATTGTTTTTCTGTAAATGGATAGTGAAATGAATATTATGATCTAAATGAATCAAAAACAAAACACAAGAAGATAAAAAAGTGGCTATATTTTGAACCAAAGAAAACAAACTAAAGATGTGGTCGCGCCGTAAATGTAGCTGCACAAATGTACAGTCTGTGACAGCATCAGCGTTTCTATATAATAGTTCCATAGTTGCGTTTGACCAGGCTGCATCTTTGCATCTTTGCTTTTGAGTTCTCAGCAAACCTTTCCATCAGTCATTGCATGTGATGGATAACCGTGTGGCCGTGTGTGAGACCTAACCAAAACTTTAATATCGATTGCACAATTGCTGCACTGATTGCTGAATTGTGGCAGCCTACAACGACTGTTTCTGAGGCAATGTCAGACAAAGGTGCTGACAAACCATTTGTGGCACGGCTTTCTGGCAAAAGAACCACCTTACTATTTGTTATGGTCATATGTTATATATGTTACAGGCAGTGTTGGGGAGTAACTTGTTACATGTAACTAGTAAATAAATTACAAAGTAAATGTAATTATAATCCATTACATGTAATGTAATTAAAGTACAGCTACAAAATCAAAATGGTGATTACTGAGGCCTTACATCAGGATATATTCTTTTCAGTAAAAAGCTTGTGTAGAATATGACATTAATTCTGTCACTTTGCATCTTTTCGCCGTGCAGGAATGTCAGCATATTTCCAGACAATGTTAGGACAAATCTGAGTGCAACACCATCAAGGGTAGGACGTTTTACAAGGAGCTACATGTAGACAGGCTCTGTTCATCCGGCAGCAGGCCATCAAATTTGAACGTCGTTTTTTTTAATAGTTCTCTTCTCTGTGGATTTGCTCCGCCTCTCGTCTGCCAATCAAATCGACGCTCTAAGCAGTTGATCTGCCATGCCGGCGACCGGCCGACCACGCCAAGGTGGTTTATTGTTTGTGATCTACATATTTGTCATTTGTTTTGGTGTTTGTGCTTTAAAATCAAATCATTCCAATCTTAATTCAAGCTCTGCTGTTCAGTACTGTTGTGATATATACACTGTCTGGCTTCAATTTATGCTTTTAGGACTTTCCAGCTTTATTGCCCAATTTAAACCATTAGTTAATAATAAAAAAAATGTAATAAGTTACATTGCTTTGATGATGTAATTTAAATAGTTACATTACTAATTACATTTTTATAGGGTAACTAGTAATTTGTAACATATTACATTTCAAAAGTAACCTTCCCAACACTGGTTATAGGTGTATACTACTTCCTCCCATAGCCCTATTGACCCAAACTCTAAATATTAAAAACATGAAAAGCCGTATTACATTAGCATCAGTCTACTGCATCACCAAGAAACAGCGTAGCAGCCACACCTTATGGATCTGCATTTTCTGTTACATACATACAATAGAGTATAATACATTATTGGGGTTATGTATGATGGATGACATCTATGTACATATGATATGTGGTCTGGTTTAACATATTTCAACCAATAAGATAGATGACTCTGAAAGAAATGGTAATATTCCAGCAATGTACAAAAATAAATCATATTCATTGTATTGACATGAACAAAATGGTTCATTTGTATGTAGCACCTATTGCAACTGACCATATATTATAATAAACCATAGCAGACATATGGGCACCGTTAAATATGTTCAGAAATCTATTATTTTCTTAGTACCATGCTCAATATTTAATTTGCATGAATTGATTCCCTGACAGGAAATATATTTTATGGGCAACATAAGGGGATTAGATAATCTCTATGAATTCATAAGCCTTTAGATAGAAAAATAAGTGTAATAAAACATACAGTATTTTTCTTAATTAAGCATTTCTATTAACATATCAAGGATATTTTACTAATAAACTGATCTGTTATTAATCTGGTGAATAAGATATTGTACATATGTTATACTTAAATGTGTGTGCTTTTGATTTAACTCTATTATTTGTGCTTTGCAGAAAGCTATGATTGTTTATTAAGCCCAGTCCTCTGCAATGATGCAGTTCAGTTAACAGTTTCTCCTTGAAAGTGCGATCCATCTCTTTTTCAATTTCATTGTCCTTCCACCAAACAGCTCTTTCTCAGCCTTCATCTACACCTGACAACTCATTAGGATTTATAACACTATTTACTATAACTATTTAAAACTTTTATCTATACCACAGCCCACTGCAAGTACTCAACAGCTTTCAGTCGTGCTCTTCACAAATACCTTGAGTTTTAACTGAAGCCATGATTATCAAACACATACATCTGTTACCAGTAGATTAACAATGCACAACTTTTGCAGCTACCCTGTACCTCAGCCCTAGATAACAAAAAAAAAAAAAAAAAAAGTCTTAGCAAGCCATATGTACATTAACCATGAGGAAGAGAGCATTTGGAGGCCTCCTTTTCTTGTATTTGTTGACAGGACATACTTTATTTCACAATTATTTTCTTTTTGTCTCTCATCATCGTCCAAATCTCACTATCACATCGGTGGTTTTATAATTAATAATAATAATGATATTTAAGCATGACATGTCTGTGTGCTTTTGTGTGGTCATTTGCATTCAGTATTCTCATGCCATTCATATATTACCAACCAGTCTTTTCTTATATATCTTTATGACAGGGGTGCCACTCTGCATTCACACGCTGCTTCCCGACGGGAGTGACCACCTGAACCCTCTCCCTTGCCGGGTGTCTCAATCAGAGAAGTCAGGATTCTGGAGGCAGCACAAAATTTTCCACTCGTGATGTAATGGCTATTTCCAACATGACCAAATAGAGCTTGGAAATGTTAATTCTATACAGTCAAGGTGAAAAATAACCACAAGGACTAATTTCAGATACATGGATTTTCCTTGATAAGTGATAATCAGCTTCCTGTGGTATTTATGTACTAACCCACAAGCAAGTGAATGCAGAGTCCAATAGTGCTGTGGACGACTGAGAGGCTGCAGGTCGTCCTTCCAGCCAAATGCCTCACCACTAAAGAATTTCACTGATTAGTCCTTACTCTCAGGTTAAAGCCGTGTTAATCAGTGAAATTACTGATTAAGGTGTTTGGCTGGAAGGAAAATGTGGCCCGTGTGTGACACCGCTGCTTTAAGGCACCGTGATATGATCCAACTAGTGCCTCGAATAAGAGTAAAACATCAAATTTCAATCAATTCCCCATCAGGGAAAAATACAGGGTGTTGTGGAGCTGCACTGCCTGCCATGTCTGTTTCATTACCACCATTGCAATACATCCTGACGCTGACACAGACAGTGTCAGGATTACATAAATGACTACATGAAAGATGGCTGATATATATTGAATACATGGTACAGTACATCTTTGTCGATAACCCACAGGCTTCATTAATAACTGTAAACACTGGACAAGAACCACATCTATCAGCTCTATTGCCAGACCTGATCGTCTGTAACTATTGATTACCGCGTCAACAGGGAGGGCAGAGAGCATCACTCTGTTATGGGAGGCTGAGAACACGCAGCTATCCTTACTCATTTTATCTGTTTTTATTACATGTGTCATATTGAGCTTGATTATAATGAGCTCATGATCGATTGCTGTGTGTGCATGTATCCCTCACTCCCTGCTCATGGTGTCGGTGCTGTAAGCGTGCCTGTGCATGTGTGCGTGTGCTAAGAGCACGCTTTATCTGTGTTACGCCTTAGTATTTCCCCCGTGGTTCTGCCACCAAATCAAATCCTTCGGTCCTTCGGTTATCCCTGACAGTTTAACCTGGACTTTGCTCTGCATCCAGCCAACACGGTGCAAATCTATTTAAGTCACTGCAGTTTGATCCACTTGGGGTAGGTCTGCGATACCAGTGATAATAGAAGGAGTAAATTAATTGTGGTGGTGATGAAATCATAGCTCCTCCTGCCTCTGAGGTCCCCCAGTGTTTCCAAAAGTGTTTGAATCGACCCAGCTGTTTATGCCACCCTGGCAGCAGAGAGCTGCGGGTGTATTTATAGTGAGAGCGCTGTCGGGACAGCATGAATTATTAATGGGTCCTGATGCAGATTTATCTGTGACCTCTAGGCCACCTGGGTGTGGACACACACACACACACACTTAATTTGTGTGATCTGTGTGGACTAAAATTGTGTGTGTTTGTTTTTTTTTCATGGATTTCAGTGGTGTGAAATGATGGTGGATGACACTGTGCAGCCAACTTGCAGTAACCCGCAGTGTACCCATTAGAAAGCCTTCGGTTGGTTGATTCATCAAGCTATGCAACTTTGATTGGTCCTCAGGGATAAATTTTTCAAAGTCTAAAGCATTCAGCAAAGTACAGCACATACTTACATACAGTAGGCTACATACACACACATACATACTGTACATACATCAATAAGAGAACAGTCTGGTCTTAATGCATCTTGCTAGCTTCTGTGTAGACTTTTGACCTACTAGCATTTAGGTGACTGTTCCCCCAGACTCTGGATTTGAACAAGAGTACTGTCATCTTCCTTTAGTTGCAAACATGGTCAAAAAGCATGTAAACTGATCCTTGGCCTCATATCGCTGTGAGACTTCAGTCCCTGTTTTCTGCTTTCTACTTCCTGTGTCCCGTTTCCTGGATCAGAGGCGATACTTTCTGAGCAGGTCGGCCTGCCACATGTACTTCCTCTCAGGGAACCTCTCGGGGATCTTGATCTTGCGGAAGTCTTGAATGCACTTTTCAAGCTCCTCCTCGACGGTCAGCTTCTCTTTCGCCGGCCTCTTCTTGGAGGTGCTAGTGTCACGTGAGCTTGCCGTTAGCGTGCGCAGCAAGTCACTCTTCCGCCGTTGTTCAGACTGTTGGAGCATCGCAACCGGGCCTTTCTTCAGCGGCCGGTCCAGAGTCTGGACGTGGGAGTGGGGGTGTGGCTGGCGGCTGACTGGCCCACAGATGACCGTTCCCTGGGGAGAGCTGGCCTCTGACTGGCTCTCGGAGCTGGAGGTGGAGAGCTCGTTGAAGGAGGTGACGCTCTCGCCCTCGCCATCACCCTTGTGGTTCTTGCAGCAGCAGTCGCATGGAGGGGAGGACCAACGTGATGGACCACCTGGAGAAAGAGAGGCAGAGAAACAATGAACATAAGAGAAAGCAATTGCTTCTCTCCACAGCACCTTTGCTTTCTAGGTCATCCAGACAGACGTGCAGGGAGAGAGAGAGAGAGAGAGAGAGAGGGCGAGAGGCAGAAATCAGTCAGACACAAGAATAAAACGAGGGTCAGAAAGCGTAAGGGCAGACAAAAGAGGGGAAGTCAGCTAATGCCAAAAGGCTATCACCTAGAACAAAGTGACACAACATAGAGGACAATTGGCTGGTGTCCAGTCTAATAATGGAGGTGAGCTGGCTGACTGGCTGACAGCCTGTATTGTTCAGAGAACTATCCTCATGAATCCTAACTCACACCATGTAAAGACTGCTCTGTCACTGCACATACTGTGCAAAAAATTTCCATCTCACCACATTATTTAGCCTCTTTCAGTGGTAAAAAGACTATTTTTCTTCCAACAAGTGAAAAAAATCCGCTAGTGCGATGAGATACCCCCACCTCAGCATCAATGTAGTTTCACTTGTTCCAGAAATCTGTGTGAAGAAGTATAAATTTGTTGAAACAAGTCAGAATACGGCAGATCTGCCCACCAGTATCAAGAAAATGATCCTCAATTCAAGGATATCCTGGGAAACAAGTTGATAAGCATTCGAAACAAGTCTGTCAATTTACAGATAAACTCTAAGGCGGTTAAGTAAAAACGTGTAGCTTGGATTATTTGCTATGCTGTCACCAGCCTACACACACAACCACAAACTCAGTGAAACAAAACACAGACACTTCCACTGCAGTACCAAGTGGGACTGATGAGGGCTAGGGTCAACTCAACACATCTGTTGAGATCAGAAGCATCAGTAATTGGAAATTATTGATAGAAAATTATCCAAATTTGTCTACATTTTCAAAAAGTTGTAAAGATAAAAGTCTTATGAGTAGTCAAACATTGTAAAAAAAAAAAGATTTTTTTCTGTCTCTTCATTTTTTTTAAGTGCTCTCTTTCAGTCTCCAAAATATGCTAAATCTTATGTAATCATGATGTAATTTTTCTGCAAAGGTTGTGAAGTGCCAGTGTTTGGCAGGGCTTAGATGGAGCTGCTTGCCTCTCACACATTCATCCATTCAATCCTGACCCCATTTAAACTGGACGACTGATTCCACCTGACCTTGATATTATACAGTGAGTTCTTATCGAATCAGTTACAGAGAATTCAGTTGACAAGCGCAGTTATCAGGAAAAAAAAAAATGTTGGCATTTTATGATTCCGCAGATGAAGGATAAGTTGAAATATCTTATTGTAAAGGTTTGTTACATAAGTATAAGGTCACATGACATTAGCACAGGGTCTAAATGTTTCAGTGCAACGTATTATTTCTTCAGAAATCTTGACATTTCAGTGTATTTGTTAGTTTGCAAAAATGTAAAACGCTAATATTTTATCCTGGTGATTGGGGTGGATGAGGACAAGGAGGCCGACTGCTAGCTGTGGTCTTGACAATATCACAGCAAAAGCAACAATCCTGATCCACTGTAATAAGGAATCAATTGTACAACCTAACGATGTCAACGTTACACAGCACTGCAGGCCAAAAGACACAGAGGAGCCAGAGCAGCACCACACCTTTCACTGCAGGAAGCGGCCATTTATTTTTCATGCTAACCTCTTGAATAATTGAAGGGATATCTATTGCTGATGGATTCCTCTCTGTTTAGTGAGGAGGAAGATCAAAACCCATGAAGTACACAGGCAAATGCGCCCCCCCACCCCCTTCAACAAACACAAACCACACACACAGAAGCACAAACACCAGCTTCCACTTTCCACCCATCTTCTTTTCATCAAGTTCAATAGCGCCGCATGTTTCTTTTCATGTGCAGCTTAGCATTTCACTTCAAACAGATAATATGTGACCATAAATAACGCAGCTTAAAATAAATGCCCGTGCTTTTAATTCTGCTTATCGTCAACAGCATACTTATCTTGTTTTGTTTCGAAACAGCAGAACAGAAATCAATTCATCCACCCAATATTTGTTTCCATGTCTAACTGTTATAAACAAGTCTCAGGCCACCACATATCGTGGCACAGTGGTAACTATGTTTATGTGTGTGTGTGTGTGTAAGTGGATGAAATATTTCACGGACAGCTTTTACACAGACCTTTTCACTGTCGGAGTATGAATGGCAGGAGGTGTACAACAGTGCATGGAACTACCTTGGAACATGAACACACACACACACACACACACATTTGCATGCACACATTCTGCCATCAAAGGGACTGACAGAAATAGAACACGGTGGCGCCCCTACTAGCTCTGGATCGCTTTAATTACCGGTGGCGTCTACAACTTCTATCAAGCACAAATGCAAACGTGCCTCCACACACGCACGCACACACACACACACACACACACACACACACACACACACACACACACACACACACACACACACACACACACACACACACACATTTGCATACACTCAAAAGCCTCACAAAAGTACAGGCAATAGGTAGTATTTATAGCTGGATAATGTGCAGGTAAACACAAGCCTTTGCAGCTGCACACATGTATGAGACTGAAACAAGAAAAGAAAATAGGTACACTTCAGCTAAACGGTGAATGCAATCCCCCGACGAGTGCTGTGGTGTCTCCTCCCTCCTTTGTTTAGGAATGCAGGAATTAATTTGTGTCACTCTGAGTGAATAGGGGACCCCTTGATCGATGAGATGCAGGCTCATAATTGGTGTTGTGAAAAATGGCCTCGCTACCTGCTGAATTGTTAAAGCTGCCAGTAACCAATCTGCCTGTCCAAATAACATTAACACAATGGGACACAGTAAAGCTGCAGTGATAAATATCATAACTTACAGAAGCTTTGTGTAAATGTGTGTGTGTGTGTGTGTGTGTGTTCATGTGAGGGAGAGAGAAAGATGATGTGTATGGACATTTGTACTGATGATATATTAGATTCTGTTCAAATTCCTGTGTTTAGTAATTACAAACGCCTCTTAGCTCTTCATATGTCTTGACAGGGACACGCTATTATAATTTACAGGTACTGTGTGCGGCTATTAGCCTCACTGACAGTGATGACTACCAAAGAGGGATTTGATCTGCCATTTTTGCCAGCTGGATTTTCTTTCAAAGCTTAGGCCTCATGACTAATTGGCTGGTAAATAATTGACTGTGAAAACCACTTACACTGAGGTGCCTATTTCTACTTAGCAACCCAATCATCGATAGCTGGGATTTGTTAAATAAGTCTTTCTAATTGAGTGGTGTCTGTTCTCACCTACGCAGCGATAAATATGCTCTTTGTTTAGTTTTCCCAACTGGAGGTATCATTATGCAATGATGATATTTTGTAGTGCATCAACCAGTGTCAGTTGCAAATTCATTATCTCTCACTAATTGTAGTGAGAAACAAAGTGTGCAGACCTGCAATCGCTCCTTTGCATTTCTACTCTAGGGTTATAATTTCTCGCTAATTATGGTGAAAACTAAACCATTGTTTTTGTCTTTTCAATTCAAACAAGTTTTTTTTTTCCTTTTTTTTAAACTCTGCAATGCCTCTCTTTCCTGTAATCCCAATCACTTAACTCACATCACAAAGATTTGTCACACCTCAACTTCTGAGTTTGTGACCCCAACACAATAAAAAAAATAAATAAATAAAAAAGGCAGGGAGAAATGAAGATGAGCCTGTACACGCCCGCCCATGTGTCCATCCATGAAATCTCAATTAAAATCTCAAGAAGTACCACTCTGGTTTCGATGAAACTTGGAGGGTTGATGCATCTTGGCACTGAGTTCCAGTGTTTCAAAAAATTGGCACCAAAATTATAGGTCAAAATATTTAACTTGAAAATGATATCTCATACATCACTGGTGCGATTTTGATCAAACTTGGAGGGATGATGCATTTTGGCACCATGCTCAGGTTTTTAAAATCCACACTGATGGAGGTGCTATAATTTAAAGAGCACAATTTTAAGCTCTGGCAGGCCAAGACTCCTACATCACAGGTCTGATCTTGATGAAACTTGGAGAGGTGATGCATCTTGTTACTGACTGGCCCAAGGGATGCCTGCACAATTCGAGAGGGACGACATGTCTACATGTAACTTTGCCTGTTTTCCCTCTACATTAATGATCTCTGTCTCTCGCTCTCCCTCTCGCTGTCACCTTCCCATGCCAGGCTAATATTATTTAAATTGCACATACTGTGATGCATATCACTGCATCTTGCCTCTATACCCAAAATAATGAGCTAAATATCCTTTCCAACCAGTTCTGCAATTCACCGAGTGGTTTGATGTAATGTATATGTGCTGTGTGTGTTAAAAGACAGCATGTATATAAACACGCATCCTTTGATGTGTGTATATATATATGCATCCTTTGAAAAATATTCCCATTTGGCTATGTGTAATTGCACTGCATTTTTTCTCTAAAACGTAAGCATGCATGGTGATGGAGAAAACAAACATTATTTTTAAATAAGACCACTCCCACAAAGTGCTCTAACATTAAAATGTCTCAATATAGTTCACATATTTCTAGCCTTCATGAGTAAGATTGTCAGCATTAAATATTAATAATTGTTTGAATATGATAATATTGTTCCTTATGGTTTAATAATTATGAGAGTTCCAGGAGTCGGTCTTTTCTTTTCTGATGAAAAAAAAAGTACTCAATGCTCACTGTTCATATTAAACAGTAGAGTTCTTGAGGAGAAGGCATCCTCCTACTTATCGGTCATGTCCTCTGTGTCATGTTAAAATTTCTGAAGGATGTCAGGTCAGAGGCAGGAGAAAGGAGGGACAGCAAGCAAAGGAGTGGTTTTAAATTTTAACTCAGCTCTAATGTCGTTTTTTTGTGATTTTTGCCAGCTTCAACATTTAAAACATAGACTCCTGCTGAGTTTTTGGCCACATTTTTTGGCACAGAGGGGCTATAATCCACATTTTGAACGATTTTTTGGAATGATAGGGATTGCACACAGTTCCAGATTGTTTTTATCTTTTTGCTTAATGACCCTATCGGCAGAAGAAAGAGGCACAGCTAAAGTTGGACAACGAAACAAACCTGACAGTGATGCTGAGTGCAGAAAACTCACGGAAAAGCAGACACCAAAGGGATCATAAAAGGAGACAACATATTAAAGGGATACTTCACCTAACAGTTATTTATTTTATATGATGCTCAGCCCGAGCTGTCTCGAATATCTGGTTAAAAAAAAGTTTTTGATCCCATGGCTCACTGAGAGCAAAGGTTCCAAAATCTGGAGCCACTGAAGTCTGACTCAGTGCACTGGCCGAAGTGTCAGAGCAGCCAGTGAGTGAATACAGCAGCACTCCTCGCTGGAGGCAGGCCTTCAGTTCTGGGAAGGTGCAGGCCAGCTGTGCACAGGAGCTCCTGTATGAGGCATGTCCCAGTAGTGGTTTACTCAGCAGTTTATTTTGCCATAATTACATTGGTGTAGGGCATACTACACATATACTGTAAATGGAGAGACCACACAGTACACCACGGGTTTGAGAATTTGAAAGGAAGTTTTCATATCCTTAAGCTGCTTAGCTGTGTAGGCCCTAGTAATATATTGTTTTTAGTTTGTACCTTTTTAGTCAATTTAAGTTATGGTTCCTTTTTTATAACCAGCTCAACTAATGAATTATTGCTAATTTCTGTGGTTAAACTCATGATGAACTCTCTTACTGTACATATGACCAAACTAAACTCAGCTGAACTAATACTGTTGGATACAAATGCATGAGATTAAAAACCTTTTCTTGTCAGACATTCAGAGGCACTGGTGGTGAGTACATGATGAAAACTGAAAATAATTTCTTCAATTATGGAGCTTTTGAAGACAGTACATAGAGAATCGATTTTACAGATCCTGGATGCTGAGGTAGGTTGGCCTCATCCAGTGACCTGTAATCTTATGAAATATTGTTTTGCTTCAGCAATACAGAGGCAGAGGAGCTTAAAGGCACTACACTGTAACCATAACATCATGACTTGTCAAAGGACACTTGACTGCTCACTTATCATAGCATGTTCATTAGGCCATAGCTACAATGTAATGCAAATGCAACATCTTCAACCATAAGTGTCACAGTCACCTCCTGCTATTCTAAGCCTACTGACTGATCGGTGGAATCTGTGTGTGTATGCATGTGTGAATTTATCTGCGTGTATATGTAGAATCCCTATGTTTACACTCGCATGTGGGCAAGGACAAACTCCCCTTCAGGGCTGGAAGCGCATGTGTGTATGTGTGTGTAGCTGCGTTTCTGTGCATATCCATACTTCTCGCCTTACATGTTTGTATGTGTTCACATGTGCATGTGATTTATTTGTGTGCACCCATGGCTATGTTTGTGCATATGTCTGTGCACCAATGTAGGTCAGTGTGCATGTATGTGTGCATGTGCATTTCTCAATATGTGTGTAGGTGGATGTGTACAAGGGGTGAGCGTGTGAATGTGTTTAGGTGCTTATGTACAGCCTCCTCTCATATTCGTTACATGCATGTTTTTGAGGGTGCATGTGTGTGTGTGTGTGTGTGTGTGCGCCTGTGGTCATCGCGCTGTGTGTAAGTGACATTGGCCTTGGAAGTATTATCTGTTTGCCGCTGGGCAGAGAAAAGGAGGCTGGTGTCAGGTGGGGTTCCCCCTCCGTGTCATCAGAGGTGTCAGACTGTCGGCCGTGCCCCTGGTGAGCATCACTCAGCACACACACACACTTGTTTTGTATGTGTGTGTGTGTGTGTGTGTGTGTGTGTGTGTGTGTGTGTAGGGGGTTGATTCATGTGTTCTTATGTCGTTCCTCTTCCAAGGAGGTAGGAGGAAGTCTGACAGAAGTCTAATGACTGTCACATGCTATTACCACACCACACACACACACACACACACACAACACACACACACAAGCACACACACAGTGCTCCTTGGCAGGGGCTTCAGGCTCTGATGTATTGATCTCAGCATGGACCTCCACAGTTTCAGTTAGCCCCAGCCAGTAAAGTGACCTGGCTGCCACACACTGGACTCACACGAACACACATGCACACACATGCAGACAGACAGACACACACACACACACACACACACACTGCCACAAACACCGCCACACACACATATACCTCATTTTTCATCCATCTTTCTCACCCCTCCATCATTCCCTCACACTGGCCATCATTTATTTCTGTCATCATCCACTCATCCTCATGTCAGTGGGAACATCACTGATCAAACAGAGCAGAGAACCAACAAAGGCATTAAATGACCATCACTTTTCTCATGCAGCAGCATAGAGATAACAACCAGCTGGCTCTACATTATCCCACCTATTACACATCTACTTATGAAAGATAAAAAATAATGAGACACACATATTGTTGTTTTTCATGTTTAAAGATGAAGGTGTCATTGTTGGCTAGGTTCACTGACAGCAGTAAATGGACTGGACAAAACAAACCCGCTTGAGGCAAGTGTCCGTATATGGTCAGCTATGACAATGACAAGTGATTATGCCGAAATACTGGAGCATAGAATGCAGAAATGAGAATTGCACTAAGCCATGTAATAAAGGTAAATATGAGTCTTTGGAATTGTGAGTACAGAAGATCTATATTTACATATTCATAACATGTAGGATTATTCTAGGTAGAGTAAATGGTAATTTCTTCTTGTGTAGTCTGGCAAGCAAAACAAAGGAATGGGCTATTCCTGTGTACAACCTGACTGTGTTTGATGGTAAATAAAAAAAAAAAAAAAAAAAAAAATCAGTGGAGTTTTTCCTCTCCTCTCCATCGATGTTTGCACAAGTGTCTACCGTCATTAGCATATATGTAGCACTGTAGAGTGCACTAGAAGCATGTACTATTCCAAAATATACAGAAAAATCTGAAAACAAAGCGGAAGCGAAGAAATGAATGGTCGTCGCCTGACAGCACAGGATGACATTAGCGTCGTTTTGGAAGTGCTAAAGCAGAATTTAGTTGTGCGTGCTGTGTGTGCTTATGCCAATGTGACAGTGTAATGTGTCACTACGCTCTAATGTTTGTCGGACACATGGGCCTGCAGATTTGTTCTGTGTGCAGTTGAGATTTTTGGGATGTGCCCATCAGCTGCTGTGTGAGTTATAGCCACTCAAAAACCTCTGACATGCGTCTGTCCGCAGAGACGTTTATACACCCCTCTGCAGAAGAATGTTTCCAGCTCCAGGCTCCTCCCCCTCCTCTTCTTTCTGCTCTTCCTCTGTCTTGTCCTTTCGACTCCACTCCTGTATTTTTTTGTCCCTTCTGCTCCTCCTCCATCTCTGCCAGACTTCACCTATCTCCGTACCTCCCCGGCCACCCATTCATCTCCACTTCTCCATCCTTCTCCTAATGCCTGTATCGATGCGTCGGTGCATCAGTGGAGGTGTATGGACGATTGCCCTCTGATTGATTTCTGTCATACAGCCTCTCAGCACTGGGAGGCCGTTCAGTGGAGATAAATGATGTTGGCACAACAAAAGCAAATAAACCTCTACTATCTATCACTCCCTCCGTGTCTGTTTTTTTTTTTTTTCTGTCTTCTAGCTCTGTGCGTCTTTCTCTGTTTCTTACTCCTTCCCCCCTCCTCGCTCTGTCTCTCTCCCTCTCTCTCTCTCTTTCTCTCTCTCTCACCCTTGGTCTTTCTTCCCTCTCGTTTGCTCATCCTCTCTCTTCCTTAGTCTCTCTCATCTCTCTTTCATCTAATTCTGGCTTTTTCTCTCCCTCTGCCTGTGGCTCTCTCACTTTCCGCCCGTCTCTTCCCATTGCTCTTTTAACCTGTATCTCTATCAGTCTGTCTTATCTTTTCTCAACTCATCCTCTCTCCCCCCTTTGTCTCCCACTTATTTCATTTTGCATTTTGATTAGGAAAACAATATGTTTCCTCTGCCCGATGAGGTTGATGACAGCTCTTGTTGCTCAGTCATTTTAGCAGAGCAGCACTATTCTGAGAGACACAGAATAGATAAATAAGACATACCCAATTATTGATCACTGGGAATAATACAGACTAGCTTGACGAGCGTACTGTATAAGTGGACCGGCAAACACCAGGATTTACTGATCCTACATAATGAAGAAAACAAGACGTTAAGCTCACTGATTGAAAATAAATTTTAATTAATTTCTGCTCTATGTAGCATAGAAAATCATATTATTCCAGAAAATTCCGTAAGGAGAAATCCAGCCTCAGATACTCTTACACTGTCACATATCATAAAGCTCTTACATTGGGTTTGTTGCAACAGTTATTTTGTGATGACGTGTTATAATTTACTTTTTTGTAGCGCTTGCTTTCCTTTAACCTGCGTCATTTGCCTCTGCTTCAATTAGTGATTTCCTACATTTCCCAGAATGCCCTCCGATAATGCTCGGTAAATGTGTGTGACCTTGTGGACATATGTGGACAGAGCAGTAATGATGGCAATAGCATACCGAAAGCGAGAAAGAAGGTTTTCCAGATAAGAAAAACTGAGAATAAGGCAACATGTCTTCTGACTGCAGTACATTCTGGTCTATTGAAGCCTCTTTGGGTGGAGAAGTGGGTGTCTGTTTCAGGCTCTGATGTATTAATGGATTTCTCCCTGTATAATTATTAAACAGTGGTGCAAAACTGAAGTTCTACAAAGAAGAGACACCCAAAAGCTGACGTTTGCTGTTGATGTTTTAGATCTTTGACACATTTTCTGCAGTTAAACTCCACTGTAGCTGTGAAATACCTCAAAGTGATTCTGCATCATCTGCATTTGACCAGGAAAATTAAAAAGGAAAGGAAAGGAAAGGAAAGCAGAGAGGAAAAGAAAGCAAAAAGAAAATATTCCAAACAACAAAATGGACCCAGAAATGTGAGGTATATCACCAATAGCTGTTATTTTTGACACTTGTAGTGTTTTAGAGTGGATTTTTCTTGACTTCTCTACACAGTCCAGTGGGTGGAAACTGTTGGATTACAGTACAGTGAATTAGGGCTTTGTAAAAGGACACTATAATAACATAATGCCACAGGCAAAGTGTAAGCCATAAGGCGTTCTCCGATGTATATATTACATAAGCTTCAAATACACTCTTTTAATACCAGAATATGGTTGTATAGTGTGCATCCACAATTTAAAAGGAATTACTGATGGATCTAAAACCTTATAATATTCAGTCTTATGCAGCCAAAAACAAGAAAGAGGGAAAAAAGAGAGAGAGAGAGAACTTGCTCTTCCCTTGTGCATCAGACCAATGTGCAGCACCACAGAGAATCAATCAGTAAAGAGAGAAAAGAGACGTTGGCAGTCCTCTGGATGATTTTCTGGGCATATGAGCCTATTTTCTGGTTCAGAGTTTATATCACTGCTCTGAAATGGAGTTTATTTTACTTCTAAAGCTTCTACAAACATCCTGTTGGTCCACAAAGCGTGTCCCAAAGGTGTACTGCATACTAATACTAAAGAATATTCATCTTCATTGTGTACTGTATTGGTAATGAGTATGACAGAAATTCAACATACTGCACTGTTTTATACTAACTGGAAATTATGCAAGACATCTGCTGACAGCAGCATCATGTGACCTATGTCTTGACATCTTCTGATGCACACCAAATTAAATTTGAAAAACATCAAACAAACAGCCAACACATAGTAGGCTGTCTACACATGTAGCCTATTATAGATCTAGATTTTTTTTGTTTTGTTTTTTTTCATACTGTTACTGTTGTCATTCTGAGATGATAGAGATGCTCCTGTTGATGAGAACTGACCTGTTTACTTAAATTTTTCAAATCATAAGTAGCTCCTCCTCTACTGTTACATGCTGCACTGTGGGACAACAGCACACAGTACCCAACAAAATACAAATTGAGTCTGTATGATCACATTTTTTTATCATGTTGCATTTTCATATTTTTATAGTGTGAACACCCTACATACTCAAAACTGAAGTCAGTCTTCTTGTTCTTTGCCAGGTGGAGCAGCTGCAGATGCTAGAGTAGGCTACCTCCTGATGTGATAATAATGAAATATTTTATTTTATCTGATGATAAAAAATCTTTCTCTTTCCAATTGCCCGCCTCTACGAGCAAGTCATAGAGCTGGTAAGGATTCAGTGCCTTGCTCAGGCAGTGGTGGACAGTAACAAGTTACATTTACTTTAGTATTGTACTTGTACATTTTTTGAGCAACTGTACATGAGAATTTGTTGGGGTTTTTTTGGAGACTCATGCTCCACTTTTAACTTTTGATTCCATTAATTTTCTATTAAAGTTGACGTTACTCTTTACTTTCAAGCATAGCTTTGAAGTCAGCTGTTGATTTTTTTTTTTTTTTTTTTTTAATTTTCTAAAATTCGATTGGCCACACTCTGTTCCTCACAGGAGGAAAAATATTCACTCTTATCTGGATTTGATGTAAAAGCAGAAACATGTCATCCAGCTCTGTGAAACAAGCGTAAGCAAGACGCATCTATTCCATTACAGGATAGCGTGAACGACTAACCCGGCGGTGGTGAGTGCATTTGTGTAGCAGAGTGGTTCTACAAGGAAGTCAGTGCATTCATTAAATGGTTTCAGAGTTACCAGGTTCTGTAAATGCATTGTGAAAGCAATACACGATTGCATTGATATTAAAAAGAATATGGACTTTTGAATACTTTTTAAAAGCAAGTACCCCGGTACTTTAACTCAAGTAAAAAACTGACTGAGCAACTTTCACTTGCATTTGACCAGGAGTATCTCTATTTTGACTCAAGTGATGGGGTTGTGTTTTGTCCACCACTGTGCTTAGGGATACTCCAGCAGGGAAGATGCTTGCCAGCACATAAACCTGAGCCGACTCCTCCAGTTGAAAGTCAGTTTTGCTGCTCACTCCTCCATCCTTGTGCTTTATGTTTCAGCTCTGTGGTGTCCAGCTCTGGGAACCAGTTTGGCTGGAAAAATATGGATCAGACTGCCCTCAGCCATGGGAATGAATTCTAAGACTGAGACTGGACTTTCTGTGAAACAAAGACATCAGCTGTCAAATGAATCCACATATTAGAACTTGATAAGAGCGCATTTCTACTGAGCTTGCCGGTTTGAGCTACATATTTGTGTGGTTGGCATAAAGAACAACAAGAATGATGCATTCCTCTCGCCTGGTCCCACTGCCTCTCTCTTCTGTCTCTTCCTCCTGTCTTTCTTCTGATGCAGCATAATTAGGCCCCGCCAAGCAGCGTGAGATGATGTGTTTGACTGCTCATCTTTTTTAAACAACTACCAGCACCCCTTCTCCCCTATATTTAAATTTGCCTATGTAAATGTCTGTGTGTACGTGCGCATGTTCTTGTGTGTGTTAGACGAGTGGAAATGCCTCTTTTTTGCATGAGTAGGTGTTACATTTTTCTTCAAAAAGTGGCACGACTTCTCATTTCCAGAGGCACTTTTCCCTCCGTCTTTCTGTTTCTGTCTCTAACTTAGCTGACCCCTGCATCAGTTCATCTTATTTCTTTAGTCTCTGTACACCCCACATGTATCAGTTATTGATGACATGATCAATATGTTATCATCAGATGCTGCAGCAGTTAGCGAATATATATTACAATTTTGTGCTGACTGAGTATCTGTTTGTGCTCCAGCAGATCTGAAAATGCATACTATGCACCCCAAATGCCCACAAAATTCACCATATCTGATGAAAATGCTATGGTAAACATTCTGGTGGGCTCTTCCTTGTGGATTGCTGGAGGTGCTCTGGCAAGCTGACACAACATCTCAGGAACATGATGGCATTGGAATAGGCTTACATTTTCATTTCATTTCACAGAAATATAGGATACAAGTGGAGGTGGAGAAGAAGAAAAAGAAGAACAAGAGGAGGAAGAAAAAGAAGAACAAGAGGAAGACGAACAAGAAGAAGAAGAAGAAGAAGAAGAGGAAGAAGATTTTCTAAACTTTGGACAGTTCCACATAAAGGAATACGACCAATTAGTATCTGGCACATCCCACACTGTTTATTCCCACTGAGGTTACCGCTACAGTAATTGCACTGATAGGGGCTCAAGTGTAGTTTGAAACCCCTCATATCTGAGTATCCGTACCAAGCAGTGATCACTGAAACTTTCCTCCAAAGGAGCCTGTCCTACTGATTACTAATCAAGCCTCATCTCACAGGATTCAAAAAGCGTCGGTGCCAGAGATTTGTGACTGAGAATTCGGCACCAAACGCCTGTTAGCATTAGTTAGCGATGCCAGTGCAAATCGACATGTGCGAGCCACATTATCTCAACTGCCCTCTTAAAGCACTCTTCATAATGTGGATTAGCACTCCTATTCTGAGAACCTCCAGCTCTGAGAGTCTAAGTCTGCGCCCGTTCACACTGAATGCCAGGCCATCAGTGAATAGAAGAAATTGGCTTAAAATTGATTGCTTAAATAAATATGTATGAGATAAATATTGTAAATACATGATGTACTATTCTCTCTCTCTCTCTCTCTCTCTCTCTCTCTCTCTCTCTCTCTCTCTCTCTCTCTCTCTATAATTCTCTTACTTTGTCTCTTTCTTTCACTCAGTTTTGACCTTACACAATATATTCTTTTGTTAATACCCAATCAATATGGCAGTGTTGGAGCAATTGCATATACTGGCTCAGGTTTCAATTCAGTTGCCTCACAGATAGTGTGTTTAATAAGACTCTCAAATGCATGTGCTGTATGAATGCGAATGTGCCAAATATTTACTTAATATCATCACCATTAGTCATCTTCAACAGAGTCATCCATCAGTCCAAAGAGCTAACAGCCAGTCCACCAATTTATCTAGTCATTCATACAGTCATCCATGCATTCAGTCCCTTATTTTATAGGTATTTATTTATTTCCAACACATCAGTGTGTCTAGTTTGGGTGTTACTTTTTCAAAAAAACAACAAAAAAAAAACATTTTAGTCCCTTTAGTCCCCAAAAACTGAATTATAGTTAAAGAAGAAATGCAAATGAAATTCAAAATGGGGAAGCAAATACATACCTGTTCACAATTTTCTCTCTCTCACTGAGTTGTCAAAAAATCATGCATGAAAGCAATTACTGTCCCCCATGGGCCATTGTAGGTGATTCATGGGAGCCTATGGCCTGGCAATTCTTTCCAGTACATTTTGGTTGAGAACAAATAGAGCGGTTTTTGATCAGAAAACAACTGAGCATGCAGCCCCAAGCTGTAGAAAATCTTGGCACCATACAGCCAGAAATGTAATAAATAAATAAATAAATAAATAATAAAAAATACTGATCCAAAACAAAGCACTGCTTTAACAAAAAAAAGTTCAACAGTTCAATGAAATCGCCCCCATAAGGGACTTAAATATCCCTACAAATCAGTTCAGGCTGGACAAAGCTGTCCTCTGAAAAAGCTGATTGCTGACCCTGCTGCATTAAAAAGCAACACCAAATACGACAAACTAAAGTCAAGTTTATTTTTATAGCCCTTTATCAGAAGTATAGCTCAAAAGACTTTACATACCAATTCATCATATAAATATTACATACACATCATACACTACATCAATTAGATCATATAGCATACTACATCATACACACCATATACCATACTAAAGTAAATGCATTCACTCACTTTCATGCCCAGTGTTGAGGAATATTACAATGGTACTGCCATTAAAATTAATTCATAACATTGCCTATTGGGAAAAAATAAATTATTAGAGTATTTTAGCTTTTTCAAAAACAGAAGCCCACTGTAACACCTTGCACATGCTAGTCATTTTTGATACCTGTGTCTTAACACTACAGTTGATGTATTCCGCCACCATACACTTCCACAGTTAACTTGGCAAGGTACTGACAGACTCGTTCTTTTCACCCACAAATTCAAAACAGTGGCAAATGCTAAGGATGTTTTTGTCTCTTTCATTAGGGTTTTCTGGCTGAGCGAAACACAGCTAGAATCCACAGTAAAGTGACACAACAGTTAGGGATTTTTTCATCCTCCATGATCATAGAACTATAGATCGAGCTCAGCCTGTCAGCCCATCCATCCGTCTGTCCGTCCAGGCACAGTTTCTCAGTTTCTGTGAACCTCCTTCAGACAAAACTTGGGGGAAGGACGGATTTTGACACAGAGGTCCGGCATGTTGAATGTAAACCTGATGAACCTGCCCTTTCAAGCTTCAAGCAGCAATGCATCAGTGATTGCACATTATATAGCTACTAAATAAATAAATAAATAAAACAGTTACATCCATGGTGACTTGCACAAGTCAAGTTATAGCATTTGCCTGAAAAAAGTAACTAAGTATTAAGATTACATGACTTGAAAAACTAACATGTTAGGTGAGTAGATACCACAAAATCTGAGTACGGTAACACATTTGTTTTTAACATGGTACCTCCAACAGTGTTCATGCCACTAAGCAGTTTAGAGTCTCCTGACCTGCTTGTCTTTGGACTTTGGTAGGAAACTGGAGCACAAGGAGGCAAGTCACGCAAAATCCACACTAAGAGGACCAGGGATGAGATTTGAACCCACAGTTTGCTAACCACCAAGCCGCCGTGCCGCCCAAATGCTTATGAAAAAATAAAACTACACACAGAGATGACAGTTACAATGTGTGCAGACACATGTACAGACACACACTGTTTATGATTATGTGTATTGATAAATTGGTGGTAATGAAATTGCACACTGTGTATTGTTCGTGACAAAACAGAAACACTCTGGCATAGTGTCCAGTGATGAATTATCTGCAGATGATGTCAGCACAAACAAACAGGCTGTAATCTGCAAACAATTGCATGGCCATTATCACTGCCCAGCAGAGCGCTCACTACCCACTATCTCTGTGCCTCCGTCAGCCGCTCTTTCAGTCTCTCTCCTGCTCCCATTATCCATCTGCTCCAGAAAGAAGGTTGGAAAAGGTTACTTTCTAATCATAATTAGTTACAGATTACCGAGCGTCTCTTCGAAAAAGTTATCAGTTGTAATCCTGAGATACTAAATTACACTGATGTAATGTGATGATTTTCAATTACATCTGTCACTTTGCCAGCGACATATACAAAAGTAATGGCATTGTATTCCAATCATTCCAATCAACTATTATTTTTTGCAAGAATATTCCACCATTCTGTCAGGTTTTATAAAATGATATTGGTCTTTTTCCATTACATGGTATCAGCTCTACTCATTTTTGGCGCCAGTTATGTCTCTGGATTTCGCTTTCCATCGCAGATAGTGTCCCCTCTCGGTGAGTCCCCACCAGTCACATGTGCACCTCCCTTCCCTACTAGAGCTATTATTACTATTTATTTTAAATCAAAAGACCAACCTGAAATGGCTTCTTCACATGCACACGTAAATGAAAAAAATGCAAAAAAAAAAAAAAAAAAAAAAAAATATATATATATATATATATATATATATATATATATATATATCATTATTACTAGACTATGTAATATGTCACAAATTTCATAAGCCTTTTGGAAGTATTTCAGCAAACAGGGATTTGCTGTTCAATGTCCCTCTGACCAATGAGCGGTTTGCAGTGTTTTCACGTTTATCTTTTACCAAACTTTTGCTGTAATTGTTACTGCAATCTTACTATTCTTAATCTTTCAATTCTTATGTTATTATTATTATTATTATTATTATTAGTATTACTGATCTGCCATTTTATCTTTGCTCTATTTCTCCCCCTTCTCTTCATTATGACTCTGTTTACACCTGGTTTTAACATGTCTTTCAGGTGATTCAAACACAAGTGGGCAGCTGAGACACATCGCCGTTCATACCTGTCTTTATTATGTGTCTTGTATCTGCCCTCATCACTTCATTCACAACATCCTTGTCAGGGATACATCAGCATGCATTAGCGTTTACACTACAAATGATATGTGGTCAAATGCATCCCACTGTGTCTCTGCAGTCGTTTACACTTGTATTTAGCGACATCAACTTGTGATCCAATCCTCCTCAGTTTCTGTGCACCTGTCTGCTCAGCCCTCCGGCATCGCACTCAGTCTCCTATCTTTGTCTATCCATCTGTCATCTAACCCCACTTACCCCCTTTCTGCCCACATAATGGAGTGGCTATACAGACTCCTTCTTTCTCTTTTTTTTCCTCTCCCTCTTTGCTCTTTTTCTCTCACTCTCTCTCTCTCTCTGTCTCTCTCTCTCTTTCTCTGTAGTCTAGCTGCTGGTCCTTTCATCACTGATGTGACAGGCAAACGGCTTCAGGACGGCCATAATGAAGACTGTCAGCTTTGCTCTGCCACTTAGGCCCATAGCCAACATCTAACACTGTCTCATCATGTGACCTAACCTACATACGACACTGATGCTTTCGTCTATGCTCATAGGCTGCAGTATTCATTTCACCAGTTAGCACCATTTGGGATCCTCTTGATGGCAGAACATGGACTGAACAAGGTGCAGAAAGCATCTGCTGTAGTTCATCCACTTCAAGGTTTGACTTGTTGCACACTCTCTCTTCACTTGTTGCCTGCTAGCTATCATAGAACAAGCTTTGTGACTGTCCACTGAGCTCTCTCCTTGAACTGTTTCAGCTCACAGGGCTGCTGCTGACTGGATGTGTTTTGTGGTAACTATAGGCAGTGGTGCATGAACATTCCAGGGTGCCGACTGTTTCTGAGCAGGAATAATAAGAGCTTAATTTATTTGTTTGTTTGTTTTGGTTTGTTTTTTTATTTGTTTACCCGGCAATCCAATCGAAAAGAGAGACCTGGCCAAGGTAACAGCCATACAAAATCCCCCCCCCCAAAAAAAAACAAAACAAAAAAAAAACACCATGTTTACAGCCAGTGGTAAATGTCTACCTACAGAAGCTGGAAAGGAGCAAAAAGTCATTCCCAGGTAGATGTCTTCTACCCATTCTAAAAAAACATCTTTGAATCTTTGAATAATTTAAAGTGCTGCACAAAAATTATAGTATCTCTGAAGACGTTCTTTCCTGTCATTAACTGCAGTTATGCTGATGGCTTGTATCACATTCCAGGAGTTCATCAATGGTAAAAAAAAAAAAAAAAAAAAAAAAAAAAACCCAAGCTGGCTGCTCCATTTGGCCACTTGAATTTCACAGTTCATGGGCTGGCAATGGTTTCCCCTCAGGAGGCAGCAGCAAGACAGCTTGAGGGCTCTATTTTCGAGCCGGTGTTAACCCGGTGTTAGGCACTAACCAGGCCTAGAGTTGCAAATTTCATCTGGCGTTTTGGCAGGGGTTTTTTTTACCAGTTTGGGATTTTCATGGTCTAAACTGAACTCACCAGCGCTGAGATGGGTGTGGTGGTGCATCTGGGTGTTTTTTTTACACAGATCAGCAGCACCGTGCAACTTTGGTGTCACTTTGGTGTTATATAGTGCCTTCGCCACCTGAAAGTAGGTGTTAGTGCTTTGCTATTTTGCTATTTTTTATAGTTTTTTGTATTACAGCCCTCTCTTATGGCTGATTTCTATAGCCAGCAGAAAGCAACAGGACCAGTCTTCCCAGATTGAAGGAAGTGGTGCATCTCATGTTAGCTAATGTGGATACCTACTGTAGCTTAAATCTAGGCAAAGCTAGGAAAATCTGCATCAGCTCTTTCAGAAGTACATTTTTGTTTTCTGGACACACAAAGCAGGTTGGCTTTAACTCAAAGTCATAAACGTACAGTGGAAAACATCATCAGTGGTCACATCCTCATCTGTCAGGTTGCCGGGAGCAGCTGTCTCTCAGTGTTCTCTAACAACAGCAGCACCTGGTGCCTGGAGTTTTTATTTCCAGTAGATAAAGGCCCATAACTCTGATGAAAATGGTGTAGCAGCACAGAAGTGTGGCTGTAATTGTTTTGGTGAAATCTAATAGTGGCAAGCCAGGAAACGTCAGCATTTGTGTGTGTGTGTGTGTGTGTGTGTGTGTGTGTGTGTGTGTGTGTGTGTGTTTTGAGTAAATTCCTATTTCCACATTTCTTTCTGGAAAAAGAAATAATAGGTTACTTCATTCTGCATTATTATCGGGAGTTATCAATTTATTCCACCATCATATAAACATGTAAATCATGTAAAAGCACTATTGTTTTTGTCACATTTGGTAATTGCCACACTATTGTGCCCATTTTAATACAATAATGACAAACTGAAAGCAAGTCTTTCATTAAGGAAACCAACAAACAAATTGATGGAATCAGCGTTTATGATTCTGCAAAGTTTGCTGTAATGGCACTGTTATTGTGAGAATGTTCGTCCTCAAATTTATGACATTAGCATCACTACAAAGAAAACACGGTGACCCAGTTAAAATCATCTCCAGAAACGGGAATTCACATTAAAAAGGGACATACTGTTGACATATTTGTGCAATATGTATTCATATTTGGGTGCTGTATGGTCACGCAGGTCATTCTGCACAGACTGTGCATTCAGACCAGAGAAGCCGGTCTGTTCTTTTCCATGAGAACATAGCTGTGTGTCGTATAGTGGGGAGTGTGCTGTTTTTAAAGGGAAAAAGAGAAGCTGATTTGATTGGCCTTTGTTGAAGTCCACCCAAACTCCACCTGTTGATAACATATTCCTCCCACTCCTACTAGATGACGTCAAGATACTGCTTATCGCCAAGACATCGCCGGTGTTGAAAATTGCAAAAAAAAAAAAAAAAACACAAACCACACCCCAGAGAGGATCCCACCGGGTTTTAATGCCTAAAACTATGCTGTTAAAATTTAGCCCTCTGAGTGTGTTACCACTACTGCCCCAGTTGCTGTCCGTGGTCCTGATGCCCGTTCCTCTAGTCGATGCAGAACAGGAGCACATTTGACAGTTTTTATTTATTGGTTTGCCTTTCTAATCTAATTTTGTATTTTACTACTTGTACGTTCTAGTAGCGTGCTTATAGTTTCAGGAAACATTTAACCTGCTGTGTTGGTAGTGGATTTGCTGTCTTGTTTTCTTATCTGGTTATTCCATCATTTTCCTGGACTTATTCTGGTCCTCTCTGCGTTTGGTTCCATAAACACACACAACCTTGGGTATAGGTAGTGAGAATATTGTACAGGTTTGTGGCCTGTAGGCTGTTAGCCTTTACTTAGACTGTTTTCAGCAGTGAGAATCTGTGAACTATGTGATGGCCTTGAAACAAATCTTTTGTTTGGTTGGTTGTTGGGATCTGGGAGTGGTTCGTTGGGAGGGAGGGCTGATACCTGGTTTACCTGATTTGTTTGGACTTCGGTTTATTTTTGTTTTCTTACATCCATACACATTCACACATCCATAGACCACACACATTACTGATGAACTGACTGCAGATAAAAATATCTTTGGTGCAGACACTGATCAGTTCTAGAAATGAATTGCTAAGGCAGCTGAACCAGTCCTGTGAACCATGAAATTCGAATAGCCACATGAAACAAACAAGTAATGCTGAAAACAAAACCAAAAAAACAGTCATTCCTGAGGCTGGATCCAGGTGGAGTCTATGTGGCTGTCCAGAGACAGTGGACAACTGGAGTGATGAAAGGACTGAAGAAATAATGGCTGGACTGAAAAGGTTAAGATGGGCTTCTGCTGGCTCTAAAAACGTATATAGACTGATAGGTGTCAAATCAATACAACCCTACCAGGCTGTTTAAATGTTTTCACATCATGGCAGGACTCTCTGTACTCACCCTCTCTATCTCTGTTTCAATCATGTTCTTTTTTTTTCCAATCCGTGTCATTCTTTTTAAGTTGAAGGCCATAAGCCTTAGAATGTTGTTTTCTTTAAGAGCAAAAAAGCTAAGAGAGGAAACACAGATGCAACAGCTTGGGTGAGATTTGGGCAAAGATCAGCAAGGATTCTTTTGAATTCAGGCATTTAGGCAGAGCTTCCACCTCTGAAAATCTCTCATTTTTCAATATACATAACTTTTCTCTATGTGCAGGTGCTTGTGAGAGTATACATGTATGATAATGTAGCATCTCAACCCCAGGTACACTGCAAAAACAAAACAGTAGATGAACTTGAGGACTACTTTTCCTCTTTTTTTTTTCTTCTACTCTAAGTACCTCTCCATGTCAGGTCCCTCAGTCTGGAGTATCATCTGTAAATGGTTCATCAGTTGTCACATTTCACAGTGAGTATTCCCAACAGGGAAGATGTAAAGAAAACAGCATAGGAGAGGCATCTGCAGGAGAGGCATGCTTGGTGAACCAAAAAGAATAAGCGATTCCCTGCGGGTAAATGACACACTGTAACATAACCCACTGTAAGGCTGTACAATTTAGTGCTTTCTCTCTCTTTCTCTCTCTCTCTCTCTCTCCACCTCCTTAGCTTTGCATTTTGTTGCCTCCCACTTGCTTTCTTTCAGTTTCTCACGTTGAGGTTCATTTTGCTCATCTCTCTCTCTCTGCTTGAAAACAAGACCCACATTGTGTTGGTCAGGTTTATTTTCTCCCTCTGTATCTCCTGTTAAAGATCCTATTGATTTGGATGCAAGTGATGCTAATGATGAGATGACAGAGAAATGGGATGAGAGGGAGATGGTGAGCAATAATAAGAAAAAAAGGAACATGAAACAGCCAGAAATGCACCAGATTTGCATCATGCATGTGGCTGTGCATAAATATATATTTATGCGTAACACATGCAAGCAGGCAACTGTTAGCCTGCCTATCTGTGCAGTTTCTCTGTTTGTGCAACGGTGTGAGTGAGCAAATGGGTGTACAACAGCATTTCCAACGTCATCCGGCTATATAGGCCAATACTGATGAGCAATGGCGATGTTGTTTATATCAATGACGACAATGGCAACCCCGGCCAGACAGTCTGTTTTCCGCCAACCACAGCATCAGAAAAGCGGCACAGCCTTGAAGGCATCAAGCTTTGAAATGGAGTTGGAACAGGAGAGGTTTTGGAGAATCACAAGCACTGGACGGCTTCCCAGGGGCCTCATTAAGAGCTATGCATGATGGGTAGATGGGGGAAACGGGGCACGGCTACCAAACACAGACACAACACACAATGGCACCACACACACACACAAACACACACACACACACACACACACATACACATACACATACATACATACATACATGCACATGCACAGAAAGAGAGGGAGCGTCTTAGACCATGACAGAGTGCTGTAGTAATTGGCAGTAAGGCGGTGTGTCAGGACTGCTGTGTATACTGAGCCTCATGCATATGGCAGAAACAAGTTTAGACAGACCAGGAAAAAAAAAAAAAAAAAAAAAAAAAAGCTTGGTGGTCTCACTTGAACTTCCCTGCAAAAGCTAATTGACCTAATTGAAATCTCAGTGTTTAGAATGTGCTATGTTTTTTTTCTTCTCAGGTTACTTAATGAATTTATACTCTTGTGTGTGTGTTTGTGGATGTACACAAGCATGTGTCTGTAAAATATATGTCTTTGTGCCTGTGTGAGTGTGTTTGGGTGCGTGTGATGGAGAGAATCTGTGTGTTGGGTCATTAGCTGCAACAGCCTTGGCTCATTGTGACTTTTAGAGCGTCTCTGGAGTTGATCTCACACTGAGTGTCATTAAGCCAGTCAGCTTTTCTCACAGCTGGTGTGTGTGTGTGTGTGTGTGTGTGTGTGTAGAAGGTACTGGGAGCAGGTTGTGTTCCGACACCCTACATTTAGCTCCTCTACAGCTGACTGAGAGACCTCCATATGGTGTCTTTCAGTTTCTACCTCATACACCCATCACAATGTGTGATTTATGCTTTTTTAATAGGCAGCCACCCCCTCACACACACACACACACCGATGCACACATCTTCACACATGCAGACACACACTCAACACAAGTTACTCCAGTTGAAGTAAAAAAAAAAAATCTCCAATGGATATCTTTATTATCTAATTCTCAAGTCATGGGTTTCCTATGGAGATGTTATAGTGACTGGCTTGGCTCAAATATGAGGAACAGATGAAAAAGAGTACACATGCATATCAAAGTCTGCATACAGGCCTTTCAAGCTGGTGAAGACAAATTTAAGTGCCTACTTGTATTCTTATATAGTATTTATTATAGTATTTAACAGCATTCCTATTTTAATATTTTGATACGTCTCATGGGATTCTGGTGGCTCAGCAACTTGAAGCATGCACCAAGTGCCTGCAATGCCAGAGTGTAAATCCGACCCACAGATTTATTTGCATGTCAACCATTTTCTCTCGTCTATAATCCCTGTCACTCTTCTCTTTCAGCTAAAGCAGAGTGTCATGGAAAATAAGCTTTAATAGAATATTTGCATAGCCATGTGGAACTCAGTTTCCCATGTGGATGCCATGAAGTCTTTCTAATGAAACCTGCCTTTTTATGACTTTTCATATTGGTACAACAACAGCAACACCACCACCACCAACAACAATAATAATAGATGGAACCATGGTCAAAAGATGTGTGGAAAGAGGAGACTTTGTTATTTCATATTCTATAAAGCTTTTTAAGAATAATCGATAAAGTAACCAGACTCTAACCAGAATAAATCTGGGAAATCTGATGAATTACAGTATTTTATTACTATTGCATTTTTGTCTTCTTTTTTTTTCATTCAAGCAAAATATGTTCTGTGAAGTTCATCGCTTGATATTTTAAATTTGAAAATGATGGTATTATCTAAACTGTCACTATTTTGTAAGTTAACAATGAGCTCCATGCCAGCAGGCAGCAAGCAGGAAACAGCTGCAGGAATATTTTTCAAACGGTAGATATCTCAGTTTGGGGTGAAACATTTCAAATTTTAAGCAGATAATCTATGAAGAATGGATTACATTTTAAAATCAGGCTTGCCAGCCCAGGTCTTCCTCATGGACAACCAGACATTTAAGCAGTTAACCAGGAGTTATGTGCTGACCAAGGTTAGTATTTACATCTGCAATGCACTCAAGCCTTGCTTTGCACGGAGACTGAGCATCATGAATCTTCAACCTAAATATGTATTACTGGAGCAGAAGGAGGGCATTGTTACACCACAGTGGTAAATATGCTTTCGGGTTACTCCTCAACAGGATGTTGCATACAAACACATGCACACACACACTTGTACAGAATGCTTTGGTGTATCAATGCAAAACCATGCTAATGCACATGCAGAAGCACAGTTATTCCTCCTTTATACACCAACACATACAGACCTACATCTGTCAGCTTCCCTCAGGTAAACTTCAACTGTCCAATAACAAAATTGTCCTGTAATAAGCCCAGATGGCGCAGTAGAAAGATGTGTATTCCGCGGCTTCTTTTCCCACCAGGAGAGGAGACAATATGATATCACTCCTGGAAGGAACAACATATGGGAAGCAGTCGAACAAAACAGTGTCTCTCTACAGTTGTCCAGTGGAAGCCTGGACTTAATCACCAAAACTGTTTCTTTTTTTTTTTTTCGTGTTGTTTTTCTAACTCAATATGCAAGAAATGAACAATCAGGCTTGATTTTAATTGACACTTAACACTGAAAAAATCATTTTAAGGAGTTGTGTGGCCTTAGTTTGCACCTTGGTTAAAAATTATTGGACTAACATTCATCTGTCAAGACCAATTTTCTCTCCACATCCTTGAAATTAGACTGAGGATATTAGCAACTGTCTGTAGTCCTAACCTTAGTGCACCACTGGTCATAATGACAATTTACAGGTATTCAGCTCTGAGAATTTTCCTTATTTCTACAATTTCTTTCTGAATCCCTTTTAATTTGGACTTAATACAGAAGGTAAAATGCCTGATTCCTTCTTTCCAAGACTAATAGTATCTTGGAGATTAATAAAATCCCTATGGTAACTCATTACTGTGCCAGTGCACATATCAGTGGTGAATTTACTTATACATGTCTATCCCCCCCAGGCGCTTTATGGTTTTCCATATGCGATAGCAGATAAAGTATAAGCCCACTAAGGCCTGTCAAAGCATTGCGGCGCGCATGGTGATTGCAGGAGGCAGATGTTGGCGAGTCGTAAAGTTAGAGCAAGTCTGTGTGTATATGTGTGTGTGAGTATGCATATGTGTTTGAGGGATGTCATGTGCCAGATGTCACTTCCCTGTAGCGATACATTTGACTCAGCAGGGTAACACTGGTAACGGAAATCTCTCTGACTTACTCGTGTCTTTCTCTTTTACGCTCTGTCAACCATATGTTGCCTTTCCCATTGTATTGAATTTTGAAGGGCTCTTATTGGTCTTTTTCAGCACCCCCCCCCCCACCCCACCCCCACCCCCCTCATGCCTTCCCAATCTCCAACCATCCAGCTGTCTGTATGAGATAGACCACATCCCTAATCTCCTAATTGGTAAATAGTCTCCGCCATTATCTAAGCGATGACGGAGGGGGGGATCGATAGAGCCACAATCCTAAACGGTGTGTCCCGCAGTCGCTCTCGTTCTCTCTCTTTCTCTTTTTCTCTCTGCCTATTTCTCCATCTCTGTCCATTTCACTCCGTCTATCTAACTCTCTGTTTAAAACACAGAGTATCCAAGGCAACAGCTATCCAGTCTCAGCATGGGAAATAAACACACCATTAATTTGCTGTTATTATTACTCCTCTGCCTTTCTTCCCTGCATCTTCTTTGCATCATCCATATTTCACACTTGTCCCATAGGAAACGGGGTGACAAGATTTCCAAAATGTGTCCCTGTGCTCCATCAGCTTAGAGGTAATCAATGGAAACCTGGTTCTCAATCAATGCTACTAATTTACCCGCCCACACCCCCCACCAGTCTCAAATGATACATTATTCACCGTGAGTCACTGCATGGCATAGCGTGGTGTGTTTGATGAACAGCACTTTAATGAACTTTGATGACATGTAAATGGAGATAACATCATGCTGGAGAAGCAGAGACAGACAGAGAAAGAGAGAGAGAGAGAGAGAGAGAGAGAGATTCAGATGGTAGATGTCAATTTAGCAAAATGAGAATGGCTGTCTTTTAATGTTTTACCAGCCACAGACAGAGAGACAAACAGACGGCCAGAGAGAAAATGAAAGAACGAATGAGGCTATCTAATGAGAGAAAGAAACATCTCACAAGATACATGGGAACTAACAAGCAAACAATCTGGGGAAAAAAAGTACATCTGTGCTGATTTTACACAGTTGCTTCCTATTTTCCCGTCTCCCATACTTTAGCGGAATGAATGGGTATAGTAATCATCACCATCATCATTATAAACATCATCATCAGGAATCAACATGGTGACACATCAACAGCAAAAAAAAAAAGAAAAAAATTACTCTTCCTGCAGTAACTCATTATTTTCAAACATTTATCCTTTATTTTCCTTGACAATACCGCGCTTCATACACACAATTGAAATAATGACAACTGTGTTCCGTTGTAAAGGAGAGTGAATAGAAAGGACGTCATGCACCATTGTTATTTCTGAGCTTCTTGAACAAGTGCATGCATATCAAGCAGGAAATGAATCAATTCCCCAAAGAGAATTATGCAGCACTGAAAATCTTATTTGAAGCCAGGGACTGAGCTATCCCACCAGATTATTCCCTGAATCAGAGCCAGAAAATGGTGAAGATCAGTGATCTGTCTGGCACAGAGCAGAGCTTCATAAAGCCACGTCATGCTCGGCCAAATAGCAATAAAGGACAGACGCAGAAGAGAAAAGAAGACAGATGTTTTCTTTCATGTCAGTAAATGAAAAAACACACGTTAGCACAGAGATGTAAAGAGAGAGAGAGAGCAAGAAATTAATAAGGTTGTTCCTCAAATTGCTTTCACCAGGTGTGATCGAGGTCTGTCGCAAAGGCTTTGACAACTCTTGACAAAAGTTTGTGGACTCTCCACATCACGATTTCTGTTATGCAGTATCAACATCGCTCTATGCTTAAGGAAGTGTTTCTCTCTTTTCAAACTGTTGTTGACGACAGTGTTGATGATGATGATGATGATGAAAATGTCAGTACTGTACATCACAGCATAAAAGACACAATCATCTAAATGCCAAAAATGACATGAATATAAATTGAAATGGGCATGTAGTGGCGTCGGATGATGGGAATAAGAAACACGATTTAGTGGCTGCTTCCTATTTAGTAAACATTAAATTGTGTCCATCAATCTCTTGGCGTGAAACAAGCCAACCCTTCATTACAGATTGTATTCTATATGCTGAAAAAAGACACTTTGCATATTCCATGGTTGATGTAGGCTTGACATTCTGTCAGGCGTTTTAGACAAGGTATTATGCTTTCATAAATTACATAAACTTTCTAATAATGTAAGGGCAAGATAACCAGAATGGCAGATCATTTGAGAAATGGAAAGTAAAAGACTGCTAAAATGAGCAGATACGGTATGAAATATAATAGGTACTGTCCAATGCTGCATATAAACTGTGCAGACTACCTCTCCATACTAAGAGTACCGCTCCTTTATTAGGACAGAAATCATAAAAACTGTCTTACATGCACAGTCTTACTGGAAAAGTCAATTTGAGCAGGTTACTGAAATTCCTGCTTGTATGGCTTTAATCCTGGATGTTTTCAGAGTTTCAGTACTAATCTGTGAATATTCCTGAAAAACCCTTACAGTCCTCCAAACCAATTAAAATAGAGCCTAGAAAACTGCCATCAGGGCCTTCTTAGGTAGTCTCGTCTAGTGCCCAACAGACTTCCTGTCAAGACTTGTTGGAGCAGAGGATATTAACATAAATAGCACAATGCTAGATATTAACATGCTGATACACAGACAGTGGTGCTGCATTAAAACTGTGTTACTGGGCAGGGGATGAAGGGGGGGGGTACTTATAGTACATGACCCAGCTAATCACAGCTGGATCAGCAAAGACTCCAGAGTATAGCTCTTGTAATCTGCACAAGCCCTCGCTTCATCTTCAAAGTAATATCACTTTTAGACAATGACGCACGGGGGATTTTGTAACAGAGGCACTTTTGATTTTTATTAGCATCGGTGTTAAGAATATGTTGCATGAATGTGGTGTCTAGTCTTCAAGGCTTATGTTAATTCAGCTCTAATCACCCTGTCAAAGCGGTGGATATGAATTCAGAGAAAAGCCACGAGGTGACGTGTACATGCCACATTCTGGATTCAAAATCCCTCTTTTTGTCTGAATTACAGTCGCTACATCCGGGGCAGGGAACCTCCGACCTCCGAGCTGCGTGCAGCCCACAAGACCGTTTGGTCCAGTTCATGAGGCAATTCATACAAAATAATACAATTCAAAATAAAGCATACAAAATAAATGCACAGTAATTATTTTTTGTGAGATAAAATAAAATAACATAAATTAGTAAGCAGACTAACTCGTCCTTCTGGGTGGTCCCTTCTGGCTGTATGCCTGTCAGGGTCAAGGTCAGGGTGAATACAAATGTACATGTCACCACGCACATGCATCAGAGCAACCCGAACCCTAACCCTGTCAAGAAAAGTAGTTGAATCGCATGCTTTCCTAGAGGAATGCACAAACAATTTTTTTTTATATGTGGGGGCGGCGTGGTTCAGAAGGTAGAGCGGTCATCTGGTAACAGGTGGGTTCCCGGTTCGATCCCCAGCTTCCCCAGAGTGTGTCGAAGTGTCCTTGAGCAAGATACTGAACCCCTCACTGCTCCTGATGGACAGCTTGGCACCTTGTATGGTAGCCTCTGCCATCGGTGTGTGAATGTGAGGCAAACATTGTAAAGCGCTTAGAGTGGTCAGTAGACTAGAAAAGGGCTATAGAAATGCAGCCCATTTGTTGTTGTTGTTGTTGTTGTTGTTGTTTAGGTAAAAGGCAAGCCAGTGTGCCTACGTTTGTGGGCATGCACTCCCAATGAAGGAAAAGGCCAAGCTCAAGCACCATTACAGCTTCAAATATGCTACACTAGATGAGCTGCAAGGACAAATGCGTTTGGATAAAGCTAATGCTCCTCAGTGGAGTTCAGGTGAGCAGCAAGCAGCTTTCACAAATCCACATTCTGACCGAGACAATGTCACGTAGGCAAGTTTTGTGGTGAGAGAGCTGCTAAGAAGCTGAAACCCCATTCAGATGGAGAATATGTGAATGAGTGCATCTCTGATTTGCAAAGACCGGATTCCTCTCTGGACTTACTGACCCAAATTAAATTATAAATATGCTTACAACATTATAAATTCTAGTTCCTACATTCTACTTTGAAAATTTTAAATTCGACTCGCACATTCTATTTTCAATAAAATATAGTTTAGGCTCTACATTCTATTTTCCACATTCTATAAATCTGAAGTTTGCATTCTGCATTCCACACAGTCCCCTCTAATGTTTTCAACATTAGCATTGTTTCTATCTAAATTCTGTTGCCAGCCTTCTAAATTATGTATTCTAAAGTCTGCTGTCTACATTGTATATTTTTACATGTTGAATTGTGCCCTCTCTCAATTCTACATTCAAGGCTCTACATTTTAGAATGACTTCCTTTTTTCTACATTTCCACATACGTGCATTCTGCAAAGTACACTCTAGATTCTAAATTTGATATTTTGCATGGTATTTTTCAAAATGCTAAATTTTACTTTCAGCATGATGAATTCTGCTAAGTGTCAACGTGTATGTATACATACATACACGTTATACTTTCTACCCTCTAGTTTCAACAGTCCAACCTCTGCTCTCCACATTCCGCTTTTCTTATTGTGCATTTAATGCTCCACAATCTATTTTCTGTATTCTACATCCCACATTGTACATGCCACATACTCCATTCTTGGTTCCAAATTTGAGTTTTTACCCCATCTGTGTTTCTGCATGCTGAACTTTTCTACTAGCTAAAAGAGCCACTTTCACCGCTCTAAACTCTTTCTATTCCAAAGTCCACTGTCAACACTCTGAATTCTACTGTCTACACTGTAAATTCACTCTGTATGTCGCCGTGTTTTCTTTGTACACTCCTCTCTACTCTACAGTACAGCCTGTTTCCCTTTTTTCCACAAATTTTTCTTTTTGATTTTCGAGTGCCTCCACAAGTTTTGCTGTATCGGTATCCGTGACGTGATTCCCAGAAAGCTCTGATCTACACCAGGATTTAGCAGAGGCGGATTTGAGTTTCACGTCTCAGAATAGGTAAGTAGCCTGCGTCTGCGGTCTGCACACAGCCTGGCACTGGCCGGGCCTTCCAGGCTGATGGATGAAATGGCTTACAGAGGACACAGATGCTGTGACATTGATGGACAGTCTGATATTGCCTCCCTAATCTTGCCTCCACTCACAGAAAGACACACACACACACACACACACACACACACACACACACACTTTCTCTGTCTCCCTCTTTCTCCCAAATGCTTCATTGTCTCCCTCTTTCTTGTGTTTTGCCGGTTTCACTCTCTTTTTCTCTCCCTCCCACTCTCATACTTTCATCTGTTCTCCCTCACTTCACTCTCCTCCTCTCTTCTGCCTGTCTCATTTTTTTTTGTCTGGGCTCTCCCTCTCTCTAGCTCTCTCTCACTTCTTTTTTTTTCTTTCGCTCTGTCATCTCTCTTGTGCCCTTATGGTCTTTGAGTTTTTCTCCTTTCTTTGGTTTTGGTCTCTCTCTCTCTCGCTCTCTCTCCCTCTCTTTCTGCCTTTCTCTTTGACTCTGCTTGTCTCCGTCCTTGTTTGTGCACACCAACACACACTCACAAATACACAGATTCCTATAATCATTTCACAAGATCAAACAACCAGTGCTCAGAGTGAAGGACAGAGGGGAGGAACAGTAGCGAGCAACATAAGAATTCAAGACACACACATACACACACATACACACGCAAACACAAACGCACGTACCTACACACACAAGATGTATTCTCCTAAGGTGTAACGAATGATGAAATGCAATATGATTTAAGTCCACCCTGTTGTCTGTCTGTACTAAAAAGTAACGTGTCCCGTCTCTGTCTCTCGCCTGTTGCCATGCTGTTGCCATGCTGCCTGCACACGTCCTCGCCTTTCCTGCTGTTTTCCAAACAGAAGCACGTGAAGCCTGGGTTTTATTTTTAATAAAAGTCCCAGGACACTAGGGCTGGAAAGATATGCTTATATCCTGATTCGATACTGTCAAAATGCCTTGGTGCCAATTCAATATGTATGGTGATCCTACAAGTATTTTGATTTGACATTGATGATTGATTTTTGTTTTTCTGAATTATCCTGTAGTTTCTGGATATAAAGTTTCATGAGGCTCTGATTATCCTAAAGGTCACAATGAGTCATTTTATACAGAGATGCCAAGTTTCAAAAAATGGTCTCAGTACAGTGAAATAGCCACTATGGAGGCTGTCATCTTCACACATGGATAAAAAGTGGCTCATTGAATCCACAAGAGTCTCAGCTTTCCCATCATACCCAGTTTATGCCACTGTTTAGGCCCCAGTCTGCACAAATTCACCATTTTTTTGCAGCAACGGCCAATTTTTCAGCCTTTTCAGTGTAGCCGGAAACAGTCCAGACACATATACACGTGTGTATGTCTGCATTATTCATTACTTGCCAAACATGAATTTGGCAAGCCCTTTATTTCAAAGTAGCATTAACACAGAAATTACAGCTCATCCAGCATAGCGGATGGGCCAAAAGAATACACTATAACAGTCGTGATGCACAAATAATAATGTGAATAATATTATATCTATTTTGATTTGCAGAATACATCATCATTAGAGTGGTTTTTCTAAACGTATATAATTTCAATAAGCAGGAATTGCAGTCATTTTCTGATTATTTGTGGTTAAAATCCAACGATTAAAAACATAATCTCTTTTCCCTGAATCCAAATCCGAATTATTTTGTCCCAAAACAAATGCAAAGATATAAATAAATAAAAATAGATAGATAGATAGATAGATAGATAGATAGATAGATAGATTACTAGTACTGTGTACAGAATATGTAACTGGAATGTGTTTATAGAGATTAAAACTTCAACGGGCCTTTGCATCCTGCTCAAAGTCTTTCATTCTGCATGAATCAAAACAATCTAATTATCATATTTATCTCATGAGGGTCAGACAGAATTAAGTTTGCCTCCTCCAAATAAAGCCAATACATTCACTAATTTAGTTCAGACTATAAAAATCCTACTCCAAAAAATGGCATTCATGCTGCACTCCTGAATGGAAAAGTGAACCTTTTTTGTTTGTTTGTTTGTTTGTTTTTGGTGCATCTCCTCTGCTGATATGCCACCATAGAAAAATGACTGAGTATTAAAGTTATAAACAGCGGTGCTCTTTTTGGACAAAACGTGTAGCTAGCTATTTCTTCACTTCAGTCAACTTGGATCAGATCTGGATTTGCAAGATTTTGTTGTCGAATGATCATCCTAGTGACTATTTTACACCTGTGGTTTCATTATTATTCTTATGTCAGGACATTTTTTGTGTGTGTTGTGGAAGTATGGTTGGTGTGTTTCTGCCATCAGTTCTGACTCCAACTTCCAACTAGAAAATGCATCTGCTGTCTGTGTGAGACACGTGTCCTGAATTGAAATAGTCCAACTCTTCCATTGTTTTTTGGCCAGTCAGCAGTCGATGAAAGTTGTGTCTTTTAGAGTCTGATGTGCAACACAATGCAAAACAATTTACTTTCGGCATTTCACCAGCTGGAAGCCTCTGAGTTTAGCCTAGTCTACACACACACACACACACACACACACACACACACACACACACACACACACGCACATCAGCCTCATAGTATTTTTACATCAGTACTAGGATGTAAAATTGACCTCGGGTGAATCTGAGAGTGTTTCCTGACATGTGACACGAGGCCTGAGTGAACAACAAGAAGTTGTCCACATAGATGTGTGATAACAGCTCCCGCGGCATGCCACCTACATTGTATCTAAACATTTTAATTTTGGAATTTGTCAGTGTTGCCATGACGATAGGCAAATCTTGCACCATTCACCTGAAACAACGACGCACACTGTTACCCAAAACGTGTTTGCGACGCACGGGAGCAGGAGCATCGGTACAAAGACGTGACGTGTTTTGCTGTTGTTACTCATGCCAGCGTACATGCCTTTTCAGCGCCGCTGTCAGTTCACGTCGGTATCAGATATGCGTTGCATCCTGGAATAGACGTGAACCGTCGTGACAAATGTCAGTTATGAGCAGCGGTATGGATGTGAGCCTGAAGGTCTGTGGCGTGAACGTAGCCTTTGTCTGCCTCCACTGTGAAGCAAGTTGTCTTGTCTGTCTTCCTACCGGTTGCCTGTCTGCCAGTTTGACTTCCTGCCAGACGATTAACCTGTGCGCACTCTGTCACTTGTCTTTCCTCATGCCAAAAAATACACAAGTACGTTCTCCCTTCAAAAGGAAGGAAAAAAAAAAACAAAACATAGCATTATGCGGCAGAACAAAATAAATAAACAAACAAACAGCGAGGCCCAATCATTTTCACAGTTCTCATCTTTTTTTATTCGCCTCACCATGTCATTTTCTCTGCCACCCACATATTCTTTAACCAAACATATCTTCTCTTTCCTCCTAGTCTTTACCAGCGTATTCAGTGTCTTTTAACCAGCAGAGTTGCCGTGTACGCCTTTTTGTTTCCCTTTATCTTGCGGCCTCATTCACTGTGTGACCTGGTTGTGTGGAAAATGAGAGTCTTCCAGCCAGCACGGCATATTGAATAGAAATGAGTCGGAGAAGTGGAAAATAGCACTGCACTCTCATCCTACCTGGCTGGAGCCTGCTGTTTGATTACAGCAATCAATTGAGAGAGGACAGAGAGAGAGTGAGAGAGTGTGTGTGTGTGTGTGTGAGAGAGAGAGAGAGAGAGAGAAAGAGAGAAAGTATCTACAAGCATGTGTTGGTCTCCATGTCGGTGTGTGTGCACGTGTGGGATGTGAGACAAAGCAGAACAGACAATCGCAGAGGACCCTCGAAAACTCCCCACTCCACTCCTCTGTTCATCTGAAGAAGAGGTGGGATGAATATGAAAGAGAACATTGGTTTCTCCTGAAGGGCAGATAAAAGAAGAAGAGAAATACAGCATATTCCTGCTGATCCACAGTTCAGTTCATCGCCTTTCTGTTCCGCGCTGTCTGGGGTCAGGCTGTGTGGGTGGTTTCGGTAAGACGTTAAAATGCTTCAGTGCTCTCTGTCGACTTATCATTGGTTTTCAGTGATGCATTGCCGGCCCACTCCAATAACAGCTCTAATGTGAAATACAGGTCAGCTAAACCATTTGGGGATTGAACTCACGTCTCATATTGACGGGCCATGATTGTAAGTTGTTATCATATACATTTTTTCTCAATTGAAAATATGAATAAATGAATGACTGATGTACACTTCAGAATGCTTTCAGCATGAATATTACACAAGCCGCATCTGTCTTTCACTTCTCTTCGGCGACTGTTGCTGCAGTCCGGTTAACAGCACTGCTTGTTAATTTGGATATTATGCAACGTTTTCTTCAAAGGCTATCCTTAGACACCCACGTGGCAAGACCAAAAATAAATCAGCAGACTCATTTGAAATGTGTTAATGGGAACAAAATGACTTTTTGAAGTAGGATAATGCAAATAAGTATCAGAGGTGTGATGAGTTGCACACTTCTCCGAGCAATAGTCTGTGTGGTGGCAGCACCGGAATCAAAATGACTGGATAATGATCTCAGGGACAGAGAGATTGATCCAGTCTACCATCAGCGTAATGAGATGCTAAGACACCCAACACACTCTGATTGGGCTCGTTGAGAATGCAATGACAGCTGACTTTGGGCATTTTCTCATGCCGGCTACAGTCGTAGGGACTTTCAGGATCCCAGCAGGCTTTGGAAACAGAGAGCAAGTCACATAAAACGACAGGTCTTTACATAATCTCTGCACATTCTGTCAGGATGGTGTGCACAGCTGCTGATGAGGCAAGGGCTATGTTTCTCACATCAAACAGCTGGATCCACAGGGATCGGGGATACCGCCTCTAAACACAATTTTGTTGTTGCAAGGCTGCCATAAACAAACATAAATGAGCTGGAGAGCTTCTGATTATCAGGCTAAATTAGCTGAAACAATCAGGGATCACTGAAAGATGATGAATTGTATCTGATCGTAAGGCGTTTCTGTCAAAGTCGACTCGCTCGGCATTAAACTTGTTTGCGAGCGCTGAATTACAATGTAGACGTCCTTGTGTTTATGCGTTCTGACAGGCAAAATAGAAAAAATAGCGATGATTTATATACCTCAGCGCCCTACTTAACACTCTTATTACTATTGTTCCTCAAGCTGTCAAGGTTTTTTTTTTTTTCTTTTTTGCAAGCTCAATTCTCATTCGCTATTGCCTCTCCTCCTTGTCAGATTTGTGTCTTTTTTCCCCTTTCCAGATTCTGTCCAGACTTGTTTGAAAATGAAACTTTTGAAGTAATGTTAATTAGATCCACTGGGTCAGGGGGAAAAAAGGGTCTTTCTTGTAGGTTTTTGGATCCTCTGTGAAACATGATATCTCATGGTTGGGAGTTTACTTGTGAAATGAGGACGGGTTGAATGGTAGCTTGGGTGAAGGGGACAAACAGGAAGTCCCAAGATTCATTGTGAGAAGGACACATTTTGTCTAAACAGTCAGTACAGAGCCAGTGGAGACAGTTGGGAAAATGACCGGCTGTGTATTTTAATTTATCGCTAACATCGGGCACACAGACCATGTCAAGCATCTCTGTGTTCATGCTCTCACAGGTTTGTTCTCAAAGTTGGGGAAAAGCAACAAGCTCCACTTAGATAAAAGTGCCATTTTGGCATTCATGTATTTGATTTAGCCTTAATTGCAATCATATACTTATAGGTTTAGGTGATAATGAATTCATTTTACTGCTTTTTTTCTGGTAACAAATAGTAAAGCAAATTACTATTCCAGTTTTACCAGTTTTATTACAATTACCTAGCCGTAAATATTCGTGACTTCTTAATCACAAGCCTCTAAATGTAAGGCTGATGATGAATTATCCAAAACCTATGATTATCACTGTTCTCCAAATTGTTTTCCTACATAATTAGTTGTTTCCCTATTTCAGTTGATGCAGGCATACGCTGAGCCAATTATTTTTTTTCTATTTTTTTTTTTTTTTTTTAAAAAAGGCAGTGAAGTTTGCTTTCTCTGTTCCTACGCTCCTTGCAAAACTATGGCAGGTACTTTGGGAATCATTAGTTTTTGAGTTTTCCTGATATTTGAGATGACACAGGATGCAGTAGCATATTCTGGAGCAGTCGGGCACCTGAAAGTGAGCTGATATTAAGTTATCAGTTCCACCAGCGCCTAGACTTCAATTTAAGATGCTCTCTAAAAGGAAAGGAGTCACTTGCTGCATAACTTTGCTCACTATTTAGCTGAGACAAATATGATCGAGCCCCACCAGCCATTCAAACAATAACAACTTAAAGAACCACTTTGACTTTTGGAGAGTTTGATCCAGTGGTCATATCACAGATTATACCTAATCCACATGCTTTTGTACTTTGGATAGTGCTGATTTAGTACACAAGCCAAAGGAAACTCAGGTCATTTTGATAACAATCCTCCTGTCAGATATCGGTGAACAAAACGTCAGAAAAGCTTGGTGCAGTCCTCCAGAGTCAACCTGTGGCTGTGTTTTGGGACATTATACTGAGGCTGTGTTATGCATTTAAACTCCTGCATGCCATACTTTGGTGCCTTGTTTGGTGATTACACAAAATATTGTGTTGCACACACCGTATCTACTGCAGTCTGCTGGATCTATTTAAAATGCAAATTGTTTTCTCCTTTTACACTCAGTAGGGTAGAAGGGAGATATTTGACATCAAAGAGATGTCAAAAGCGTTAGAACCATTCAGTTCACTTGAAAGTCATTTTTCAAGCTAGACTGCATGGTTTAGCTTTCCTTTCCTTTGTTTTTTTTCCCCTTTTCTTTCTTCTGCTCATGATGACTGTCTTTTCAGTAGAGTCTTCATTAAAATTACTGAGCTTAAAAAAAAATCACTAATAGGCTTCATCTGCCTAACTTGCATCCCCTTTTATTCACTTTTCTCGCTACTCCTCCCATCACCTCCCTCACCTCAGCCATCCTTGCACAAGCCAGATGTTCATATGCATAAATATTTTGCACCCTCACCACATGCATAACTGTTTCACAAAGCCCTCAGAAGCACAACTTCCCAAAGCAGGTAGCTAGAGGCAAATATTGAAATTACCACAAGCATGGACAAAATATATCAGAAAGCCGGATTCATTATACCATCTGTCCATAGTATTGAAATACAGTCCATAAAAATCCTGTTAGGTTAAAGCTGATCACTTTATGTATCACAAATTGAGTATAGGATATGCAAATATCATGCTGTTTTGAATCCATTTTTCCTTCGCTCAGTATGTTTTCACCACATTTTCTTTTCTTCGCATTTCTGTGAGGATCTGAATAAACTGTCTTTGCCCCTTGAACCAAACACTTTTCAACATTAAATGATGTTGTAGATACAGTAATTACCAGGCTCAGTGAGTGGACCTTGGGAAATAAGGTTAAACCGATCTTGACATGTACAGTAAATTGCCGTGTATATATATTGTTCTATAGATAGAGCTCTCGACAGTCCCTTCCCAGTCTCACTCCATCTTTCATGCTCTTTTCTATTTCTCACATCGCTTTCAACGCTCTCCTCCTCATATTGTTACCTTTTATATTCTCCATCTTCCTTTCCCTCACACCAGCCCCACCATGTTTCATTTAATTCACTCCCTTACCCACCTATTCTTCCTCCAGCAACAGCTTTTTTCCCTCCCTTCACATTTTACTTGCTCCTCTACACACTCTCCCCAATGTATGACTAATCATACTACAGTCACTAATGACATGCAGAACCTCACACCCATGGCAAAACTTTACCACAATTGCAAAGGGGTGAGAATTGCTGATCTTTTTTTTTTTTTTCCTCCAATAAAGAATAAGGGATTTTAGTTGCCATGTTCTCCCTTTCCTCTAACTGGTTCTGCTACATCTGTTGTTGAACTGCTGCTTTACTTTAAAGTACTGTTCAAATCAGTAATTTATATGTGAGTCAACTCATTACTATGGGGTCAGTTAATTGACAAGATTCACAAATGTCCTGTTAAGATAAAAGCTGTGAAATAGAAGTGTGTTCACAGATATTTCACACAAATATGTGAGCTAACATGTGAGCCAAATCCCCCCAAAAATCCACAAAAATCCACAAATATGTCATTTTAAAAGACACAGTTGTGGTCATTGAGAAGAATTTCTAGAATACCAGATTTGTGCGGACTCCACTGCATTTTTTATGTGCATTTTTGAGACTTAGTTGAAATTCACAAATGCATTACTTAATTAAAATAATAGAATTGAATAGATGTCGTTATAGTTAACACAGCCTGTACTAACATTAAAAACCTGAGTAAATACTATTTAGCACCTGAATGAAAGTTCAGACAACATAAGTAGTTGTCCACAGCTGTTACCTGCCTTGTAATGTGAAATCAGGACCTAAATATGCAACACTTCAGAAATTAGATTAAAAACATTTCCAAAGCTGTTTTGAATTGCCATAGTATCATATAATGAAAATCCATACAGCTCATTTGGGTTGTCACTGAATCTGATCATACATTGCCATGCATCAAATGCTCCTGGCTGGTTCATAATGGTTGTAGATGATCTGGCTATTTCAGTTCAATGCAGACTGTTAACCTCATATTTTTTTGGGCTGTGATAGAAACTAAATCCAATTAGCCTTAGTATGTCTGTTTAGTTCAATAGATTAAGTTAGAGACTGGGAGTCTGTTCAGGCAATCAGTAGCAGACTGACAAACAGCGACCACACTCAATACACCGCCCTCTCCTCTCCCCCAACCCGCACTGACCTCCTTTCCTTCCTCTATTCCATCTCCCATCTTTGCCACTATCCTATTCCCACTCCTCTCCATCACTCCAGCATGCCTGCTTGTCACCTATTCACAACTCTCCACTTCTGCAATGGATTATTTATTCAGAGGGAACTCTATAAATCATGTCAACCTGACCAGGATGTGATGCCAAGCTGAGGGAGAAAGGAAAAAAAAAATGTTTATGCATGCATGTGCGTGTGTGTGCTGGGAGGGGGATTGCTGTTGTTGGGTGTGTGTAATAGCAAGAGGGGGAACTTGTTCCCTCTGGAATATTCTGACACAGAATATTAGCCTCAGTGTGGAGCTGGATTCTGAAAAGTTGAAAATGGCCAAATATGAAAGTTTTATGGTTTACTTTCACCCTGATGAAACCAGGCTGACATACATACAACCTGCTCAAAGTATTATAATAAGTTGATGGCTTCAGAGGTGGATTTAAAGGGACAGTTCACCCAAAATGCACATGCCCCCTAGTGAAATGTATGCATGCAGATTCTGTTTTTTGTATTATTGTGGTGAGATATCCAGTCTGCCGTGGCCTTCCCTGTTTTCCAGTTTCCCAGCACAACACGGCTGGACGGGTTTTCTTTTGTAGATCTCAAAACATGAAAGACCTCCGTGTGAAAAATGCAACAGCAACAGCTCCTTCCAAAAACAGTGACACATATACTCGACATAACCCACAGCCCTCAGGGGTTAAGAATTTTTCAGGAAACTATTTCCAGCAGCACAATGGAAACACTGCCAAACCACACAGAAGCTATCCAGTTAGAAGGACTGGACCAAGAGTAAGTGCTTTTTTCAGTGAACTGTTCCTTTAAATATATGTAATAGTGTCAAATACTTAATCAACATAAGAAACACTTTATAAGCCTTTAAAAGTGGAAACCTTTCTTGGAAAATTTCAAATGTTGGCTGCCCTAAATTACAGAATCAGGTAACTTTGGAAATTGCAATACCCAGAAATCATGTAGGGTGAGGCGTTTCACTAAACAGCAAACAGCAAACTCATACTCAACAAAGGATACCAAAGGATAAAAGAGACAAAAGAAGTTTTCATTTGTTCTTCCCTGCGGGAGAATATTCCTCACTAGTGACTAACCCTGACACTAAATTTCATTTGTTTTTATTTGTTAGTTTTTTCTTACCTCAACCACCTCACTCCCTTGTGCTCCAAGTGATTCCCTATACTTGATTATCTTACTGCTGCTGAGGACTGAGACTGATTCAGTTGGACTTGAGCTGGACAAAATAAATAGGTTACTGGTGGCTTTTGGAGCTGTTCTAATCTATTGTTGTATTATTTTAAGGCAGGGTTTATTCCTTACTTGATTACATCTTACGTCACTTGTTTATGTCTCTTTTATGTTGCCTCTATGGATCGCTGCGAAATTGGGAGTCTGTTGTACTTTCAGTGATAATGGAGATCTATCTCTCTCTGGGTAAACAGGGCAAATCACTTATAGTGTGGGGGTATGGCTATACGCTTTCCTTGGCTGCACCTCCACTTTTTGAGTATGGAAGATGAGTGTGTTTTTATGTAGTAGTCTTGCCTAGTGCATCTTTAAAGTCCAACTCTGGTTAAACTTTTCACTGTGAAATTAAGTGGCTGTGACAAGTTGAGAATGTTTGTGTCTCCAGAGTGCCTTTTTTTTTTTTTTTTTTTTACTAAAGATGTCAAACGTTGAGCCGGGTGATGGTTGATGACAGTGCAGCTCCATCTGATTGGTGTCACGCACTTGGGGATTTTTGCCAGTGCAACAGCAGTGTCACTGTGGCTATAGATAGGTGAGCAGAATCGAGATAACTTACAGCTCTCTCATCTTACCTGCCTGCACAGACACAGAGAGAGAGAGAGAGAGAGAGAGAGAGAGAGAGAGAGAGAGAGAGAGAGAGAGAGAGAGAGAAGGAAAGAGAAAAATGTAGAGAAACTGTTGGGGGAAAAAGAGAGAAAGGGTGTAGCAATAACGTGGCTGTCTTTCAAAGCGAGTTAGAGATAAAAGCAGATAGGAATGAAGAGAGACGGGAAAGGCAGTGACTTTGTTAGCCAACTGAGAACAGGGCCATATATATAATTGCAGCCATTACCATCATTAGTCTTGTACTCAGACTCACTTGGCTCACACTCTGCTCACACTCCTGCCAGCCTGCACAATGCCCCTGAAATAGCCCTGTGCTTTAAATTATGCATAATGATGGAAATAGATAAATTGCAGCAGGACAACTCCCTCCCTTCTCATTGGAATAAGCCACTATACACTTAACTGCTTTAAGCTGGGCAGAACAGTAGTTCAGTGTGTCCAAAATATTTGGTGAAACATGGGAAGTATTTGATTTACTTTTTGCTGAAAGCAGTATTTGCCTTTTTGACACTGTTTCACTGTTTGTCCACTTGAATAAACTGCTGGATTTAACTTAAAATATAAATCCTGTGCCACTGTGCCACTGTGAATGTCAAGCCCATTTTCTGGCATTCCGTCTCTGCCCTCTACAAATTAATCTGGATTTAACATGTCATCATTAGAGAAACAGGTATGTCTCAAAACGCCATTTACTCTTATTCAGTTGCACAATATCAAAACTAAATCTGCAAGATCGCAAACTCACTGGATGAAAACTCTGCAAAACATTTTTTGTCCCATATTCAGTGTTAAAAGCCAATGTGATGTGCTAATTTGGCTTGTTTCCAATGCTAATTAACATGTTTCCAGAATTGTCTTGAATAAAGTGTCATTGTGGGCTCATCTGCCTTATTCTGTCTTGTTTCAAGATATTGAAAACAGAAGAGATTATCTCATCATTGGCATAGTCTTTATCCTGTTTTAAAAAAACAAACAATATTTTAAGACTGAAGAGTGGACTAAATCACTTGGTAAGGCAGAGATTTTTTGCAATGAAGTAATTACTGTCAAAATACATCTGAACATTTTCCAATTAGTGTGTGCATTCACAATGCATAAGTAGCAATAATCATACCCACATTGACTTAATCAGGTGCAGGGCTCAAGAGGTGCCAATTCAAAAGAACAGAGCCCACATGCTGTGATGTTTGGTACACACCTTTATTGTGTGACAAACAACGTTTCGATCTGTGCTGGATGTTTGTCAGATTCAGGATCACAGTGTGCAGGCTTTATTCTTCTTTTTGCATTCACAAAGCTCTCATTGGACAAACAAGCGAGCAGGCAAATCACTGTGGCCGGATCGTTGTAACATTTGAGCAATGCTGGACTCTGAGAATAAAAGTCATAAAATATGTATACCAATTTTTAGTATTTTTACGTAAAGTTTTCACAGTGGAGGAACGAATGGTTTTCACAATTGGTGTCTACAACACCAAATGTATGTTACAGTGCCTCATGCTCATTTCACAAAATGTCATGAGACTGTCTTGGTGAGCCTCTTCACCAAAGAAGACTTTTTCAGCCCAAAATTATTCCCTATAGAACGGTAGCCAGGTTTAACTTTTTGACATGCAGACACACAAAATGGTTTAGACCCAATAATAATAAAAGGTTTGCTTCTTAGACTCATTTGAAAAAATAGATTAAATTTAGGACATCAAAAATCTATATAAGCCATGAGCTAGAAGTTGCCACGAATCAACTACAAGAATTTTGTAAAGCAGAGAGGGCAGTGTGGAAAATGGGCTTAACTTTCACCATGTCTGGAGTAATCCTGTAAGCTTAGCAGAGGGATGGCATTACACAACTGAAATTTCAGCCCGTTGTTTACTACTAAGCATGGTGTATGTTGTTTATTGTTGTGTCTGTCTCACAGTGTTGGCACTGCTGGGTTTGAAACCTGAATTTCCCTCAGGACAATATGAAAGTTTTGTATCTTGTAAGCTGGCCACCTTGTTCTGCTGAGCTGTGTAGCTTTGAAAGTCACAGAGTGCGGTGATGTTAATGACGTGTTTGGTGACTTTTAATTCAAGGGTAGACATGGATTTACATTAAATTGTATGCAGTGTAGTGAAACAAAAGTGCTATAATTATGTTTAAACATAAGGATAAAATCATCTTTCCGTGGTTATGACATCGCACAGTAAATACTAAACTCCCTCCCTCCCCTTTAGTGACTCTTTAGAGTGGACTGATGAAAAGTGCAGGCTATGCATATTTTTGTTTACAATTTTATTTATTTTATTATTTATTATTTTTTTTTTTTTTACTGCCCCAGCCTGTGCAGTTACAGCAGAGTGCCTTTCAAAGTGCGCTCATTAAGAATGCAAATAATGTTAAGTTCACTTCACCAGCCACACAGAGGCCCTACAGCAAGAGGGAGGGAGAGGAAGAAAGGTTTTACGTTCATTCAAAGTTGAATGTATGAAAAAAGAGAGATAGAGAGGGAAGCAGAGAGAGCGAGAGAGAGAGAAAGTGAGAGAGAGAACAAACAACAGAAAAGGGGAGAGAAAAAAGAGGATCCAGATAATGAGAGGAAAAGAGATAGAGGAAGAAAGAAAAACTGTGTGAGAGAGAGAGAGAGAAAGAGAGAGAGAGAGAGAGAGAGAAAGAGAGAGAGAGAGAGAGAGAGAGAGAGAGAGAGATGGAAGGCGACTTTAACACACCATTGAAATTGCTCATTTACACAGAGGAAGTGGCTCAGAGGCAAAGCACAGATATTATTATGTTTCTCGAGATACGGTGGCGGTCGGTTAAATCGCTCAAGGTATTTTCCATTTAAATGTATTGTGTATTCATGTGCCTCGTGAAACAGCCCGTTCTGTAATAGTGTGATTCAAGCCACGGTCTCCTCCACTCTGCACTGCAGCACTCTCACTGTATCCATAGGGGATGGCACAGCCGGGGAACAAATTAGCACACAACATTCACCGAGTCACACACACATAACATTAATCGTTATGATGATGATGATGATGGTATTGTTTATTGTGGTGCTGACACCAGCATTTCATTGCCTATGCACTGAACTTTAGTTGGCCATTTTTTGTCCTATTTGTCACTGCAAATAAGTTTATTACAGTTGAACTTTTGCGCATGTTTACGTGCATATTAATATTCTGGTTATGAGCCTTATCCTGGCTATAGTCATATGCAGGATATGCTGTTTATATGGAACTAACCCATTGATTCAAATGTCTGTTTGTCTGTTTACCAAAAGTTTTATTGTAGTAGCATCTTACTTTTTTTCAGTTGGGGTGACAACAGCATTGTGCATAATAAGGGGTTAGCAACTTTCCTCATCCAATTCTGTACCCTTAATTTCTCTTTGTAATATCTTCCATTGCGACCTGACATGCTCAGCTGTCCTCTCTTTCTCTACCTGTTCATTTATTTTATTAATATCAAGAACTCTTCCCAAAAGTGCGAAACCATTCTTTGTTTTTCAGTTGTAACGGCAAGCTGATGCCAAGTGAATGAATGGATAGCAAATATAGAATGTGTGCTGTTGCTGTGAAAACCATAGTGACCTGTTATAAATCCCAACAGCAGACAACATACGGTGTTTACATGCTTCAGTATCCCACATAATATCAGAATATCCCACGTGGCATATTCGGGTTCCACATAATTGGAATATAAGCTTATCCCAGTTACTGTAGATGGGATATGGTGTTTACAGGTGCCAGAACGTGGACAAAATATTGGATACCAATCATAACAGGAATATTAATGTGTATTAATATTGCCATGCTCACTCGAAGGAAGAAACACACTAGTACTTTTACATGTTTCAACAATCATTGAGGTGATGCTCAAGAATGGATTTAACGGTTGCAAGTCTATGTATGGACTAATAAAACATGTCACCGAATCTCCACCAGAGGATTCTCCGGGAAGGAATATTAGTGTCAGTTTATTAGAAAAGATTATCATCCACAGTTGTTTGGGCCTGTCTGGACCACTAGATGAATAGCGCTCCCAGCTTCAGGACAATCTTGGTTGTTTTCGTCGCACCAGACAAGTTCAATCAATCATCAAGCTGTATTTGATGGATCTGCTTGTTGATATGTTTCAACTGCTGATTAGAAAACACAGTGAAAAGACTAAGGCTATCCTTCAAATTGATGCTTGGCTGAGTATTTATGACATTTCCACCAACACTGCTGTTCATCTGCTGGCAGGAACTCCAAAACTGAAATGCCAGCTTCACCTCCCCATGCTGTTTTCTCTATTGAGGTCAAGCCTGTTCCCTAAATTCTGGTGGTACGAGAACTAATGGTGTCAATGATGTGACTCCTCCATATGTGATGATGACCCAACTCATCACCACGTATGGAAACCGCAGTATTTTAAAGGCGTTCTGTATAGCATTTTAGCATCAGTATGTAATTGAAACATTAGTGTAACTACCATAAACAAACAAAACCAAGAAAATTAAAATCATCTGCACTCCATTCTAAGGTGATGCTTGGTTGGATTTTGAGGGAAATCTGCTGGATTGCCTGATGGCACAAAGCAGAAAGAGGGCGCCACTCTTCCGGTGAAAACAAAGCTAAAGCCTGCGGAGTTTCTCACAATGGCAAATAGGGGAGGTGCAACATCAGTGGAAAAATCACTCCCAACATATTTGCCTTTGGTGAACAAAACAGAAAAAAAAAACAGAAAACCCTCAACAACAGATTCTCCTTGTAAGAGGAAGTGATAGGGTTAAAAACAAGCATTAACATTATCAATACAGAAGCTTATAGCTGTCTCAGCTTTGCTCTCATTTGTTTATGTTTGTAATGCCAATTTTTATTAGGCTGTCCTGATTTCCATTTCCACTTGCCACTACTACAATAAAGTTTTTGCAGACCAAATTGATGAAACCTAATGTCAATTCCATTGCTTGCAGCTGATCTTAGTGCTGCTTTATTGGAAATGAAAGACCAAATGAATTGAATGTAGCACTTTTGTATCAGCTTGTTTTTATCTGTGCCTTGGTAAGTTTCTGTCTGATGAAAACAGCCACCTGTGCCCCCTCATTTCCTGTGCAATTACCCTTGACATACATAACCCCATGTCACTAATTACCACCATTAAGTGTGCAAGTGTGTCAAAATGATATGCAAAATATTTAAACAAAGTAATGTAAAATGCCAACAAGAACTGGATCCTATACACTAAAAAAAAAAAAAAAACTCTTTTGTAACAAATGTGTATAACTTATATTAAATACTTAATATGGGATGACATTATTTCTTAAGATGAAGATTTTTGCTGTGTAACTATACCAATGTGTCAAAAGTGATTTATATACAGTGTACTAATGTGCAACATTAGTCAAAGCTGATGTTCTCAGGTATTCTGGTATCATAATAAAATAAAGTTTAAAAGTAAAATAATTTAGAGTGTTTTGAAAGAAAGATAGAAACAAACAAACAAGAAAAAAAAAGAAATGGCATTTCTCATGCTAATTATATTACCAGTTCTTGAATACATGCATAAAACTGCCATAAGAGCCAATAAACAAAATGCACACTCAGTAAATGGGACTAAATAAATCCCACCATTACAGTGTGTGTGTGTGTGTGTGTGTGTGTGTGTGTGTGTGTGTGTGTGTGTGTGTGTGTGTGTGTGTGTGTGTGTGTGTGTGTGTGTGCATCCTACAAACTTAGGCCATTCATCAGAAAGGAGTTAAGGCTCAGATCAATGACCAGGACATTTAGGAAATAGAGTGAACAATTCCTTCCCCGGGCTTCAACAGGAAAATTGCCTCTCGTGAAACAAATGCTGCTGGTAATAATGATATTTTCACTTTGGTAAAGAAGTACAGGCACTGAGTGTACGTGTGTGCCATGCAGGCGTGTGTATCTGTGTGTCTGCGGGTACATCAGTGTGTGAGAGGCCATTGACTGGCTGCATGACACTGAGTAAACCTGCCACTGTGATAGTGCCTCCCCTGGGTCTGCTTCTTGCTTACTTCTCCGCCGCCCTGCCAAGAGCTGAACCCTGAGCTCATCTCCAGCCCAGCTCTCCTGGGGTTCGGCGGCAGACACAGCCTCCACTGTGGGTACATCATCCTCCCTGACCCCGATACACTGCCCTTGGGAAACTATTGGTTGGCCTGGAGAAGGGCGGAGGTGGCAATAATGGCAAGAGTTACAATGTCACCCCTGCAGGTGGGCTGTGGACACCGAAATGACCCATGTGCCTCTTTAATTCAATTTGTGTTTTCCTCTGTCCTTCGTCTGCCCCTCTTTTTCTCTCTGCCTTCTCTTTTTAGGCTGCACACACATTGCAAAAAATATCCATCTGAACAAGTCCTTTAGCTTCATCTTGTTTTTCTTAAAACAAATGAAAAAAAAAAAAAAAAATCTGCCAGTGGGATCATATAATCCCACTTGTTTCCAGTGCAGTTTGACTAGTTTCAGGCTTTTCTGGGAAACAAGTTGATTTGTGTTGGAAACAAATGGGATTACCTCATCCCACTAGCAGATCTTTTTTTTTTTTTTTCACTTTAGGAAAATCAAGATGTCAACACTGAATATGAGAGTAAATGACTTGTTAAAATGGAGATGTTTTCAAGTGTAGTCTCTTCTTTCATTCCCTGCTGCATTCTTTCATCCATCCATTCATTAATTCCTTCCTTCCCTTCATTGCCTCTGTCTATTCCTTCATTCTATCCCTTCCTTCCTTTCTTACTTCCTTCTCTCCTTTCCCTCCTTTTCTCCTTTCCCTCCTTTTATCTCTCCATCCCAGGACTCAGCTGTATAATTTCTTGCCAGTGACTTTCCAGTGAGGGAGGTTATTTTTGGGAGGCACTTGACCTTCTTAATTTCTTGTTTTCTGAGGAGGCAATTAGCGAAGAGAGGAACGAAACAACGGGCTGAGCATCGCAAGAACACCATTCAACCAGCTGCCGCTGCAAAGCTCACGTAGGCCTACATATCACCGTTAATCTAATTGGAGCTGTTCTCCTTTGTAATTGGCTTGCTTTTCTCAGAAACTAACAGGGGAATGGGAATACTGACTAAAATACAAAGTGAAAGTAATAGGACTGTCCATAGTAATCAGGTCTGTGCATAATCCACAAGCGTACACACACATGCAGTCGTATGCTTTTGCATGCAAGTATAAACACAAACAGGCTAATATCTGCATACTCTCAGCAGACATGCATCCAGTAAGAAGTGTTAAACATCACCTACAGTATACAAGCAGGCATAAATGGGTCAAACGGCAGTTGAAATGATGTACAGAAATAAACAACATCACCCGGAGCTCTTGCCCTGTGTTACACCAAGTTACCTTAACTCCTCTCCTGTGCTTCATGCTGGCTCTCTGTAGATGAAAAGAGCTGCTGACTCCTTCGGCATGCATTAGCATTCAGACATCCACCTTCCACCTTATCTGCTGTCAAAACAGCCACCTCTACCTTCCATAGAGGAGCACTTTGACCACACATCAATGCCAAGCCTTCTTATCAACTGCCTAAACAAGCTCAGATTTACACAGTACATGTCAAACTCGAGCACAGCAGGAACCGGGGAGCCGGAGGAGAGAGTGGGAATGTGCGACTGCAAATGTGTGTTTGAGAGAGAGACGGACAGAAAGAGTGAGAGAAGCCGGGAGAGAGAGAAAGAGAGAGAGAGAGAGAGAGAGAGAGAGCAGTCGGTGTGTCTGACATTTCTGGTGCTGGTATTTTGCTGTATGAGGAGACCGAGGGGAGTGGAACTGAAGGACCTCCTCCTCCTCCTCCTCCTCCCCCCTCCTCCCCCTGCTCGTCCTTCCACCCACACATCTCTCCCTATCCTTTGTTTGGGGCATCTTCACAGTGACTTGCCTGGGATGATAAAGCAAGCAGGGGGCTGAAGACTTGTCATACAGCGACTCAGAAACACAGAGCGAGCATGCGAGCAGGAGAAACAAAGAAAGAGTGAGGGAAGGGGGAGGAGGGAGGAAAGGAGAGGGACAGAGAGGCACAAAGAGCAAGGCAGAGACTGAGAAAGTAAAAGTGATGGCAGGGCGACTGCGAGGGGCTAAGGGCTCGTCATGATGTTGCTCATATCTCGTGTCCCCGGGAGACACTGCATGGCCTCAGAATTAGTCCGCAGTCCGGCCGTAGCGTTACGGCGAGATCGGGTCAGGACACTAATGTATGTGGCAGCCAGACAGCATGCTGACGGCACGGCAATCTCGCTATTAGAGCAACTCCCACGGTGCTTAAAAAGCTGTTAGTGTCTCTCCATTGTTTTCAGGAAGGTGCTGTTCTTCATCTTCCATATGGTGACCATGAATTTTCAGACACTCTTCCAGGAAACCAAGAGCTAAACATACATTCAGACCTCAGTGTTGCTGTGCTATTTTTTTTTTTCACACCCTTTATTCCTGTGACTCCTAAGATGTTTGTAATGTTTTCATCCTACACACAGTTTGGAAAGTGTGTCACCAATACCAGTTTTGTCAAAGCAGTTACCTGAGCTGCTTGTGTGTTAACATAGCATGCTAAAACAATCATGACACTGATACCTTTTTCCTGGATCTTGACTGCAAGCATAGTTTTTCTTTGTAGATGTTTTGTTTTGTTTTGTTTTGCTTTGGCACAGTTTTCCTAGAGGTGGTCTTTCTCTTAGTCATCATCTATTTATTTATTCATTTATTTATCATTCTTCCTCTCATATTTCAGTAGGACGTGTGTTTACGGCATTATCACTGAATTGGCATACCATCAGCAGTGTGGTTTGTTGTTGTTTTACATGGATTTAGCACGCTTACATCAGGAGGGTTTCTGCCCAAAATGTCTGTGCACTCTAAATATATATCCTGAATATAAGTTGTGGCGTGCGGACTTTCATTCATAACCCATTTACACAACAGAAATTAAAACAAACAAATAAACAAAAAAAAAAAAAAAGAGAGAGAGTGATTTTGAACTAGGGATTTTGAACAAACTAAGAAGCATCAGCCGATTTCAGTCTCGGCCCCTCCCCTAATCCTTTCACTGCAAAACAAGAAACAAAAATTGCAACTGAAACAAAAATTTTTGGGTGGGGTGCACCTTGGGGGCCACACAAGCGTTTGCTTTTGTACACGTCCCGCCTGTCAGTGCTGCACCAAAATTGCCACAGCTACAGTAGCAATCAGCCGGTCCACACCAGTCATCAGACAGTATCATGGCAATGTGTGTGAACACAGAGCAAGAGCTAACATGTTGCCCATCTGCTAAGTGAACAACAGCTTTGTGCCAGCCAGAGATGATCCATGGATTGTCACTCTGGAGCGGGCTGGGCGATACACACTGAGAGTATCGACGACACACACTCCGAGAGTATAGAGATCATGTTGCGCTCTGGGGGTCGCTAAAGGTCTTTAGCCTGGGATCCAAATTGAATAAATGTACTGCGCCATTGCCTGGGGAGCGAGGCTAATACTAATGTTCTTCCCACACCAGGACAGAAAGCAAACAAGGTCAAAGCCATATCTATCTATCTATCTCTCTATCCATCTATGGAGCCTTGATTTTTAAAGAAAATATTCACCCGGTCTATCTATCTATCTATCCCTGAAGCCTAATGGTGATCCGATCTGATAGCCACAGAATTTATGCTTACTTCTGTAATACTTGATGCAAATTTGTTTTGAGCACTTCATGTCAGTTCTGTTGATGCCTTGCTGTCGGACTCTATCACGTCAGCACACCGCTGGCAGTGATCAATGACCAAGACATGAACTTGCCCTGGCTTGTAAACCCTCACCTGATGTATTTAGTCAGCATAATCTCGCTTCCCTTCATCTCCATCGTCCCTCGGCTTCTCTCCATGCATGCGTTGTATGAGCAGAGTAAATATGCTGGTAGTGATTGAGAGTTTAAAGGTCATCTACAAGAGAGGGAGAAGGGAGGGGGGAAGGAAAGAAAAAAAGTCTGAGGGGGTAAATGTCATTCACAGCGCTGGCAGATCTGTGCATGGCCGGAGGGGAGGTCACAAGGTCTGATGAAAACAAATCCATCACTTTGCTGCCTGGGTAACAGGCCAGAGAGTTGAAGGGCTACAGGGCCATAGGAGGGCTTTAGGTTACGGAGGCAGAAGGACGGATGGACCGGGACTGAAAGGAGGATGTGTGTGTGTGTGTGTGTGTGTGTGTAAGGGGAAGGGGGAGGAGGAAGCTGAGCAATGCTGAGCAGACTGGAGAGGGCAGGAGACCAGACCGAGGAGGTTAGAAATGAGGATGAAGGGGGATGGAGATTATCACTGTCACACGAGGCCCGCCTGGCTGTGATAATACATAAAGTCCCTCATAATCCACAGTCTGGGAATGACAAAACACTGCCAAAAACTCTCTTTGAAACACTCTTCCAACACACATCACACTTTTTTGTCGTGCTGTAGTTGTACTACAAGAAACAAGCCTTTGCAAGAATATTATGTCACAGATGAAACACTCTTACACACTTTCACATAAAATCTGCCATGCACGTTAAACGCCTGTTAATGTTTCATGCATGGGGCTTCTTTGCAGTAACAGGCACTGAAGAGTTGGAGTGTGGGTCTCGGACCACCGTTTCACCTGCTAAAAACCCAAAAGACAAAGCTGACTTCTTATCAGTACTCTTAGCGTTATGTGTTTACTAAATGTCAGCAGGAGCTAAACGTCAACGAAAACTATAATTTAACCTTTTAGGTATGTTTAAAGTACATTTATTCCTCAGTTAAAATGTAACCCACTCCATCATCTAAATTAGATCCTTTAAATACTGGTGGGCGGAATATAACAGAGTGTATTTGGAGGTGTTTGGCAGCTTTACAGAGTATGATTAAGCCGTACGCCACATACCTGTATGGACTTTATTTTTTCGTTGGTCTGAACCAAAGTGGAATAGTTTATTTTGTCTTTTTGTGCTTGGTTTGGTTCATGTTGCCCAATCACAGCCAAGCCAGGGCTTGTAAACAGTCACATGGACTCAGAGACAGCTTGTTTTCGGGCAGGGGTTTGGTAATCTGTCATCCTGCAGGAATAAATATGAGCATCAGTCGAGAGACCACGGTTTGCCCTCAGTTCATTTTGTTATGCCAGGCCTCCCAAGCGTGAGTACGGTAACTGCTGGCTATGAGACATCAACATCCATCTCCTTACACTCACAAAATTCTATGTTTTGGCTTGTTTGCTGCAGTCGGATTGGATTAAGTTTTAATTTCTAACAAAACACAATGAAAGTGGGTTAGAAGAGGACTGAATCCTGCATTTTCAGATAATCTTAGAGCAGTTAACTGATGCCACCCAATTTTAAATAGCATTGTTCTCGCCTGTCCAGACAAACCAAACTAATAAACTATATAGTTATTATATAATTATCTGTTTTTTAATCTACAGGACTTATGCAGCTCCAGAGTTTTTTTTTTTTTTTTTTTCTGGGGTGGTTTTTACTTACTTGTTAGACAACTATATTGATATTTACATTGCGCTTTTTAGATCTTCAGCTTAAATCATCGATATATGTATGTATATATGTATGTATGGAATATATGTATGTAACACAGGCCTGTGGGCATTTTGTATGTAGGTTGTCTGTGTGTGTGTGTGTGTGTGTGTGTAAATGTGTGACTGACTTCCCTTGTGGGACCAACAAGGTTCTATGTAATGTTTGCTGTAAACACATTTGAGGCTAATTGAGGCTAATTTATACCCTGAAAAAAAAAAAAAAAAAAAACGTCCTATGACTCATTTTCTGTTGTTTTAATGTAATTTCGAACTTTGAATTAGCGAGACATAAGACACTCACCATGCACATATTAAAAACCAAAACAGCACAGGCTCACATTACGATCCTAAAACTGGTACTATTGCCAAACTTTGGCAACACTTATATTATATTGAAGACAATGGACATGTGTAGAAAATCCAACTTGACAGGACAAAGATTCAATTATATAGCAGAATGTTTTTTGTTGTTGTTGTTTGTTTGTTTGTTTGTTTGTTTGTTTGTTTTTTTAGGCCCAGCTCTAGCTAATGATTACAACAAGATGGTATTTTTACCACAACCAAAAATAAATGTATATCAGTCAATATCTCAAATGTGAGCTAATAAAGAATGCAAAAACTATCAATAATTATGGCACCTGGCTGGGGAAATAGCCTGCTCAACAAGCTTGTAAACGGCAGAGTGGCGAACTTATTCACCACATGTTGATGCCAGTGCATGGGCTCATACACTCCACAGTGACATGGGCCTTGTTCAGACTGCAGGCAAATCAGATTTGTTTCTCAAATCGTATCTGCACAAGTTGCTTTGTTAACAATGTAGGCGTCAGTTTCTACACGCTGAAGCTGCAGTTTATCAACACGGAGGCATGAGAAATGAAGATCCATCATCTCGCCCTCCGAACAATCGCGCTGTCAAGTCGCGATGCAGAACATCTCTGTCGCATTAGACAAATTCAGCAATGGAATAAGCTGATATTAATTAACATATCCATGTTATCAGCAGCCGTGATTATGCACTTCCGTCACTTTGAACTGATGCTGTCATTGTGTGTCACATTGCAAGTGACACTGGGCGTCCAGAGCGTCCGGACCGAGACACATCTATACAAAACCATTTGGAATGGCATTTCAACCCACCTCCTGATATGGTTTGAATCTGATTTGCAGAATCACCTTCTGTGTAGTTTTTTGCTGTCCAGACTTTCTAAAATCAATCTGGATATGACAAAAAATGGATTTGGCCCGATAGTCTGAACAAGGCCATATTGTCCTTTCCTTCATTTATATGTTGTTTGGCTGAAACAGTCAAAGCTGTGGGTACAGCTATGGCACAGGACAAATCACAAAGAAATCAAGCCTTGCACGCCTCTGTGTTTCCAAAGACACAGGCCAGGTCAGGTGCAGTGAGTATAAATGCCCTTGGTGGTCAGATGTTGTATGATTTTGCTGGATGACATTTGTCTTATGAAGTAGAAACCAGCCTTTAGTGGTTAAAGAGCCAGTCAGAGAAATAGAGCTGGACCTGGTATTAAAACCTTGTGTCAGCCAGGATCCGTCCTGCTGAGGTGCCCTTGAGCAAGTCACTGAACGCTTGGCAGATGGGTGGTGTTCTGCAGCTGATGTTGTCTTCTGGCCTCCCTGAAGGGGGCAAAGCAAGCAAGTGCAGAAGATTACTGATTACATTTATAGTGACTCATTTTCAGTTTTGTTTTGTTTTTTTTTTCTCTGAAACCATTAACACTTGTTAATGGTTGGCCGATGCATTCACCAAATGTGCCAAACAGAATGCACGTTCTCTGCTTTACACTTAGTTTGTGATTTTATAACACACTTTTGCAAAAACTGTAAACACAGCTCACTGCTTTATACTCAGTTTGCGATTTAATAACACACTTCTAGCAAAACTGTAAACGCTGGTTTCTACATCGCTACACTATTTTGCCAATCGTCTTTCCACATTTAGAATTGTGAAAACCACAGATGAATATCTGGTTTGGACAGCAATGGAGGCCAGTGTTGGACAGAGAGGAAGAGGGGTGAGAACTAGAGGAGGAAGTGGGCAAGGAGGTGAAGAAGTAAGATGAAGTCTTATGGCCAGACCCACAATGAAGGCGAGATGTTTTTCCTGTTCTTTTTTTTTTTCTAGCACAAATGTTTTTGCTGTCTAGAGTCTTACAGCAGAACATTTGAGAAAAAAAAAAATGTTTCCCCTTATTTGTACTGATAATGTGTTATGTTCAGAATACACATCAAAACTTGATACCTGTATGTGTGTTCACTACATGTATGACCAAACTTTACTGCAACCCACTGCCCTGCATAGAGAAAAAGCTATACCATCATTGTGTATTTAGTGCTTCAAGTACTGATTCAAATTATGGCTGGAAAGAGATTGAAGAGTTTCACAAGTATTGTTTGCTTTTGCAAGAGATGTAGAATGTTTTGCTGCTTTGATGCACGGTTTAGTGGTTAGTGTGTAGAGTTTTCTGCCCTCTAGTTTCAAAGATAGTGCCTAAGCAGTCAGAATAAACTGTAATGTATATCACGTCCCTTTGTGCTTTCTCCCGTTACTTCCTGCATATTGTCAGATAAAGTAGAAATACCTTGAAAATAGTCATTAAAAAGTGTGTATTTCACCAAGAAATTGTGTATTTAGATGCAACACTTCACTTGTTTCACATGGAGGCGAAAGGAATTTATAATAAACCTCATAAGATGCAAAGTGACAGTTCTGTCTAATCACTGATGATGACTATTACACCTGTGTTGTGGTTCTGTACCACTGAATTAAAATCAGTCCTGATGAGAATTAGCATAAGGACTGCAAGGACAAGCATTACACCGCCTTGGGCAAAAGCAACAGTGCATATTGCCGCGTTATAAACAATCAATTGAATCTTTACCAACAGAAAACAGTGTGCATAATCTGATCTTGGACATGCCCTTAGATGAAAGGAAGCCTGTCACAGCGAGCGCTTAGTCATTCTGGAACTAAAAACAGCTTCGTTCAGATATTTGATTGGACAAGAGTGCTGACTCCATCAAGTCCTTAGAAGTTTAGTCAGACAGTGTAATTGCTAATCGTTCAAGCTTGAGACACACCTAACAAGGCGTGCCGGGCCCCTCGCCTTGACTACATGCCATTCTCTATGGCTCTCTGGCAGTAGTGAAAGTGATAGGCTGTCCCCTGGGACTAGAATAATGTACATCTAGCAGCAGCTTCTAATGGGCTAATGGGGTGAGTGTGGAAAGAATGGAGAGCAGCTTCCTCCCTGACTGGAGAGGACAAGGAAAAAGTCAAAGAAACAGAGATGGGGGAGAAAAAAAAGATGAGAGGAGAGCGAGACAAAGTGAGGCAGATGCAGTGACAACCGCAAAAAAAAAAAAGTGAAAGATTCAAAGAGATATACAGCAGTATAAGCGACAGTGCAGTAATGGTGAGAGAGTGGGAGCGATAAAGACAGCAAGAGAAAGGCGGGGAGATGGAGGGAGTGAAAGGAGAATGGTAATGAGAAAGATAGGAAGACAGTGAGACAGACAGAGAAAGGGAGAAGGTGTAGACTGAGATAGGGTGCTGGCGGATGAAGACGCTGTGAAAGAGTGAAGAGATTGAGCGGGGAAGCAATTTAGAGCTCTAATCAGATTGCTATTGAATGTGCAGGAATTAGACTCTGGCCCTGAAGCCGTCTTGGCTACCACCAGCTGCACTCAGCATCCAACACCCAGCCGCTGTTGGACCCGCCTCAACCAGACAACACCGGTGCTCAGAACAGCCAGGAAATCAGCCCTGTGTGTGTGTGTGTATGTGTGTGTGTGTGTGTGTGTGTGTACATAAAGTTTGTGTGGTGGGTGTCCAACTGGCAGACGTCTGCGCCTCTGTATGTTTGCGTATCTGTACGTGCAATGCTCATTTGCCTCTGTGTGTGTTTGCATGTGTGTGTGTGTGTGTGTGTGTGTGTGTGTGCCTCTGCGTGCATGTGTGTGTGTAGATGAGAATGCTGCCGAGAAGATTAGCGGATTATATAAATGAGTTTAGAGTATTTGTAATGCCTGTGTCGAAAAGGAGATAAGATGCTAGTTATGGGCTACATTGTTCTTAAATGCTCAGCAAACAGCTACAGTAACTTGGAATTCAATTTATTCATTCCTAGATGTTATTAATATTACAAAAGGGAGCCATGTACAGTATGTGTTTTAATTCAAGATTCAGTGGAAAGCCTAAATTAATTTATTATGCGTTTTCTCCCTTTTCAATAAACACATCTTGCATTAAAGCTCATTATATACAGTTGCAGTTGATATATTGGAGTTGTTTTTGTTTTGTTTTTTAAAGAAAAGCTCTGAATAAATAATTAAACATACTGCTTTGTAGTGTAAATCTGTGTTATTTTAACATCAGAAGTAAGCTGTGCAAGTTGCTTTGATTGGAAAGAGTTGGGATTCAATGGGAAATAGGTGTAAATTGACTTGACCTAAATGACCCAATTGAGCTAAAATACTAACTGCCTAATTAACCCCTTGAACACTAATTTTCCCTTAATTTCCCTTACCTAGCCTCAAAGTTACAAAAACTCATTATGTAAAATTATATTACATAATGTATTTTTCTATATAGACATGTCCCTGTAATTCAACTGAATATATTTAGTATTTTTGCAAAACCTGGGGTCTCCAGTTAAATTTGAAATAAAGTCCTGAGGATGTGAACAAAGCTTGGCAGGGGATTATGCATTTGTAATAATGAATCCACCAATGGGATTGAAATTAAGGCGTTGGTACAACAGCTGAAGCAATATTTTTTCTTCCTTCATTTATCTTTTTTCTTTCTTTTTATTATTATCAGTAGCTATATCAGGGTACTGTATTTAGTTGGCTTTGCGCACTGCGATGGGAACTTATTTTGAGCACAGTTCACTGTCAGGGCAAATTGGTGCAGCGGGCAGAACTTAAGCATCATGGGTGATAGAGAAGGAGGAGGGGATAATGAGGAGAGAGAGAGAGACAGACAGAGAGATAGATGAGAGAATAAAGGGATGATGGAGATATGGAGATGGGTTTGCGCGATAGGAGAAGATAGGGAGAGAAAAGGGTGACAGAGAAAACTTGATGAAAGAGGGAGAGGAGCTGCAGCAGATAGGATCAGTGGACCTGATGGAGAGATGGGAAGCAAAAGAGAGAAAAAAAAGGGAAATTAACAGAAGTTGGAAAACAAACGAGACCAGAACTCTTCTCGTTTGCAGCCTTGTTGATCCTCGTTATCAGGATTAGCTTGTTTGTCTTGAATCACTGTAGACAGTTGGGGATTTTGGAGTCTCTGTCTGCCTCTGAGTCACACTTCCTTATGTAGAGTATTGCCTTTCCTCTCTCTACTGCTGATGGGGCTTCCTGCTTTAATGCTGCAAAGTGAGTGTGTGTTTGTCTGTAACTGTGTGTATGTGTGTGTGTGTGAGAGAGAGACAGTGGGTAAGTGGATGGCGCAGTATGAACAGGCGTTGTGCTGCTGCTCAGCATGTGAGTGAATGTGGAAGCAGAATTATGTCCAACTGATGTGATCTACATCCTCTGTCTCTCTTTCTCCGTCTCTCCCCCCTGTCTTTCTCCCCTTCCATCCACGTGAAACCTGACTACACTTTGATGTGTGAGAGACTCCGAGGAAAAACTTCATCTCCCTCCAAAGGCTTCAAACAGGGGAAGAAGCGTTTGAAGAGTGAAGGCAAACTTGCCTAATGGCGTGTGGGCGTGTGGAGGAAGAGGAAGGATACTGCCTATAAAAGTGAAATGATTTTGTGATTTAGCCTGTAATATAAACTCACTGGAATCCATGATAAAATTTCATTGCTTGCCGAGTGCTCTTTCCTAAATGTTCAGCAGGTTTAAAACAAACACACACACACACAAACATACAAGCACACCAAATGAGATGGGAGGAGGTGCCGCTCATTCTACAAAAATGACTAATGGCTCAAAATTGACACAAATTATGTTTTTAATAACTGTAGGTAAGCCCCCACCCGACAAAATAATGAAGCACCTTTACAGACAGGATCATCTACTGTATATTTCAGAGATGCTGAATAATGAATCTCAGGCAATGATTTCTCGACAGGACCTGAATGGAGAAAAAACGGTTATTGCACTGTTTGTTAATACAGAATAAAATGGTTATTATACTTCTTTGGTATGGTGACAAGCTAGAGTGGCCTTAAGTGTGTCACACGTACTTGAGAACTGTTCGGATATGTCATGCTGTGTACCTTGAAATTAAAAATTATCAGAAGAGCTGGGAACATTTAAATCTGTGTTTCCTGGTGTGTTAAAATTCAGCTGAAATCTGATATTAGTGACACAGTACAAAAGTGTCTGTTAATCTTAATAGGGCTATGAGATACCAAATGAAACACACACACACACACACAAAAAAAAAACCTCTTTCCACCTCAGAGAGTCAACAAGTCGCCAGAAATTTATATAGTTTATATGGACTCTAGCCCCAATACGATAAAAACACCCACCACTCTGACCATCTCAGTATGTTGATTTGAATGGGAAGGTCTGTTCTACTCCATTTTGGCATTGTCTATTTATAAATGCAGCTAAAAACATGTTGTGGAGGAACAGAAAAAACACAGGTAATACAATATGATTTAACATTTCAGCATTGCAACAATGAAGCAACTGAAATCTCTTTGCTTATGGAAAGAAAGCCTGTGCTGTCCTTTTATTAATGCTGCTTGACCACTGCATTTTCATTTTTGGAGAACAACAGAATCTTTCAGATAAACACATCAATTAGAAACACCCAATTAAACAATTAGCCCTAAATGCATGGTCGAGCTCAGCGGGAAGAGCATTATACTGGCACTGGCAACCTACATGGCGTGATTATCCTTGGGCAAACCCTCATAAGAACTCTGTGTACTCTCAGTGCTGTTATACGTATTTATTATTAATGCCTTTATCTATATCCACTACCTACAACAATGATGGATGTTAGTCACTCGTGCAGTGATGCAATGAAGCTTTTTGGTCCTTATGGGAGCCTCTGTCTCCTTGCTTTCCGCTATGAGTCAGAAATAAATGAACAAGGACAATAGCTGCCGAAGGATAACACTTGAACTTTGAGTGCATCTTCTTCATGCTTTCAATTGTTTTTTGCCAAATTTTTTCTCTCTTGTAGTGAATTGGTTCCATTTCAAGATCTGTCCCTCTGAGGTATACATGATCGAGTGGCAAGTTCAAGTTTTATGTTTTGCCAGGTTGCGTATGGGGAAGTTCATTATCCCCTCATTCTGCACAAAGAATGAGTTAAGGAGCTTGTCCCTCTGGGGAGTCAGTGAACTCTCCCCCGTTCAGTTCAGTTCAGCTCAGTTCAGTTTGGGTCAGCTTAGTGTTTTTTGTTTCATGTTCCCGTCCCCTTTGCCTTGCTGGACATCCGCTTGGAGGCAGCGTTTCAGAGAGCACTGAGCTGTCACTGAGGGATGCTCTACGTGATTTGCATCCCTGTCGATCAGAAAGGGTCTTTAGGGCCATGGCAACCCAACCTGGTGACCAGCCCTGGCAACTCATCCTGGCAACGCGCTCTGGAGACTAACTCGGATGAGAACCAGAGGGGCCTCATATTCACTTATGGCGCAGTGATCCAGCATCCATCAACATATAATAGAAGGAAAGTTTGGGGACCTCGAGAAAATGTTGCTTTCTTCAGTGAAAACTGGTAATAATAATAATAATACTAATAATAATAATAAAAGATTTATTTATGCTACTTCACCCATGAGCTTGATGCTCGAGTGGTGAGCAATTTAGGCAAAGAATGATTTACTCAGATGAGTTGATTCCTTGGAAGTGTTTTGGTGAACAGTCTTCTTCAGGCTTCAACCATCTACCAGTTATGCAAAAGAAAAAAGATAACATGCATGAGACAACTACAAAACCAGTGCTTTCTGCACACCAGGTTCAAAATAAAAGCTCTAAACACTAAGATTTTACAACCACACACTCAAACAGACAATCTAAAAAGAAATTACCTTGTTCCACTTGAATAACTGGTAGACCATGCTGTGGAGTACGCACACTTTCATTCATTTGAGCAATGACAACATGTTGGGTTACTAAAGTTAGAATCTGTCTGCTGAATCGACTTGTGCTGCTTCAGTGAAAACTGGCCAAAGGAATTAATTCAGGGTCACGTGTTGTTTTTGGAGAACATGGAATAAGCACTACAATCGACAAGCGCTATAATCTCAGGTGAGACAGATCAGAACGTGTCTCAAACATGGTTGATTTCTGAAAACAGTCTGAGCCACTGTTTGAGCTTTTGAAGCACACACACTTCAATACAGATACAGCTTGTGAACATCTATGTTTAGGCTGGCAGGTAAGAAGGCAAGTAGGTTAGATAGATAGATAGATAGATAGATAGATAGATAGATAGATAGATAGATAGATAGATAGATAGATAGATAGATAGATAGATAGAGAGGTCTTTTTTGCAGTGTATTTCTTTGTTGGTGCTGCTCCTTTGCAAATGTCGCCACCAGTTTGTTGACTGAGGCGAATTCTCACAAAGCAGAGAGAGGGGGAAATGCACGCTCATTCATCTACACCCTAATCTAGCAAACATTTGACTTCAAAAGTTCCTTCTTTGCACTGAGTACAAAGCAAATAAGTTCAAAGATGCGATATAGGGCATAATAACATTCTAGCCTGGGAGATCTCTTGCAGTGTTTCAAGTCAAGTCTTTCAAGTTTCATAATTTTGAGTTTTTTGAGTTTGTCTGTAAACAGGAGTTAGCAGAAAAAGTTCCATCTTTGTCTGATTCAATGTGGAAGTGAGAACAGTCTGAGAATAGTCAAGAAACGAACGCTACTGCGGTTAGTGGTGGTATTACCTCTGGTACTACCAACACTAAAACTGCATGTAGATGTGGTACTGTAGGACACTTGAGAATAACGCATTCAACACAATAATCCATACCTATTCAGTTTTACATCTGCCATTTAAAAATTTACGTCACATATTGTTAAACAGTACCAATGCCACTCCCTGCTGGCTGTACTGTATTACACCGCTACTACTGAAAGAAAGCATAAAATATTACTTTTGAAATAAATACTATAAATCGCTCAGGGACTGGATCATCACACAATTTATGGATTTTAAGTAGCGTATACAAAAATAGGTTGCACTGGGTTTTCCCGCAACATGAAATCAAATCATTTCTTCGTCATCAGCTGATTAGCCATAGTTTTACTCAAATATTGTAATCTCTTGGGGAATTGTAAGGATAGGGTCACAACTTTGGGGGGCTGTAAAACTCACGTTTCCAAGTTGTTGCAAAAATTTCAGCTCTACAAGCGTCCATATTCTGTACAATCACTGCACCACCTTTGTCAGCGTTCCTAGAGGTATCATGACACAAACTAACAAGTGCCTGACACTCTTTAAAGGATAGATTAGAGAAACTTCTATTGCTATTGGCCGTAGGTTTTAAACAAGGAAGAAGAATACTGGTCGACTAGCCTAGAGAAAGTGACCACTGAGGGGTTAATGGCTGGGGGAATGAATATACTGTGGGGTTTTGGATTGGGCATATCACTTCAGACAGATTCAGCAGGTACAGGAGGGATATGCTGTGTGTCAGGAAGTGCCAGCTGTAATTAAAATATGCAACAGAATGCCATAAAAACTGATACGCTCAAGTATACATCAAATAACTTGATTAAGGATAACACAGTAAAGCTCAAAAGCTAATCTCCGTCGTGTTCAAGTTTCCATCAGTGGGTCACTGTCTGAACCCCTCTATAGTTAAAATTCACCTTTCTGACCCCTAACTTGGCCCAACTACAGTTGGCATTTATGATCTTTTTAAATGGGGCGGCTGTAGCCTAAAGCCTGAGACAAGTTGGGTTTGTTATAGTCAAGGTGCCCTTGAGCAAGGCACACAGCCTCCAATTACTCCAGTGGAGCTGCTCAGTTGCCAATAGCAGAGAGCTAGAAAAGTCCCTGGGGTGACTGCATGAATGTAAAGCAGAATGTTGCTGGGAAAAAAAAGCATGCACAAGGAAAATTAAGATTAATTTCCTGGATAAATGAAGGTTGGGTGATTATAAAGGGACAACAGAGTCATTCACTCTTCGCTGTGCTAGAGAGAAGATTACCCTGTAGTCACAAAGGCTATCAGTGGCATTTGGCTTAAAAGAAAATTGAAAAATTTCTCTCTCACTCTCTCCCTCTCTCCTCCCCTCTCTCTCTCTTTGTCCCTTTTTCTTTCCCTCTCTCTCTTTCCCTCTCTCTCCCTTTCCTTTCCTTTCCTTCATGTTGAGAGCAGCCTCTAATTAATTAATAGCATGCAACTGGAAAATTGCTTCCACCCAGAGTTCTCTATTGTGTGCAATGCCAAGTCTCTATCGCAATTACGTTTTCTGTGGTGTTGTCAAAGAAATGATTGAGCATTAGTCACACTGTTATTATGTTAACTATTTCCTTTTATGTTTTATGATACATTCCAAAATTCATTTTCAGAACTTATGTACATTATTTTAAGTGTGTGTGTGTGTGTGTGTGTGTGTGTGTGTGTGTGAGAGTGTGTGTGTCTGCCAGTCTGTCTGTGTGTGCATTTGTGACTACATATATGTTTATGTACATGTGAGTTTGTGCAGTGGAGGCTCAATTAATTTCCAAAGCTGAAGCTCTAATGCAAGAAAAAATATTTTACTGGAGCTGTATTGAAAACAGCAGACGGCTCACATCCTTTGAAATCATCATTGCACGTAATTGTCGTGACCGGCCCAGAGTCTCACTTAGTCTGCTTCTCTATCACACATCACCAGTAACAGAGTTTAATATCACTATCATCTGTCATTTTCTCTTTGATCGTTCAAAGGCAGTGTTTGCCTATTAGAAGATCTGACGACTGGTGTGTCAAGAAAATCAACTGTTTTCACATTATCATCATGATTTCACATTCCAAAATGATCTATATATCATAATACGTCTCTCTCTGGCTCATCAATCGTACAGATAATGACATAATGATATATCTACGCTTTTATTGTGTTTATCTGTTGTCTACATCTTATGAAAACCCAGTTTTTACTGACGGTGCATTAAAATGCCTCAGCCCAAATCCCTATAGATCATTTATGTCTTACTCTGACTGGAATATTAACCTGAGTGACACTTCTTGATAATTCAGCAGTCTGTAGTTTGATAACAAGCAAAGGGAGCGTGCAGATGAGGGAATACATGCAGCAGTGGGCTAAGGTTAGAAAAGCAGACTTATGTCCACAAGGTTACTGTTAGTGGTTCCTCGAAAAATCCGTGTAGAGGCTTTGAAATCAAATATCACAATTGACCGAATACTTCAATATCAATATTGCTATTTTTCAGAATGATTATTGTTGGTTTCAAAAACTATGTATACACAAGATTTTTTGATAAACAGTCAGTACTGGATATGATGATCAGGCAGGTAAAGGCAAATATCAGAGCAACTACAACAGTCTAATAAATTCAGAAAATTGCATCCTTTTACTGTACTGCAGCTTTTAAAACCAGGAATAGACAACACTTCTGCCAACACTTTTGTTGTGAAATTATAATATCCAAAATCCAGGTAACTAGTCTTATATCAGCATATCAGTATAATAGTGATATACTGTATCAACCAGTCCTTTGTATGCTATGATATGGTACTGTGTGGTATGATATAGTTTTCATTGTTGTTTGAGAATGTGGTCCAAGTCCTACGTCAATATAGCTATACATACTGTATGTAGCTATATATAAACATGACTTGATGATTGAAATAATGTTTAGTTCATACTGTGATTCATTATCAACTGAATCACGATATAAAATTACATTATACCATGTTAAATATAAATACAGCACAGTTTAGTACTGTATAACCATCTCTGGTATTAAATAGTACAGTATAGGACAGTACAACATAATATAGCATACTATAGTATAGTATAGTACAGTACAATATAGTATAGTATAGTATAGTATAGTACAGTACAGCATAGTATAGTATAGTATAGTATAGTACAGTACAGTATAGCACAGTACAGTACAGTATAGTATAGTATGGTATAGTATTGTATAGCACAGTGCAGTGCAGTACAGTATAGTACAGTTCAGTATAGTATAGTGCAGTATAGTATAGTACAGTACAGTGTAACATAGTACAGTATAGTATAGCACAGTATAGTGCAGTATAGTATACGCATCACGCAGACTTATGCTGCAAGCACAAGTCTGAAAAGGCCAACATCCATACAGAATATTCAGTATTAGTGCAGACTGAGAGGGTATACAAGATATTCTTGTGCACCTCAAGTTTAATTACCAGGGCTGAATTTGTTTAAATTGCTAAAAATAAAACAGAGTACACTGGAGATCAAGGATCTGTGGTCAGATCCCATGAGCAGAAAAAAGTTCAGATGGTAAAACAGCATCTAAGATCAGAGCTCTTTCAGTTTTGCAGTCTGCCAACAAGTCCTCAGAGGAAGGAGCGATTGTTTCTCAAGTCACAATCACTGCTGACAAAGTCTCAAACATGCCATGGTGCCATTCCCTGAAATTAATTAAATCAGCTGACTGAATTAAGCCGTGGACATATTTAATGAAGTAAGTGAGAAGGAAAGAGGGAGAGAGGGAAAGAGTGAGAGAGGAGAAGATGAGGATTTTAATTGCAGCTGGTTAAATTACCATGGGCTTGCAGCATAAGTCTTTCATGGTTTGTGCTTTGTGACATGGTGTTGGTCACGGTTAGTGAAAAAAGGAAAGGAGGGGACTGAAAGGAAAGGGAAGGGAAGGGAAGGAAAGATGTGGACATATGAGAAAGAGGAGCATTGAAAACAACATGGCATCAATTAAATGCCCACTGCTATTTACATGTTAGCATTAAGCTGTTTGGAGTGATTATGCAACACGGTCAGCAGTAAATAAAACATGACCTGCAGCAAGTATCATGCAAATAAGCCAATCCACAACAGAGAGCATGCACCTTTGAGGCAGCTTGAGCCGCTGTAGCACATTCTCACTTTTTTCCCTTTAAATCATGGTGACAGGGTGGCAGGACAGTTAGAGAGGCTGCTCCTTAATCGAACTGTCACAGTTTTGACACTTGCAACAGCCTTGTATCCTGTCCAAGTGTCCTTGAGCAAGACACCGAACACCTAGCTGCTCACTCATTAGAAAGTTCTCTGGCTAAGGCTGTCAGCTAAATGTACAAAATGTCTCAATCATGGTGTTTTTACTTTAACACGGCTGACCCTTTTATCTACAATGAAAAAAGAGAGAGAGAAAAATATATATATATGTATAGGCAATAATTATTTTGCACATCTGAAGTAGTAAGATGTAATAGGGCTCTCTCTCTCTCTCTCTCTCTCTCTCTCTCTCTCTCTCTCTCTCTCTCTCTCTCTCTCTCTCTCTCTCTCTCTCTCTCTCTCTCTCTCTCTCCTGCTCTCCTTACAAACCTCCATACATTCAATTATACAAAACCACATGGGTAAAACATTGCATTTACAGGTCCAGAAGAGTCTTTGCTATTCAAATAAATTTTGAATGACCATATAGCTGACCCTGTTAAGATGACAGTCACAAACCACTTTCTGATGCTGAAACAAAGTATTCCATAACAACTTTATACACCAAGCACACTAAAGGGGCAGGACTATGATTTGATATATGGCAGAGGTTCAAATACATATTTCATCAGACTCAACCATGGTTCATACAATCTCAGGACATGAACATGCGCCCTAAAATGCAAATATGCTCCTTGCATGAAAGGTGTGAGAAATCCCTTTCCCCACCACAAAAGGACTACAGTTTGACATAGAAAAACCACGGTAGAGAAGTTTTGCAGCCATCGTGGTGAAAATATTTCATGTTCAGTTCCAAACTTGCTATGAATTTGTATACCACAAATAAACTTTTCATTTTCAGCAGTTTTTTAATTCTGTTGATTATGACCAAAACCTTACCTTGAATTTAACCAAAACCTTTACATGCCTAAACATAGCCAATATAATCCTAGCTTTATGCAACATATGCTGTTGTTGCTGTTGTTATTATTACTGTTGGCTAATTTTATTCCTGTTCCTTTATCATACACAACACACAAAATTCAAGAGGGAAAGGGTAGAAAGGCAAATAAACATTTGAAAGTGGGAATACAATATGATGTAAGCTTAAGAAAAGTTGTTTTAGTTGCCTAAACTTACCCATTAGCTAACTCTTTTAAGTGCAAAACCTTGAAAATGGCATCTCTAATTTGTGCTACTGTCACCTTGTATTCTTCTGGTCATTTGTGTCCAGAACAAAAGCTGCAATACAGAGGTTTTTACATATTCACAGTCCACACTGACCCACATGGCACAAGGACAACTGAGCCTCTTGCACAGTGCAAGGAGATGATGCAAGACATGTAACATAATAGTGTATTCATATCAGTGAAAACCTAAAGTCATTCCCTCTCTGCATTCAGGCAGCAGTGCATCGTTATAGGTGAGTGTCCAGCTTTAAATGGAACTAACGATCTTGAAGTGAAGTGATACAATTTTCTTAGGCGCTTCACGGTCACAAAACAATGCTCAGATTTACGACGACATTAAAACATGTAAGCCAAGCTCTTGACTTGACAGCAATCTTTGTTATATTGTTATAGAAGAGCGCTGTTGTCAGAGAGAGTGAGAGTAAATTAGCTTGAGATGTCAAATCCGACTGCAAATTCAGAATTCTCAGTGTATGTGAGGAGCGCTAACCACGTACTTCACTGCATGTAGTAGGCCCATGTGTCACGGCTGTTACGGGTAATTACGGTGCTTCAAACGCATCTACAACCTGCCTGGCACTTGATTTATCAGTTACCAACACGAATTGCAGCCTTAAGCCTCCCTTAGCAGATGGTTGCGTTGCGCCAAGAAATTTGTTTACGTTCAGAAGTGCTGTCTAAGCAGGTACCTTGCATCTGCTGTCAAAATACCTGACTTCACTTACTGAGACTATCCTCCGTAAAAAAAAAAAAAAAATAAAATAAAAAAAACGACTCCCTAGGTCGTTTGTACAGCAGCCCATTCCGACCTATAGTTATGTTGTCAAGTTTAAAAGTGACCTCTAGTGGTCCTGTAAATAACGACGCTGTGGTGTGGTATTAAAGGAGCGACAAAGGCCACGTAAGCGGGTTGGAGGGGCAGTGGACAAGCCAAGCAACATGCCTCTCACCAGCTCACCCTGCTTCAAATCTAATTAGGAGCAGTGTTTTAAGTAGCTAACTGATATCAGTAAATATTTCCTGACCTGAACGCTGACCTTTTCCTAACCTTAACCATTACAACAAACTAAGCTTAACAGTAACCTAACCATAACCAAATATTTTCAGTGGCTAGGGAGTTTGCAAGGCCAACTTGCTCAGGAAACGGTCCTTTTGGTTGTATTAGAGGCGCTCCTGTGGGTCATATTAGTGAGTTGGAACAAACTTCGCACTATTCAGGGCGTGGCCGGATGTGTTCCATACTTAAAACTTTCAACACGCAAACAGCACTGCAGCAGCAATTTTCTACCCTATGTGATTTAGGGTTGATTTCCTCTTTATAACATTGCTTCCACTTATACACCATGAAATCTCCTTTTTATTCATTTTCATTTCAGGCCCCAAGCTGGGTGCTGCAAAATCAGGATGAAACATCCATAGCATCTATCTGTTTTTCTGTATGCTGTGAAGCTTGTGGTCCCCAGAGCACACCGAGGCACACATAAATTGAATTCAATAGAGAATTCCATTTGGGATCAGACATTTCCCAGAGCCATCAGCATTGGTATCATAACGCACAAAAGACACCCAGTGTGTTTCAGCCAGAACAATCAGGACTTCAAAGGCCCCCACCCTGAGAGGGACTGTGGAAAGTCATTTTCAGGCAAACCTCAAGGTCATGTCTCTCTGTGAAAGGCTCTCTACTGAAGAGTTTCTTTCGGACGCTTTCATACTGCTTTAAAATGAACACTGGTGAAAACAAGACACATCATGTACTATTTTTATCTTTGATGTTGCCTGCTGCTCTTTTTCTGACAGAGGCACCCATCGTTGAAAACCGTCGTCATGCACTGTCCTGCACTTATTCTGCATTACTACAGCCACCGCTGGCTATGCTTTCACACATTATGAAGCCAAACTGACTAAGCATATTAGAAAAAAAAAACATTCAAGAGAATGAAATGTAAAATTTAAATTCATGAACAATCTTTCATAATGTTGGTGGGATGATGAGGCAGTAAATGACTCCACCTGTAACCTGCCCCCCACCCACCCCCACCCATCTCTACCTCTATCTCTTCTCTCTCTATTACCCTTCCAGACAATTACCTTGGCGTCTCATATCAGAGGTCACAGTTGTAAAGGTCATGTCACTCTAGCTATAGCTGGCATCTCAGGATGCCTACATTTTATGGCACAGACACACACCCACACACAAACAAACACACACGCAAACACACACACCTACACACTCAGAGACTCAGGGCTCTCATGGTATGTTAAGGATTACACTCTCTAAAACAGGCTGATGCAAGGATTAATCTTTCTTGTCTTGACATGGGGGCAGAAGCATAACTAAAATAAGTATATATGTTGCACACACACACACACACACACACACACACACACATCTCCCCTTTGCGCCTCAGTTTCATTTCACCGGGTGTTTGTGATTTTGTGCATTTGTTGCATGTAATGCATTCAGTAACATCAAGGCTGTACATTACCAATGCTACATTAAACCTGTATCTTTTACACCACTTAGGAATCATATGATTATGACTACATTGTATAAAAAATATATCCATCTTAACAAGTTACTCTGCCTCATATTCTGCCTTCTTTCAACATATAGATTAAAAATAAATTAAAAAGGGAAAAAATATCGGAAACTATCGGGTCTGTCTTATCCAACTGGCAGATTTTTTTTCTCACTCTTTTTAAGAAGAACAAGATTTGGAACACTGAATATGATACTAAATATCTTGTTAAAGGGGATTTTTTTCAGTGTGTCTCGAATTATAGTGCTCTCCGTTAGGAACAGCTTCTCCAACAATGAAGAGCACAAACCAAAGAGCTGCACTGCTGTCTTTTGTTTGAGGTGACTGCAGGTGACAGAAATCTTTATGAAAGGTCAATTGTCCAGTATCATTCTAGATACTTAACTTCATTTCACACCCATTCAGATTCCAAAATGAGGTCTATAAATGTCTAATAGCCCTTTATACGTTATAGAAATGGAACTTGAGGGGGAAGTCAGTTGCATGTGGATTCTGATTTTTTTTTTTTGTTAATAGGAAATTGTATTAGGAAGGCAAGGGGTGTATCTTCTATTATATCTCTATTTTTTCCTTATTTTTTACAAGCAAGTAATCATACTAATAACAGATCATTTAATCTGGAAAAAATAAAAATAAAAAATAAAAAAAGCTAAATTCAGGTTACATTTTTTTTTTTTAAATAACCCTGGGCTGATTGTTGTTGCTCATGTAATTAAAGGAATGTAGCTACAGTTGTTCCACAACATTGTCTGTCTCTGTTTGTGCCTATCCATCTGTGTCTGAATGTCTTGTTTCATACACGTGAATGCTTATGTATGTGTTTGTGTGCATGCATGCATTCAGTATGTGTGCCGTTTCCTCTGCTGCGTGGGCTCCGGGGTGGTGGAGGCTTCAGAGGCCCCGCCAGCCAACAGCTTCCCTGTCAGAGTCCTGCCTTATCTGATGATCCATGAACGTGCGAAGAGGCAGAGAAGGCCAACCCATAGAGGGGAAATATAACTTGATAATAGCAGATCAGATCTCTTCCTCTTTCATAACGTGCGACCTTGCAATTTATGGTGCATATAAGGTTATGGATGCATGAGGAAGATTTCCAGGAGGGATACAGATTATATAGGCGGATGTGGACTGGGAGACCGTGGGTATAATTTCCCAGGAAAAACAGAGGAGCGGAAGTGAATGAGTAATGCTCTCTCCTGCTGCTGAGGTGCCTTTGAGAGAGGTTTGTAACCCATAATTGCTCCAGTGGAGTGGCTTACTTTCCAACAGTAGAGGACTGTTTTTACCCAGCGGCTGATGAAACAGGGTAATGCCAAGGAAGAGCTCTTCCCTGAGTAAATAAAGGTTAAAAATAAACAACAAAGCATGTTCTCATCTCCAATGAATCACCTGCCCACTCAAGACTCAATCATGCAGCCTTAAATCAGGGTGAAAGATTCCTCAAGCTAAATTTAAAGCTGCTCAGCACCATTTTACTGCTGGCCAGAATAAAATATCACAAAATCTCAAAATGAAAGACCAGGTCTGTGTTATTGCGTTGATTGATTTGTGTTCTTGTGAACTTCTAGGGCCATGGGTGTACGTGGCAAAACATAAGATATTTTTCCACACCAAGAAACAACAGCATTTGTGAGGCCTATAAGCTCAAAATGTTATAAATTTCTAAAGTTATAAAGCATTTCATAACTGCACTATGATTCAAGACATTTTATTGCTTTTTAGGATCCACAGACATCCATCCAAATGAATGCCCAAAAGCAGACATCGTTCTGCTTTGGTGTTTGGCTTAAATTGATATTTGAGACAATGCCCATCTAAGTTTAAAAAAGCCATTTGGCAACGCTTTGCAACACTTTAAAACCTCAAGCACCTCTTCCTAAACAACAGCATCCCATCATGCACTCTGAGTGGTGTTGCTAAGTGACACTGTTGAAAAGTTGTTGGCCAAGTGCCGGACAGGGTCAGTGGTATCACAGGTTGACGGCGGGACAGTGGACCACAGTTAGCTATGCACTTAGAAGTGAGGAGTCCACTCCAACACCAATCACAACACTGTTCATCCATTAGGAAAACAGTCAAGCTCTGCATTATTGCAAGAATAACCTTAATTGAAAAATCCAACCTGAAACACTTTAAAACACATTTAAAACAGAGATTTGCTACTTACATTGAGTTTCTGGAACTGTTTTTGCTTTTTTAGGGTTTGTGTCTCCCGTTGGTAAACATGCCAAATGCTCACTGAGAGCAGCTGCAGCTACAATGGAGCTGAATGGGTGAAAGAAGTGAGCTGTCCTTTTGTGCTGGATTTCTCTTTGTATTTTTCTTAAACATTGCTGCAAAAAAAAAAAGCGAGTCTACAAAGAACATTGAAATCTGACAGCTAATTTCTCTGCTTTAAATTGTTGATTTTTTTTTTCTTTTTCCTATTAAATGCCATCATAAGCATGCTGAAAATATTTCCCAGTGTCATAAGTGGTTTAGCTTTGGCCACAGACAAACAAAAATACAATATCAAACAAGATTACTGCACCAAAAACAAGCATAAAGTAAATCTGGTTTCCACAGTTAAAAAAAAAAAAAAAGAAAGGAAAGAAAAGAAAAGAAAACATGTGCTCTCATTCATTTCCATAAGTCTGTGCTATCTGTCATGTTGTTGAGTTTGACAGGTGGAGCATTGTGTTTACAAATGGTGGCTGTATGATTTTGGAGCCAAATTCCTTTGTACCACATATGGTCACAAAAACAGGCAAATCAAGACTTCAAGCGGCTGAGTGGGGAGTTGGAGGTGGTCTGGTGGCCTCTCTATCCACCAGGTTGAACTCACTGTTCACCATCACTCACTCATCACGTATGAGTGAATGAAATGTGTGTGGTGTGGTGTGGTGAACGCAGCAGCCTGTTGCTAACCACACTGCAGGATGGCTGAATCCCTGAATATGTGCCTTCTTCTTAAATTGGTTCAAAATGTTTTGTAAATGATGTTGAAACACTGAATAATGATCTGTGACCATGAAACCAGCTGAAGGGGAAATACATCAGAGCCACACAGCCGTCAAAATGCATCCATATCACGCATCCACTCAGAGTCAAGCACCCACCCGGGCCACAGTACAACACAAAAGATATTATTATATGGATCTTTAATATGCCCGCTACAGTATGACACGTCTCCACAGAGGTGAATCAAAATGAGAACCGGCTGCCAGTCTGTCAGCTTCAAAACCGATTTCCAGCTAAATTCCAAAACAAAGTCATCACATCCCGCCACAGAGGCCTCAGCACCTCGCCTCCCCAAAATGAATTCCTACTGAGCCGCATTCATCACAGTGTAACTGAGCTGGTTGCAGGAAGTCCACCGCTCAGCGTGAATGCACAAAGTCATCACTTCAGTCTGCTGGTAGCCACATATATGAGAGGCATCCATTCACATTAGCACCCCACCCACTCAACCCACATCACTCACACTCTCCCTGGACTACTCCATATTGATAATAGATTCCTGTCTTACCGTAAGCATTAGGGGAGTGTGTGTGCCTGCTTCTGTGTGTGTGTGTGTGTGTGTGTATCCCCAGTAAACCACTGTGTGCCCCACCCAGCCCTGGCCTGCCCCATCTGGATATTTGGATTGCAGTCTAATGTGTTTTGATTTCTGGAGGTCATCATGACACATCCTGCACTCACATTCAGTATTTGAAACACACCTACACACACACACACACACATAAACACAAATGCATGAGCATACACATGACTGCACACAGAAATGTACAGAAGAGACACTGTAAATGGGAGCAGACTGAACTGGAAGATACATTCTTCCAGTCAGTCATTCGGTGTACAGTATGATTCAGATGCGCACACACACACACACACACACACACAGACACACAAACACACACGCACACATAGGTAGACAATTTCCCTCTGTGACAATAAGCGGCTTCCCACTACCACTTTCCATCGTAGTGAGGGGTCACGAAAAAATAACCGCCATGGGCACAGAGACGAGGACAGAGCCACACAGAGAGAGAGAGAGAGAAAGAGAGAGGGAGAGAGAGAGAGAGAGAGAGAGAGAGAGAGAGATTTTTAATTCCATTCTCATTGTTGCATTCAGAAAACAAGTGACAATACACACAATAACAACATAAACCCTTGTGCTAAAGCCCACAAAACCACCAGTAAAAAAAAAAAAAAAAAAAAACATAAATGATGGGGCGCTGAAGGAAAGAAAGCCCCAGTGAGTGTTTGGCCACCCAGACTGAACCACTGTACACACACCACCACAATGCAACTTTCTTTTTTTTTTTTTTATCAGCACATAATAACGTAGAAGACAGAAAAATAAAGAGCCAAAAAGCTGTATTGGTTCTACTGTATGTGTGGTGTGTTTTTGCAGTGTGCGTATGTGTGTGTGTGTGTGTGTGTGTGTGTGTGTGTGTGTGTGTGTGTGAGAGAGAGAGAGAGAGAGAGAGAGAGAGAGCATTTGTGTGCATCTATAGTTGCTTGTGGAAAGACAAGCTGCTTACCTACAATATTAAACCCACCAGTGATTTGCTGTGTTTTTGATCACTATAACCTCAGCCCGGGCAATATAGAGCTAAAGGTCAAAGGTCAAGCTGGTTCATTAAGTTTCGGTGTCAGAGGTCTCTCTCCACTGGTAGAAAATTGCTTTGTGTAACAGAATCTCCGCTGGGGAGAAGACGTTTTACAGCATAATGAGAGTCTGCAGACTGAATTTCTTGTATTTTATTTTTTGTTTTTCGCTTCACTGCATTTCATTGTTGCAAGTCGGTAGGGTGTTTACGAACAGTGGTGAGTTCCCAAGGGACTTAGTATTGCCTTGTGGCCCAAACTCTGACTCTCCCTTTAGATGATAAGAGGTCAGAGGTCTGGCAGAGGTTGCTGCAAAGTCAGGCGGTTCTCTCTCCCGTAACAATCACCTCGTACAATAGAAACTGCAGCAGAAAAGAAAGAGTTCTCAGGTCTAAAGTGCCTGCAACTGCAAGTTAAAATCCAATGAGATGAAACTTTAACAATCCCCATGGGGGAGCTGGGCAACAGTTCACAATATGGCGATTTTTTTTTGTTTTGTTTTGTTTTTTTCCCCTTGCATTTCTGTTTTCACACTTGGCCAGTGGTGCCTTCTAATTGAGTGCAAAAATACACCTAACAAGGCACCCGGCCTCACTTACAAATGGCTCCAGTCCCACTCATCCTTCTTGTGCTGACCTTTAGAGGGTTATTTTACGGTTTTGTGGACGGCCGGCTTGTATGGTCGGTTGGGTCGAGTATTTATGTTTTATAGGTTTAATAGCAAGAGCAGCCAACAGCCAAGAAGTGCAGCTTCACTATACTGAGGGCAGCTCTCTTCATCGCTCTCACTTTCTTGCCTGTCTGTCTCTCGGCGTCTCTCTCCCTGTGGAAGTGGGGTGGATTTGACGACTAATAAAGAAACAGCCGACAAAAGGATGAAAACAAAAACAGCAGGGAGCTACAGAGGAGCCGCAAAAAGAGAGCGACAAGCAACGGTGTGGTTGCTGTTTTGGCTGCTGCTGTTAATTTCACTCCTTTGTCTCTCACTATTGTTGGAGTGAAAGAGAGATAGAAAGATTGATGGAGCGAGAGGGGGAGAGAGACAACGGTGACAACAATAGTAACAACTGTTGGAGAAAAGGAGGGAGAAAAATAAAAAGAACAGCGACCAAACAGGAGACAATTCCAGCTCTTGCGGGGAGAGGAAAGGCAAGACAGGGAGAGAGATGGACTGGCAGGGAAACAGAAATAGAGAGTGAGAGAGAGAGAGAGAGAGAGAGAGAGAGAGAGAGAGAGACATAGAAAGAGATACTGAGACAAGCCTAGAGCAATGAAAACCACACGAAACAAACAACAACCAACTCCAGCTCTCACAGGGAGACAGAGAGAGACAGAGAGAGCAAGAGAGAGAGAGAGAGAAAGAAAGAGAGAAATGGAAGGAGAATCAGGGAAAAAGCTCTACTAGAGGCCTGGAGAAGCAGAAAAACAGCAGCGAAACCAAAAACATCCGCCAGCAGCTCTTGCACTGGCAGCGATAGCACTCTGCGAGCTCCAGGTGAGATGTTTGAAATCAGTGAAACACCAGCCGGAGATTGTTTATGGAAGACAGAAGGCTGAGCTCTCGGCACAATACCTTGATGCTTTAAATGCTCCAGAGAAAAGCAAAAAAAAAAAAACCTGATCTGCACAACTGGCAGAAAATCAAATGCTCAAAGCAGCAAAGCCCACGAATACAAAACAGGAAGGTGAGACCTGAGCTGAAAAGAAAACAAAAAAGAAAGGGAAAAACAAGCTCGTGGGGTACGTACTCGACGCCCACTTGTAGATGTCAATCCAAAACGTATTTTTATTTTGCCAGCAAGCCGAATCTAAGCATCTTATTTTGTGTTTTTGCAAGCCTGTTTGTTCTCCATGATGGCTCTCACGCATTCAGCTGTCTCCACTGCCCATTGGTTTTGTAAAATTGTAAAAACCGATAACGCTGCAGCGCTAACAGGCACAAAGATACACCGATAGCATCATCAGAGAGTTGGCTATGCCCCACAGCTACTGGAAGGCCGGCATGTTTGTGCAGAGTAGTGGGAGGAAGAAATGCTCTTTTCATCTCCTCTTCACTTCTTTCTGCTCTCCTCTTACCTCTGCCGTGTCCTCACATCTCCCTATCTCTCTTAATTCATTCATCACCATCTCCTGCTCTTTTTTTTCTGTCGTATTCGCATGTTTTACAGCATATGTCATTTGATGGCATATAATAGATCAGGGTTTCTCGGGCGTCATCACCTCTAGGCTTGTTTTCTTCCCACAGAGATGACATTATTATTATTGCATTATTGCACTCACATGCACTCATAAATACTGAAATAGTTCTTTTTCAAAACACTTGTCTTGCACTCGTCTTTTCAGCATGACTTTTTTGATTGAACTCAGCTTTGTCCGCATCTGTGTCCAGACTTGACACTAAAATGTGACCTACCTGATCAGATAGTGATCAGATATATTCCTGCGCAAAGAGGTATTGATAAAATATCCGGATTATGTCGACATCTGTGCACACCGCACTGAAATCCAATCAATCATCCGATCATCCAGATGAGAGCAGGATTTGATCTCAGGGTGCACAGACTTGATAGTTATTGCATCCTGGCATAACCGGATGCCAAAATGTCATGGTTGTGAGTTTTTTTTGTGTGTGTTTTTGGACTTGCTGAACTCTTTGTCTTTTGAGTTGTCTGCTCCCTCCCCAGTGTTTCCCTCAGCCAATCCTCTGTGTTCCCCTGTCTTGTGTTCCAGCCCCTTCTCCAGGTGTGTCTTGTTTCCCCAATTACATCCGAGTGAATATAAGCCTTGTTTCAGTTCAGCTCTTTGTCTGGTTGTTGTCTCTGCTGTGTGGCATGCTCATGTCTCCAGTGTTTCCTGTGTTCTTGGCATTCCCAGTGTTTGCTAGTGCTTCCAGTGTTCCAAGTGTTTTGAGTTTTGGTTATTAAATAGTTTTGCATTCTTCAGTGAAACCTGCCTCCGCTCCTGCATTTGGGCCCACTTTCTCTCTTCCTCATGTGATACAAAAATTGCACTGAAAAGATAAGCATCGTTTCTGTTACATATTTATGAAAAACACCAACAACCACTGGCGTTTTCATGATGTTGGGCTGGTGGAGCTCTAAGATGCGCTCAAGGCCCACTGCTGGGCCACGACCCATTGGTTGAGAAACTGTTACAGATTATGTACAGGATAATCACCAAGTAGATGGCGTTTAACGGTTTTAAGGCAGATGGTTATGCCGTAATTTGCCTTGAAACCGTTTAACGCACACCTACAAATCGATTATCCCGGTTATACCATGGCCATTTGACAATTGATATAAAGGCAAGAGGAGGAAGCAATATAAATATTCCACTGGTGTGTTCCCCTTCCCTGTCGTTACTTTATCAAGTCAATAACTCAGCTGTGCTGCCGCAGTTGATAACAAGTAGGCTTTGACAGCTGTGCTTGTTATGTTGCTATGGTTACAAGTCAGATAGCGGATGACTTTAGAAAGGTGATTAAAGTTGAGCCAAACTTCGTCCACAATACACGATTTGCACGCACACCTGCCAGCCAATCAGAAGAGAGTATTCACCCAGACCATGCTAGAAACGGTTTTGGTGGAAGCTTTAATCCAAAGCACCCTACAGCTAACCAGAATACCCAGAAGGCCCGTGCGCTGTAGCTACCAGTGCAGCATTTTTGATGCTCAAACTGTTACAGAGAAAACAAGAAACACCTGATCTGAAGAGCCAGACAAGAATCAAATGGCAAATGCCGCTAAGCCCCCCAGTGCCCTCGAGGACTAAACGTGTAAACAGATGATCCGCAAAACTTTGAAAAGATTTGAACTTCCAAAGCAACTCACCCTCTAACAAACCTGCTCTGAATATTTATCTCTGTTTGGGCTCATTGGTTGATCCCAAGACTCATATTTTCCTTTCTTTTTGTTTGTTTTTTTGCACCTATTTTTGGTTTGTTTGCCTGCACAATCTGCCACATCTCTCCAGCCGTACCCTCTTGTCTAAGAATAAAACAAGCATAACTAATGGTATATTCATGAAGCGATTTCAAACGCGTAACGTGTTAAAGAGCAGTGGAGCTCTATGAGGTGGGGAAGGAGAAGAGGAGCTTCTCCAGAGGAAAGGCAGTGTTTGAGAGTGGGAAAGTGAAAGGAGAGGCAAAGTGACACTCATTATTGGGTGTTGCATGAAGAGAGAAGAGTGAGAGCTGCAAAGGCCAGTGTCCTCTATTCCACCTCAGACACTCACCCACACACACACATGCACACACACACACACGCACACACGCACACATACAGTACACGCTAAGTCCTAATCAGGATGAATGAGATTTGCTCTTCAACAAGGACAGATCATTATATTATGAGACAGCTACATTATTACTCTGATCCCACTGTTTTAACAGCTTAAAGTGCCGTGTGTGTGTGTGTGTGTGTGTGTGTGTGTGTGTGAAAGAGTGAACCTTAATGATTAAAAGGGAGCATTGCACCCAAATGTCATCCTGTAACAGCGTTAATTGGCTACAATGAGTTTATGAGGTGATGGATGTTGATAATTGTCTTGCTCCATTTGCTTGTTCCTCATCCCAGCACACATGAGCCCATGCACATACAAATGAGGCCCACCGCACTCCAAAGATCACGGCTAAGCTGGCATGCATTATGCGAATGGTCTTGCCTGCACACAGACACACACACACACACACACACACACACACACACACAAACACAACATGAGTCTGCACTCAGGATGTCAGATTATTCATTGTTTGTGTGGACAGCAGAACACACGTGTGCAATGAATCACAAGCACACACACACACACACACACACACACACACATACATACACACATCCATGCACGCACATGTGCACACACACCTACAGACATACCCTTCTTACTAATCCCCCTAAAGCTTTAGCTTGGTTAATCTCGTAGTAAACAATGTGAATCTAGGCTAGGGCTTGCTGTCCAGTCTTATCTTTTTGTGTGTGTGTGTGTGTGTGTGTGTGTGTGTGTGTGCACGCTCTCCTCAGAACCAATTCATAAACAGACTTCTTGTCTGCAGACCATAATCACACAGCTAACACGGGTTCCTGGCCAGCAAATCATTATCTACACACAGCTAATGTAGGCTTACGGTTAGCAAGCCATTACACATGTTTGTGTGCACAGGACCCCAGGTAGCAAGGCATTACTTCTGCAAACAAACAGCCTGACAGCCTGGCCCTCTATAGATGGCTGCCAGTGACTGTGCAATACTCTGTAAACAGCACTCAATAATTCAATACACTGTGAATAGCACACAGGAGTGCAGGCTAGATGGGAGGATATCGGCTGCTCTCATATTCTATAAATCATCATTGATATGAGACAGGGAAAACGTAAAGGCATTGACCACAAGCGCATCAAGTCTTCTGGACGTGTTGTCATTTACAACCAACCGCAATGTTTTAGAAAAGCTGTCTGATCAAAGATGCTCCCATCCATGTTGATGGCTCTCATAAAATGCTATAATTTATGGATTATAATCCCAGCTGTTGTTGTAACCAGGTACCCGATCCACTATCTGTTGTCTTCCTCTTTTTTTTTACTCTGATGCGTAGTATGTATCACTTTTCCTTCAGACAGCACCTGTGGTACCAGTTGCATCACAGTCCCACCTATGCCCAATGTACAGAGCTTCTTCTCAGGTCATATTGCTGTAATGTACAATAGGATCTGCTCTTTCGAGGAAAAGAGGAGGTCTGAACAGGTAAATCCAGGTGAAAACAATGATCCCTCTTTGATTTCAAGGAGTAAATCCACTTCAGTCGTAAAGGGGGTTACACATGAAAGGAAGGAGAGAATTTAAGGGCTTTGGGATGGCTTGAGGTGCAGCTGAGCATTAGGATGGTGTTCCTAATATTTCATACACTCAGTGTACATCACATTACCATTAAGCCAATAGCATTAAAACTAAAGCCCAGCTTATCCATCAAGGTAATGTGGGTTGCCACAGTTAAATATCTCCCTCTCTCCCATCTCTCCCTGCTCCAGGTTAATAAGCTGAAGTGATTCTGCACAACAACAAGAGATATTGCAGATGTTAAGTAAGTGTGTTTAAGTGAGCGGGCTGATCTATAATTTCTTCCCTAATGAGAGTCATTTTTCATTGGTGAGCTGTTTGGATAAGCTAACCTCCAAATGTACGTGCGTGCATGTGTGTGTGTGTGTGTGTGTGTGTGTGTGTGTGTGTGTGTGTGTTGTGCTCCCTGCATGCTTATGGCTATGATTTTTTTTTTTTTTTTTTTTTTTATGGACAGAGAGCTTCACAGCCACTTAGGAGTGAAATGGCAATAACAGCATGCTCTAGTAAGCAGTTGAGTTCTCTGAAATGACACCGAGGGATTACTAATGCAACGCAGTATTGGAGTTTGGAACGATCCTCTGCAGTGGCATAAGATGTGGAACCATGTGATATTTATGCTGAAGACTATTTAACTATTTTAACAAGCTAAACTCTCCTCTCTCGTGATTAAACTCTGTTATGCTGGTTAAGATGCTCTCCTCTGGATTAATTAATACCTGTGCTGACTGAAAATCACATCTGTGCATCCTGCTTGCTTTATTCTTCATTGAAAATATAATGTGTGTGTGTGTGTAAACCAACGCAATTTGACACATATTTGGAGTTGGAAAGAGTGTAGGCATCATGGACTTCCCTAACAATCTCAATTTCCACCCAAGGTAAAGCACTCTGATTGGTTTATCCTTGGGGGATACCAGGGATTCAACCACACACACATCAGAGAAGTATAAAAGCTTCAAAGGAATCCAGTGTAGTCTATGACCCTTAGTGGCACTATAGGGTCCCCATTTTGGGACAATATATTCCACACACTAATATAAACTTGGCAACTGTCAAAATATTCCCAAACAAAGCTTGTCGATGTTTTTTGAAGTAAGGAAATACATTCAGCATGTTTATCTGGCCTCAAGGACACAAAGAATGTGTTTTGGTTAAAAAATTTCAATGTAAATGTTTATACTAGGAAAAAATTAGTAGCTCTAATGTAAGTGCTGCCATATTGTTAACATCTGTGCTTTGCATTATGTTTCTGTTACATAAACATAAATGAAAAATACACACAAGATGCAAACCACGTCAATGTAATGTCCTGGGTTCAGCATTTGATATGTTTCCCCATTCTCTCAACTTTCCCTTTTTTCTCCACTTTGATCTTGTAAGTAAATAAATACATTTATTTAAAAAAAAAAAAAAAAAAAGGTTTAAAAAATAAAGGCACACAAAAAATCTGATCTAATCTAAATTTCAAATCCTGACAGAGCTTCCTCTTCCTCCTCTGCCTCTTCTCTGGCTATATAATGGAAAAAGACTGCAGATGAGAAACAAGGAAATAAGGAACTGTGCCAAGACATTTTAATGCACACCACATCATGACATGGGTCTCTTTGCACACGCTAATTTCCTCCTGAGTCGCTGTATTCTTGTCTCTGGCTTTCTTAATGGACATAAAGACTTCATGGCCACTTACAAATGAAGTGCCACTGACTTTCTGCCCCAGGAAGCTATAAAGCAGTCAGGAATGAAATTACAGCAGTATGACCATAAGCTCCACCAAGCTGTGGTGCACTGCTGGGTGAGTGACACGACGTGATTACTAATGAGGCACAATGGAATTAGGAACAATCCCAAACAGTATCAAACTGAGAAATTTCATCATGATGTTTAAGTACTAATGGGGGTTTGCATATTGAGTGACGATTTCATCATGAAAGACTTGTATGAAAGCCTTTTCTGCACAGACGCTGGAGAAGATAGATGAGAGACAAGTAGAGGCAAGCTGGTGAGCAGCAGTTTAGATATAGATGAGAGGCGGAGCTCAGTGGAGAGAAAAGTGAGAATAAAACACATCAGTGGAGTACAAAGCCAATTTCAGTGATTTCAGTGCACCAAGTGTTTTTGTAAGCTTGACGTGATGGCAGCAAATGTGTCGTTTCTGCTCTCTGGGGACTAAAATTAGCAGCACTGTGACAACTGGAGGATCAGGGTTCAAGGGCCTCTTGAGTCTTTGAGGAAGACACTGAGCCAACATCCGCACCAAAGTTATTACAGTCAACTAAAACTACCCAGATTTGAAAAAAACATTTCAGAAATAAAAAAAAAATAAAAAGCTAGACTTAAGAAAAAAGGCTGAAACTAACTGAAATGATATTGTGTACTTACAAAAGTAACTAAAATAAAATAAAATTGCACAAAATGTCTTTGATTTTAGTCTGTCGATTTGGTCAAATTTATCAACACAAAAGGCATGGGGAGTTTTTTTGTGCTGATGTTTATTGAGACAGGGGCTTCTGCATGACTGGGAGTCAACTGCCTAAATACATAAATACAAACTAAAGTGAAATTATCAGATCCATTCTGGAGACTAACTGAAACTAAGCTGAATTCAAAACAGAAATTAAAAATGATATGAAAATAAAAACTAATGAAAAATATAAAACTCTAACGCTGGTCCACACTAAGCTCGGTACATTTTAAAACGGCATATTTGTGTCTTTTACCTTTCGCCGACACAAGGCCTTTTTCGAATACTTTTCCATGCACACTGATACTCTCAACACAACATGAAAACAGTGACATCCGCTCTACTGGGTCTATTCACACCTCTGACCTCTGACCCCTGAACCATGACCTGATCTCCAACACCCGTGGAAACAGGGCAAGCAAGGATTAAAAATAATTGCCCCTCATGATCAATAATATATCACATTATGTGTAATTCTTACAGACAGGTGGACATCTTCCAGCATTGTTACCAACAGCGTAGATGGCTTTCGGGCAGTCCCTTTGTCTGTGTATCACATTTTGGCTGCTGTAATAAATACTAAATATTGATAAACTGTTCCAAAAAGGCTCTTAGTTTGGGGTTCTCAGAGAGGGAACGTGAAAAACATTCACGTAGAAGGGATGTCCTTTTGGAAGAAGCTTGAATTCATAGCATATTGGTTCATAGTGGTCACACATTCACAGAAAAAAATAAAGTTGATTCACAGTAGACAGAAGTTTTTTTTTTTTTTTTTTTTAGACTCAACTTTTGGGTCAAATTCACTGTTTGAAGAGCTAATCTAGCACATGGTCGGCTCCAGTCTGGACTCAGTCACACAACAGAAACATCTGCCGGTATGATAATGTCGCATGATGACCGATGTGATGGGCTGTCTGCGCACCCTTTACGTTGTGTTTCCAATCAAGCTGGCCTTGTCCCTAGCAACGTTATTAAAGCGCTGATGCACTGCAGCAGCCAGCCGGTGGGTTGAGTGAGTGAAGAGCCTCTCCAGCTGCTGTCTCTGTCATTATAGCAACGCTGCACACCTCGTCGCACCGCAGAGCACTTATTCCAACACAACAGGGGAAGAGCATCAGCATTATATCAACTGTGCCTACCACAGCAGAGAGAATAGAGTGTCAAGAGTCACAGAGGAGGAGAAAATGGGTTGATAGATGGAAAGAGAGAAGGGGGTCGCCGAGGGCTTCGGGGAGCTGGCTGTTGACTTTCTACCGTTCACTCTCTCACTATTGTCTTTTTCTCTCACTTCCTCTCTCTCTCGTTCTCTCTCTCTTCCTCCACCTCCCTCTTGCTCTCTTATTGCAGAGCTCTATAGTTCCCTGTATCCTCCAGAGGCCGGGGACTGCGAGAATTGGAGATGCTAGAGGAGAAGGTCAAGGGGAGGCCAGGCACACCAGAAAGTCTATCTTCTCCCAGTATGACCTGCTTGCCCTCCATCCATTCGTACATCATTCCTTTCTTCCCGTCCTGCCTCTCCTTATCTTCCTATACCCTCTTACCTTGTGAGCTCGGGTCACCAATCACAATCAGGCCAATAACCACCAACATAAGCACAAAAAATACAATATTTAGTGCTACTTTATATTTAATCGTCGTGAGAGGACCATATTTCCGTGCAGCTCGGCGTGCTAATGTGCAAAATGCAGGTTTCTCTATCTGGAAAAAGGAGTGAGGAAACTCTATTTCTCAAATAAAATGCATCGGCACTGAAGGGAGCTGTGTGCACCGAGTTCAGTTCTGTTTACTCTCCACTACATTCAGGTTTCCACTCCGCTGGTCAGTTTTTCTGTTGCTCTCAGCCCCAGATCTTGCGCCCTTTCAGCCCTCCTGTCCTCCTCCTTTAACTTGGGTGTCATTTTTTTATGCTAATTTGAGCTTTGACAAACAGGTTCAATCTTGTTTCATCAGACTGAAAAAAAAAAAATCCAAAGTTAGGCGTTTTTTATCCTTTTTGGTGAGGAAAAGGTCATCTGTGCTTTCATGTCTTCTTAGACATGAAACTTTATATAGTCCTTTTATATTCTTGCCTCAGTCAAAAGTCTGTCTGTCTCTTGCCTGCAGCTTCCACAAAACACAGCAGCTAGGTTTCTTACTGGGAAAAAAAAAAAAAGAGAGGCTCACGTCGCCCCAATTTTTGCTACAGCAAGCTATGTTAGTGGTTCAGAACGATATGACTGTAAGAAAGGTGATACTGAAGCAGTGAAAAATAACTGATTTTCCTGTTCAAGACTTTGTAGCTGCATGAGACTGTGACAGAGATGCAATCAGAGCCTCTTGTATCGCCCACAGTCAATCAGAATAGAGGGAACCATTAAAAAGCTGCTCATTTTGTAAAACACAGTCAAGACAGCTAAATCAGCATCATCTTTTCAATCACTTATTAATAGTCATTTTTTTTTTTACAGCTTTAATGTAATATGCATTAATTTATTGTTTTGGTCTCTGTTTTATGATTCTGACCAGGACTCAGGAAATTGTCATTTGCTGTTGCTCTGGCAGATCTTTGCAGCTTTGCAGTCGTCCTCACAAAAACAAACTGTAACAACAGAGGCTACGATCACTCAACACCAACTGTGCTGCTTCAGGAGAGTCTGCCATGACAAATCCTATATGGTCAACTTCACCTTGGCTGGAGATTTGCAGAGGGTCAAATGAAATGCTACCGATCCCGACTGGAAACTTCACTAAGAAGTGCCATACTGACCCCACATGACTGCGGCTGTTGATCGTTCCACCCGGCAGCCGCTCTGCCACACTTGAGCGGAGTGTGAAGAGCAAAAAAAACAGCTCAGGAGACACACACACACACAGCCATGCCTGCCCTGCTCACTCGGATTTTACAAGCGCAGCCTGCAATAAAGTTTGTGGATTGCGAATTGGACCAGAGAGCGCACCATTAAGGCTGAGGAGCAAGTCAATTTAAGCGTCCCTTTCAGAGATACATCATCCCTCCCCGCGCTCTCGCTTGCATCGTTCCAACATCTCCTCACCCTGACGTGTGAGTAAGGAGAAGAAAAGATGAGGAAAGAAATCAAATCCTGCCAGAACTTTCTCTTTTGTGTCAATTATATCTGTATCCCGGTGAGTCTCTCCCCTGTTTCTATAAATAAATAAACAAATAAACAAATAAATAAATAAAAATCATCAAAGCAGCCTGCCTATTCTGTGCTCTCTCACACACACTGCAACAAACTCACCATTTTATCAAGTCATTCAGTCTCACAATCAGTGTTAAAATCTTGTGTTGTTGTTGAAACGCCGTCAAAAGCTTTTCCTTAAAAACAAGTGAAAAACAGACAACCCCACTTTTGTTGCAGGAATTTTTCCGGTATCAACTAGAAAATGACACTTTATTCTGGAAACTAGGTGATTAGCCTTGAAACAAGTGGGATTATCTCATCCCACTGGCAGTTTTTTTTTTTTTTCCCCACTTTCAAACAAGTTTTTTAACACTAATAGTAAATGACTTGTTGTTTACATTTTTTATTGAAAACACTCTGGAGAAATGGTAACAGTAGCAGCAGTAATAGTAGTAGCAGTGTAGTCTTTATAGTAGCCTATTGTACGGCTATGAGCAGTTTAACAGCGGCAGTGGTTATAGTAGGTCTGTCTCTTTGTCCAGCCGTCCCTGCTCCCTCCTCTCCCTGCTGCCTCCATGTCTCAGTCTGAATAATGCAGAGTTGAGGTGTGTGGTGCTGAGTCCCCTGTGGAGCTGAGGCCAGGGTAGCAGCTGTCCCTATCAAGACTCTCCTCAGAGCTGTCACGGCCTGTCTGCTCTGCGGCTAATCACTTCCTACAGGCCTGCAGCATGGGACCGCCGCTACCAATGTCGTCACTGGCCGGGCTGGGAGAGGCTTGCAGGATGACTCTAATGGAGTTTGGGCGTTAGTGTGGCCATGCGTGTGTGTGTTTTTGCATGTGTGAGTTTGGTCGACACCAGGTATGTATTTACCTAGCGGCTCAAAAGATGGGCAAATCCCTCGGGAAGTGTAATGTGGGTCACGAATACACACATACCACAATCATTACTGTTACGATAACCCCCTCTCTCCCACCTGCCACACACACACACACACACACACACACTTGTGACACACGGAGTTACACATCTGTGTAAAATAAGCTAAAGTTTGGGCAGGTCACACATCAGCACACATGGTCATATGACAGCATCATTTGTAGCCAGACACGCATCATTCGGCCGTGTTTGGATAATATAAACAGTAAAGCCTGGAGAAATGTGTCCTGAGGCAAAAAACCTGCCATCCCTCGACTCTCAGTGGACTGTGGAGATTTTTTTTTTTTTTTTTTTTCAGTCAGAGGATGTTGTGTCGTTGTTTTGATGGTACTGTTGTGGTCGTTGGCATTGTTGGGCCCTGCAGTGAATTCCTCTGAACCAACTGTCAACAAAGATGATTAATTATCAGTCACTCCAGCCATGCGACAAATTGGTAAATAAATTTGCCTTCTGGGGTTTCAGAGGCTGGCCCTCACGCGAATAGTCACAAACAGAAAAGAGACAGTTAGGGACGATCAGAGCGAGGTGTGTACAGAGACAGATAGCAAAACGAAGGATGGAAGAGAAAAAGGCGGTCAGCCGTTGCTAAGAGAAATGAGCTTGTGAGTGGAGAAACACTTGGTCTGAGTGTGGGTCAGTTGAAAAAGTGAATCGGCCGATAAGGTGGACTTGTTTTTAAGATTTAGGTTACTGTGACACAGTCAACAGTCTTGCCTTTCTCAGGTTTACTCCTAGCCTCCACTTTCTGAGTCAGAGCTCCAGACTCAGCTCAGTCAACCTAAAAAAAAAAAAAAAAAAAAAAAAACCCTGCTTTTTGGTTTTGCTAGCTAGCTAACTGGCCCGGAGGACAATTTAACAATTTAGGCAACTGATGCTAATGCACCATTAACAGCATATGACAAGCAATTACCAACAACAATGTGGATTCAGGGGGAGGGAAGAGGTGCAAATGAGACACAAGTTAGTTGTTTCCCAGAGTAGACATCATGTACAAAGCCGGTTCTGTTACTTTCTATAAATTCAATAGCAGCTGATGTGCATTAATGTTATGACAAGGTAATACCTTTCATTCATGACACAGAAGACAGTTTTGCACCAAAATGTTTGCTATATATTTTTATATATCTTATATATCTTCTGAATGACAGACTAAGTTAAACACGCCACAATTTTTTCCGAGATCACACATATTTGTATATGTTACTCAAATAAGCCTCATGTACATCATTGGTTGCAGAAGAAATACTTCCAACCCAATTAAGTTTTGGTGCTGAGATGACAGAAGTAGACAGCAAGTAAATCATCTCCATTCTTCCCCGTCTCTGCTAACATCTTCTACTAGATATGTTTTCTGAGATTATGTTCAGAGGACAAGACAGACAGCCGGCTGCAACAGCTTAAGATGCATCAGTGGGAAGTGATGACCTTCATGTCAAAATCAGCACAGATATCAAGCATGTCTATTCAGTTCACAGAGTAAACCAAATCATACTTTTAGAAGTACATTTGGTTGGTCTAACTGTTGCCTAAGAGCTTAAAGACCTCCAACATGGCCGCCAGAGGGTGTGTTACATCACCTGAAAAACCCACTCTTGTTCCAGTTGAGTTATTCAGCTGCAAACAGTGGAAGACTTTGTAGTTACGGGCAGCTCCCAGGTATAAATGTCAGCAGCCGAATATGTGTGAAGCAAGGATTTAATGAAAAAGTACAAATGCTCAAGAAGTAAAGGTTTAAAAGAAAAATCATCAGACAGTCTGAGAGAGAAGAAGCACAGCACCATATAGTCAGTGACAGACGCAGACACATTAGAAAGGTGTGAGACAAAGAGGCACTAAAAGTGAAGAGGCAGATAGAATAAGAAGGCATAGAAATAAAGACAGAGAAAGATTCAGGTGGATAAACTGTCAGGGAGATGGACAGGAAGACAGACAGAGATATGAATAGGAAGTGAGACAGGAGGCGTGACAGTGCAGCGAGGCATGTAAAGGCGAGTGGTGCCGCCATGCTGCTCCTTGCCCCCACAGAGCACAGGGGGGATGGGAAGGTGGGAAATGGAGGAAAGAGAGAAAATGACTGACTAGAGCAAAATGAGAAGAAGAATAGAAAGTGAAAGAAGAGAAACAAAGTGAAAAAAAAGAGACAGGAAGATGAGCAAGAGGGAGGATCAGGAGAGTTTAGACAGAGCAGGGGCGAGGGGAAGGCTCAGCGTGCCAAGAAGGCAACAGGCAGCTAAACAAGAGGCTGTCACTGACAAAATTTATTCCACTGGGCGAATTTCAACCGCTAACAAACTCCCATGATTGTGTGAATGTGCCTGTGTGTGTGTGTGTGTGTGTGTGTGTGTGTGTGTGTGTGTGTGTGTGTGCAGGCTTGAGAGCATGTGTGCCTGCATGTGTGTGTGCCTGGTTACCTGTGTTTGTGTGCATACTCTTGGCTGTGGGCGGGTGTGAGTATATGTGTGCGCCTGCTGCATGTGTGTGTTTAGCCGAGCACACTACCTCTGTGTGTGTGTGTGTGTGTGCGTGTGCCCTCATCTTTGAGTGTATGCCCTCTAACAAGCTGAACATTTGTCAACAAAGGCAGGAAGCAGTTGTTGTTTGTCAGTAAGCAACAACCAACCACCACTTGATGTGGCTTGTTAATGCCAGGGGCTTCTGGGGGTTAGGAAAGCCGAGAGCCATCCAGTCATCACTGCAGCTTCATGCAGGCGATTAATGCATAGCTCATTTAGCCTGGCCCCAGCACAGAGAATCACTCATATGTGTTTTTTACTCGTATTTGCTCTTCAACCATGTGATCATTTGACTTTTGTGATTTACGGGGCTGGCAGTGGTTTTGCCTGAGGTGGTGAATGCACGGCTCAGTGGTTTCTAACCACTGGTCCTGGCCCCATCCCAGAGTCATAAACAGGAAAGCTTGGAACAAGATAAATAGAAAATTATAGTTAGGGTATTAACTATTCTGCGGATCTGGTTGCATTTGGAGTGGAATAATTATTGAATGTCATTAAAAAGCCATGTTCATTGACTTTTAGTTGCATGACAGACTTGTAATAAGCATTTGAAAGATATTTGCACATAGCGGAAAAGTGCATTTCCATGCTTCACATCTAGAGTAGGGACAGTAATTTTATCAGTGCTAGAGAAGAATTACTAGTACTAAGAGCAGAGTCAGGTGTTGCTACAGATGCCAGCTGCCCTTGAGCTAAGGAATGGTTCCTATAAATATGAAAGAATGTCCACCACTATATCATAATGGTAAGATGCCAAATACGTTCCAAAAATATCTGTCCTGTAATCACAAATTACTTGGCTGTGGCCATGAAACAGGAACAAGGAGCTAAAACAGCTGCAGCTTAGGGCTAAAATAGCCAGAAATATGTTTACTTATGGTTGTGGGAGTGAAGAAATGTTTGGTACAGTAATTAGGTTTGGGACCACAAACCAGGGGAATGCTGCAAACACAGTCTCCATATATAAACACTGAGGATGTTTATGCAATATGTAAAAACTACAGCTTTATCAACATACTGTGCAGTATGTGTCTGCCCATTCAAGTGAGCTGTCAGTTTGTTGTCTCTACTTCACTCCGAACACCTGCCAAAGACAGAAGGAGTCGTGCTACAACTGTCAGCAGAGAGACGCGTCGGTTCGACTAAGATTTGCAAAAGAACTTTTTAAACTTAAACTTTTCTTTGAAGACAAGAAAAAAAAGAATTTTCACATCAAATGTGCCCATTAAAGCAGAAACTATTGCACTACATTGTTAGTGCCTGTCATGACAGCCGCATTGATCTCAGTGTTGTTGGCAGCTTCTTCAAGAACATTTTAAACATTAGACAGCACATGTGGAGTTGTATCCCAAGACCTTTTCTCACTTTGTTGTATTTTAATAAAATCTACCTTCCTGCCACCAGTGCAGCTTTCCACATGATCCAGCTGTCTACCTTAAAATGTTATTTTTTCTGCTGTCGCTATAGGAAGACTGATTACATTATAAGGTGGCACACGGAGCTCTATAGCTGTGCTGCACAACAGCAAAGCCTTTTTTAAAAGTTTCAAGTCTTATAGATGACAAACCTATAGTGAACACAAGAGGAATCAACATATTAACGAACAAAACAGAGCACAATAGTACTTGCAAATAATGGTGTACTTGCTACAGAAGCAAATTTCAGCAGGCCTGTGTGGAGAAAAGGACATTTGGGGGGGAAAGAAATGGCCACACTGGTTTCAGACTCGGCAGTCTGCACAGGCTTGCTGGCCAATCTGCTCGAATTCTTTCCACTCCGGCCCCTTGTTACGCAACCATCTGCAATCCAAAGCATGAAGTTATTGGCTATGAAAAAACATCTCCATATCTTTTTTTTGGCTGGACCGAAGCAGCTGGAGAAGCCCTACAAACACAAATGTCCATCACTGACTCCCTGACTGAGCGATGACGCCGAGTGTCGGAGTTTCCCCATTGGCCAAAATGAATCAACACGAACAGTTTTCTATTACATGCTTAGAGGGGTTTACAGCAGTTCCACTCATTGACTGCAGCTCATTCCAAGTTTTTCACAGGCTAAGAACATAATATTTTGCTTCTCTTAGATACTACTGAATGCTAAAGACTTCTGTGCCAAGAGTCATGAGGGAGAGTGTACAGTTAAAGCACTGCAAATCACTCTGGCAAAACATTCAATACAGAGTGAGGCTTAAAGACCAAACTAGAGACATTCACAGATAGAAACAGATGAAAGAGCTGGGAGAGTTAACAGATAATTATAAGTATACATTCTCTTTCAAATCAAAATACCACTGAATATTCCTGAAATATCTTGCCCACAATGTTGCACACTGACCATAAATGGTTGAGCCATGTACTAGGTTTTGATCTAGACCTGTGATTGATTCCCTTTGTTAAGATCTCGATGCAAACATCTGGTGGTCAGCTCTTTCCAGACTGAGCTTACTGAGCATGTTAATTGAAAGATAGCTGCACGTTTATGTCTCATCAAACAACTTCTAAATCTGCATGGTCCCTTAACCTTTTTCATCCCCTGCAGCTTTTGTTGTTTTGGTTTTAATGTTTTTTCTCACCATTATATCCGGTTTCCCACCATTGCAGCTACCTCTTTAATCCTCATGCACCCCTACTGGCATGGTGTGTTTCTATTTTTTGCGAATTTTACTTTGTTGTCTGAATATTGCAGCCATTCGTATTCACTGCAACTGTCTTTGAGCGCCAGATGGGTTGGATTTGCAGATAAGTTGTGAATCACAGAAAAGCAGACTTTCAAATAGAAACTAGAATAGTGAAACATTCCCAGCTCTTATTATATTGTCCTCTGTGACAGTCCAACCATTTGGTCCCTCATGTAAGTTAAAACAGACACTATTAGCAATTACAATTTAATCAGTATAGATCAATAGGCCTACAGCTTCACCCTACGCATGAGAATGCCTTTAGCCTGACACTCAGATCCAGACTGGATCTCCGTCAAAGAACAACAAAAGATAAAGTGCAGTGTAAAAGGCTCAAAAACTTAAAAAAAAAAAAAAAAAAAAAAAATCCGGAAATTAACAGTTAACAGTTGATTCCTTTTTCAAGAGTACTGGTTGTTCATTTCAGTTTTCACCAAACACTCATTATATGCATTTTTAAAGTGGGCATGGCTAGTGGTTAAAGACTTTGTTCTATGCTGGTGAAAATCTTGTTTTATGCATTTAGCACTAATTAGAGCTACACAGCCACCAAGAACTGCAGCGCTTCCACAATATCATTTAGAGTATGTTTCTGTCTACCTTATGGCAGCTTCTCTGCAGCAGCTATCCAGGAGCTGGAGATTGATTATGCATTGTCAGATCTGGGAATATGGACTGTTTTGTTGGGTCATAAAATATTACGAGAGCCATTATAAAAGCCATCATCATCTCTTCACTACCACTTTACCTGTTTCATCTCAGACTCCCACTGCATAGGAGGAATGGCAAGGAGGGAGAAAGGGGAGGAGAGCAATAGGAGAGCCAGAAGGACACACAGGAAATTGAAAGAAGGGAAAAGATGGAAGCAGTCAGTGGAGGAAGTGTAGGAAAATGCTCCAGATGATAAATAACAAGAGTTGGAAGTAATGATTCTCTGTGCTGACGAGTGACACAGCATTTTGGAGAAAGGATGAGAAGGAGAAGATGGAGAGACTCAGGATGAGTGTAAATTCTGTCAAACATTTGTCTCTACAAGGATGCAAGTGCACTGCATTGCAAATGACTCCACTCACTCACTCACACACTTGCTCACTGTGCCTCTTCCACTCCCTCACTCTCATTATAATGCACATGTAAGCAGCCATCTCAGAAATTTGATTAAATGCAGCTGACAAAAAACTAAACTATGATGCCACAAGTTTCTGCTGAGTGAAACATTTTAAGAAAAAAAAAAAAACTAAGTAAAGATTTAAGTGAGTGAAATTACTGAAATGTGACTAAATCTAATGAAATCTAAAAGAGCATGCTGAATGCTGCAACATGCTGTAATATATTTGAACACAGTGAGATCAAAACATGATCCAACTTGTCAGATATGCATTGGAGCTAAGGTTTCCTTGCTCCAAGGGAAAGATTACAACACCCTGACTTAGCCCCAATTACCAGGAGTGATCTCTAATTGGGTTTGTTCCACAGGGCTCAGACAAAATTTCAGATGCTAAGTTTGACATTTTTTCTTGTGCCGTTGTTTTCACCAAGGTGATGCAGGGTAACTACAGGCCGTGAAATTTATTGTGTAATTTTTATAGCTTCTCATGCAGTGAATGTCAGGGCATCTAATAAGCTCTCTGTCAATCATGATATTAATTCAGTCAATCATTCAGTCATGAATGCACCACTTATGGGGAAAAAAATCTTGAACAGAATGTATATTTCAGCTTTTTCAATACAAGCTGCAGTTTACTGCATCTTATGTTGGGTTGTGCATTCATTCATCTTTTCTCAGTCAAAACCCAACAGCAGGAATATGTCAGGAATGTCAGGATTAAATTACTTAAAATCATGAAAAAGCTAGCCATGATCCAGTTGTGCAAACTCATAGAATAATAAGGGAATTTCATAGTTGTCTGAAGGTGGAAACCTAACTGTGATCATACTGTACAGTCATGCAAGGACCTGCACCACATTCAAATGTGGTGGGAAGCCTCGCCTTCTCATTACACCCACATCATTCAAAAGAGGGGTCTTCCTTTTCCAGATACAAGAAGGCCCGACCATCCCCACCCCTCTCTCTCTCTCTCTCTCTCTCTCTCTCTCTCTCTCTCTCTCTCTCTCTCTCTTTTGTGGAGGGGGACGTGTAAACCAAGTGTGCCTTCTAGCGGTGGCTCGGTGTTGGTGTGTGTGTGTGTGTGTGTGTGTGTGTGTGTGTGTGTGTGTGTGCGTGCGTGCGTGCGTGCATGTGTGTGTGTGTGTGTGTGTGTGTGTGTGTGTGTGTGTGTGCGTGTGTGTGCGTGTGTGTGCGTGTGTGTGTGTGTGTGTGTGTGTGTGTGTGTGTGTGTGTGTGTGTGTGTGTGTGTACGCGCGTGCGCGCGTCAACATGCTGTAACAGTCCAAGGTGCCACTTACGGTAAAACACGTATTCTGTGTAGCTGGACCAGATCTTGTCCTCTGTGTGCTGGTTGACAAACGAGGCTGTGACTGAGGAGTTGCAGGCCACCATCTGGAAACCACACTCCGACAGCATGTCAAAAGCTCTCTCCAGGTGCTTGAACTTGAGGTAAAACCGAGAGGTGTACCGATCCGGGGTCCTGTCCGGGTCCCTGCTCTCGTTCAGGGTCTCCCCGAAAACTTCTTTGGCCAGGGCCACCCTCCCGCATATCAGTATCCGAGGTACCCTCCTAAACTTGGCGTCGGTTTGGCTCTCCCGGCCCATGGTGCATGACCCCCTGTACCCCACCGTGATGAAGCCGCTTTTTCTGTCAGCAGGCACAAGGGAGGGCGGCGGGCACACCCGGTGGTCGCTGCCCTGGGACCCGTCTTCATAGTCGCTGTGGAAGAAGTCGTCCGGGCTGTGCTTGAAATCCTCAGGGGTCAGGAGCTTCACCAAGTCGGGCAGCTGGAAGTACTCCGCTTCTTTCCTGAGCCTGCCTTTCTCTGGGAAGTGGTCAGGGAGGACGACTTGCTTGTCTCGGAGGTAGTCCAACACGTACCGGAACAAAAACCCATCTCTGTCGATGAAGTAGCGGCCCTTGGGGTCCCGCGCTAAGTCGTTAGACGCATCTTTTTTGGCGGAGAATATTTTGCCCAGTAGTGAATTCGGGGTGCCTACCAGAGTTGAGTGACGCGTGTAATAAACCTGCCCTCCTACGTTTAATTCAACAACATCTGGGAAACTGTTCTGAACTGATGCCTGCTCTTTGGGGTTAGTCCTACAGTTTCCACTTAGCGCCATCGTCTCCGTCATGAACAACTACAAAACACTCTCCTATTTGTATACTAAGAAACCAAAAAAAGAGGGATAAGCGTCCAAAAGTTGCCTAAGCTGTGTTCTCGGTAATAGCGCGTAAACGCAGGGCCTCCAGTTCAGCACTCATCTCACAATAATATGAATAAGCATTAATCATCGATACATGGCCATCACCTACCAGTCTTTTAGCAGTTGTCGAAAATGAAAACAATGGCAGTCCGGTGCCCCTCAGTAAATGTTAAATTTAAATAAATAAATAAATAAATAAATGATAAAATAAAAATAAATTCTAGGGGATTAAATGAGAACCAAATCAATGCCGCGAGAGAAGAGAAATGTACCCAGGCGCATGAAAAGCTTGCATCAGTGACTGTAGGACTCCCATCGCCCCTGGGAAAAGAGCATTAGGCGAGGGAACCAATAGAGGTTATGAGTAGCCTATTTCACCAGATGAAAAAGAAACTTGTCTTGCTGCCCTGTTTGCTTCCCGGAGCAATAGCCCACAGATAGAAATCCTTCTGCAAAATGAAAAACACCAACCAAAAAATGCGCAGTTCAACGGGATTACTAAAAAACTCCACCAACAACTTCTGTAAGGGTATAGTCCAAAGGGAGGAAGTCGCTTATATGATATTGTCACTTTCGTTTTATCTCCAACTTCCCTTCAACATCAGCACATTTGCCCAGGCTTAGGTGCCTTTTTGGTGGCGAGAAACTTCACAGAGATTGCACACACGCAAAAACCCCGGGAGTCCTGTATTTGCTCCGTCTGTAGTCTGTCACTACGGATACATTCGTTTGCTCAGGACTGAATTAAAATAAATCCCCCCAAAAAATCTTATTCGCTATCCTCGAGAGGCTTTAAAAATCAATCCTGGGCTTGCAGGAAAGCGGAGGACCGACCGGCGGCTGGCTGGGTTTACCGGGAGCTGTCCGCGGTGCTGAAACGAGCATCTCACCCCGCTCCACCACCACCACCCTCCTCTCCTCCCCTCCAGAGCAGGGTGGTGCCGCCGCCGCTGATGCCTCCCCCACCGCCTCAAAGAAACGGGGAAAATATACTATAGAGTCAAGGGACGATTCCTGACTGGAAGCAGCGATTGACTAGTAAATTAAAAAGTGGGTAAAATAATACCTCCTGTCACTGATCATCACAAGGCAAGAAACTAATATGACTATATTATTAGCTACATAACATATAAATTAATACTAATTGCCAAAATGTACACTATAATTTATGCTATACCGATGTATATCAGTATAAATAAAAAGTGGGTCGACTATGATCTGTAAATATAAAGATCGGCAAACTGAATTTAGACAGATTTACACTGCTTTATAACCTTCCTATATGGGAAGGTAAACAGTTAAAAGCTGCACGACGTGGTTAAGGTTTAGGCATTCACACTACCATGATAGGTAGAGGTACATACAAAGAAACTGGCCGATGTACGACGTGTGCATTCAGCTTTGTAGGTACACACTCAAAATGCCACGATTCGACCCACAAGTTGAATGGATTTGTGTTACATTTTTCATGCATGCAAAAATAGAGGAAGTGGCCTATTATGTTGCTTAGCTCGGTGCAAAATGTTTGTGTCAATCAACACTCAGTTACAAATAATGAAGGGAAGGGAGGGAAATATAATGCAAACGTGCATTAATTGCAGTAAACTTATATAGTCACTAATACTTGCAGGTTGTGTTTCACATTTTGACTAACAAATAGGTACGTGTTTTTTGTTTGTGGTGTAATGTTACCCTATCAGGAATGAAAATCACCCCTTAAACATATAATCTATGTGTATACAGTTTCATAATGGCTGGATAACTGCCACTGAAGTCTTTATTCTGTGAGATTTCTAGCATGTATTTTGTGAATGAGCAACAGCGCCCCCCTCTGTTTGTCTGCTGTTGTGTTCAAGATGTTTCAGCACCATGGACAGCCACTCAGACAGCAAGGTGAATGAATGTGATGCATGACAGCAGTTTTGTTCAGCTGATTTACATCTCACCAAGGCAGTGTGTGTGTGTGTGTGTGTGTGTGCACGCATGTTTAGTCATTTGAATGTCTGTGAGCTTGTCCTCGAAACAGAGCCATTAAAGAAGCCATTATTTTTATTTTTATTTTATACTTTGACCTTTGTTTTTTCAGGAATTTTACTTCTCCAACAACATCTTGTTTTGCATCCGCACAAAAATATTAAATATTAAAAATGCTTATTAAAGCCATTAAAGAACAGTGACTCCATGACATTGAATTGTAAAGTAAAAGACACTAGGTAGGCTTTAGTTTTTCACAAAATATTTTCTTTTCCAGGAGCAAGACAACAAAAAAAAGACTAATAGTGTGAGCTGTCCTCACATCACCCACACACCAAATGATGTAAAACTCACACACAACGTCCTGCACACACAAACACACATGCTTATATGCAGGGCTAAGGCTTGCATTAAATTCAAATAGAATAAAATAAGGTACAAAACACACAACGTCAGCTGGCTCTCATAAATCATATGAGGATTTCACATCATTTTCACATTAAAAAGTATTCTTTTTTATTACTGCCCTCTGGCTATCTTGGTGCTTTTTTTTTATTTTCCTTTGGCTTTCATCTGCTGAGCAGTCCACTTTTCTCTACTAACTGACCTTGCCCTGAGAAATCTGCGAGAAGAGCAGACCTGTGTTTCTCTATATTCCTTTACCTTGCTTCTTTTATTGCCAAATAATGTGATGTCACTCTTTCTTATTTGTTTAAAAAATAAATTTAGTTTCCTGATAGGGGCATTAAATCAGCTATGTGCATTTTTATCACACAATGAAATTAATGCTAGTTTCCAGCACGTCTTTGCAGCACATCGGTGAATGAATCAATTGGAATTACACAGGGTGTCCTTGCCTAGGGCCATTTTGGCGGCACTTGGACTTCATTGATACTGGGGAATGAGCAAGCAAGACTTTAACTCCTCCCAGCTTCCTAGACTGCCCTGCCTGTTTAAATTGTGGTTTATGAACAGCTGCCACAGTAATCAGAGTAATAAAGATGTCATGATCGCCATTTAGTGTTATAATTATGCATTTGCAATGATGTAATAAGTCATCTGGTTCATTTCTGAAGCAAGTGGTAATAAGAGTACCACTGAATTTATCATTTAAAATGTAAATACACCTTTAATTTGAGAAACTTTAGCCCTTACGGTTCCTCAAAATCAATCCCTGGATATGAGCATTTCCTTAGTTCCACCTCAAGGAAATTGAATCAGGTCAACTGGACTTAGTTATATATCTTAGAAGACGTTTTGCCCCAGTTCATGCTGTTCACTAGACTAAAGTGGTTAGTCTTCCTTATTTCCAGTTTCCAACCATTCATTTACTATGACTGAAATAACAACTATTTTCCCTCACAGTCCAAAGACATGCACCTCAGGTGAATTGGTGACTCTACATTGCTCATGGGTGTGACTGTGAGTGTGTTTGTCTGTGTGTAAGCCCTTCGATGGAATAAGGGCATGTCCAGGGTGCTTACCTTCTACCCAATGTCTGTCATTGTGATCTCAACAAATGTTGTGACAGTGACAAACTAGAGAAACAATGCACAATAGGGATCAACTGTTAAATAGTGCTGCTAACATGGTGCAATAATGCTTTTCTATTTAATCATGTCAAGTAATGCTTTTAATCATGCTTAATGCTTTTAATAATGTTTTTTTAAGTTTCTCATACTTCATAAATCCAATGATTTTATTTATACGTATTTATTCTTCTTATGTGTATGTTTATGATTGCCACTGTGATGAGCTACTGCAATTTCGTTGTATTGAGTATACAATGACAATAAAAGGCATATTATCTTATCTGCATCTTATGCATGCTGGGATAGACTCCAGTGTGAAATACTCAGCCACTAAAAAACATCAAGCACATTTTGTAAAGATGTCAGTGAACTGAGGGGAGGCTAGAATCAAATTAATAAAAGTGGGTTGTGATGTGATTTTTTTTTTTTTTTTTTTGTCTCCCTTGCCACAGTATAATTAAAATTAAGGTTTAAGTTTATACTGCAAACCTTTTCATCATAACAGTCTGGTTAGATTGGCTTTGTGTATTGGTGTGGTCAGCCCAGGATTATCAATAATGACCCATAAACTGAAACAGTGCTTTGAAATAAGAAACTTAAAAAACATGCTGAGAGGAGTAAGAGAGAGAGGGAGTGAAAGAGTGTATAGGGATAGATAGAGCAAGTGAAAGAGAGCAAGAGGTTGAGAATTAAAGAGGAGATGAGAGAAAGAGAAAAAATAGGGTGAGAGTCTGTGTAAAGAAGACAAAGAGTGAGTAAGAGGGAGAGAGAGGAGGTGTGCCTGGCTGAGACCTGTGCAGTCACTCAGAAGTAGGCCATGGCGGTGGCTTCATCATAAATACATGTAACTACTACATCGCTCCCTGGTGTGCTGCTATTTAAAGAACATGATGATTGACCACCTGTATGGAGTGAATGTGTTCACGCTGACACCATTCACTTCAATTCAGCTTTATCCCCAATGAGCAGTTTGTTTGATGACCTAAAATTATGGGGATAAAAAAAAGCACAAATTCAGACACCTTCCCCCATGGTTTGTATTCATCAAGCATCGAGCTGAATGTTGTTCGAGGCTTGTAACATGCAGACTTGGGTTAAATTTGTAGTCTTAGCATACAGTTCAAGGTAAATGGGACAGTATTAGTGCAGTTCACATGTTGCGATACACAGAAAAGGACTTTTATACACATTTCCAGTGACTTTGTCATTTTTTTGGCACTCATTATATTATCCTGTGAGGCAAATAACACAAGCTCTGACACCTGCTCAAGCAAAAGAATAATTCAGTCCACTTCAATTGATTATTAACACTGGTTCATGGACTCTGAGGGCCACCAGGGAAACATTGTCAGTCAATAGTGTGGTAGCCTATTCTAAGATTGATTTTCAAAAGAATATACACACTGTGTTGCATTGTAATTTAATGCTTGTTCGATTGAAAAATTTAATTATTAAATTAAAAAGTCCACTTGAAGTTTGAAGAATCCATTTAAAGTTTAAAGTTGAGAATACTGGGAACACACATTTAAAACAAACTTTAGCACTTTTTAAAGTATAGCACTAGTTTACTGGAATAGATTCCCACTTGTCAAGCAGAAAAAGAAACATCCTTCAACTAATGGACCCAGGTTTGCAAGTTAGCAAGCATCTCACCTGGTGAAGTGTCCTTGAGGAAGGAACTGGATCCCTAAAAGCTCCAAGCGCTGCTGAAAGGAGATGAGGGAAGAGGGAAATCCCCTAAGGTATCATAAAAGTGTCATCATGTTATTATTATCTAAAATAGGAAATGATGAACTATGGATGAAGTTATTTGTGCCAAAATGGACATAAAGATTTTTTTTTAAATCAGCTCTTCAATTTTAATTCATGATATTCAGTTGTTGGGATAAAGAAGATCTCAGGGATATATTGACAAATTGTGCTGAAATGCATTATGGCATCTGTTCTATTGTTTTCAGCTTGTTTTTCTGTCCTGCGTCCTGAGGGACTCATTTCAATTTCATTTTAGTCAATACAATATATATGATGAAATAGGTGTTCCACAAGCACAGCGACAACATCCATTATAAATAATCTCTCCGATAGAGATAAAATATCGGTGATATTTTGCGTCTTCGATTTGCAAAGCGTTCCACTCCCTTAACTGAAAGCAAAATCAAGAGTCGTCCACCTCCTTCGTGCAGATCAACCGGAGGCACAGTCATTTTCTTTCTGTGGGGTGCAGAAAAGTATTAAATGGTGTTTTCAGGCCAGCCACAGATGGCTGAAATAAACAGCATATTCCTTCCATTTCAATCTCTCATTACAGCCAGGCTGAATGATGCCAAGCCTTAAAGATAGATGGGAAATCTGCAAGTACAGCAGGCAAACATTCGATGCATGACTTCAGCAGACTCAAAGAGGATCAGTGTTTACCAAAATTAGTTCACAAATAAGCTTCACTTTTGCTTTAAACTTGGATTTTTTTTTTTTTTTCAACTCATTCCGCTAAGCTTAACTCACAAAAGTTTCAGTGGGCAGCAGCTTTGAATTTTAAGTTTGAAAGAAGTAAGGGGGGGAAACTGAACAAAATATTTGATACTGAAGTGAGAAAAGCACAACAGTCTCCCTTTGTCTGTGTTGACTGTGTGAGCATGTTGATGTCCTCTCTTTCCTCTCTTCTCTTCAGCATAAGACTGCTAGAGGAAACCTACCTAGTGTAAAGTCATGTGGAATAAGGAGTAAGCATGTGTGTGGTGTGGTACTGATTATAGATGTCAGAGGAAGATACTGCAGATGGCATCATGTCCCTTTATTTTGCACTTGCCAGCACTGCTGATGGGGAGCCAATCGAGCAGGGTGGGCTGACTGGAAACCAGTGAGGGGTGATGGAATGAGTCACTGGATGATGGGATAAACCATTTGAAAAGAACGGCATGAGGGCAAGCCACAAGGGGTGTGTGATTGTGTATGCTCATAGAGCATGCATGGGAGCACGTATGAGCATAAGCAAGGGGGATGCTGGGGGGGGCAGTGAGGTGAGATCTTTCTAAAGACAGAGAAAGAGGGAGATGGAGGGAGGGAGAGAGGGAGAGAGAGGTTGTTTCCATGCTCTGAGCTGGTTGTCCAGTCAGCCATAAAGAATTACAAAAGCTGTGTATCTATCTGAGTGTGCTAGGTGTGATGGAATATGTTTTGTACTGCAGCAGCTGATAAAGCATTGTTATTGTGAGGACCAAGAAATCATTCAGAATAGTAATTAATTGCCATTTACACCATTACAATGCATAATCAATCTGCATTGTTGCCTGTTATCCTGAAACGCCTTCAAATGTGTTTTAGACTAGTTAAAATAGTTTTAAATGAATTCCAAAGCTTAATAATTGAAAAACATCATACCTTGCGTTCAGCCTTTGAGTTGATGCAGATCCTTTATTTGTAAGGGATAAATAGGAAGATTGACACTTTTGTTTTTCTTTTTTTTTCAGTGTCAGATTATGCTTTGTGTACAATATTCCTGTTCATTCCACTATAAATAAACATAAAACACCATGAAACCTATATGCTCTGACGCACCAATATGCGTCGAGTCGAGACAAACCCAGTTTGAGCACGACACCCATGAGATCAGCTAAGCAGATAGGTGTCAGGTTTGAACTCCTGTCCCACTGAGCAGACAGGCTCCAGCACCCCTGGCTACTACGGAATGAGTCATCAATCTGAAATATGTCTTCAAAGACTGCTCGGATAGGTTTTCAGCTTATTATAGAAGTCTGGCAATGAACTCACTCTCATTAAGAAATGTCTCATCTTGGCAATATTGATCTTCAAATACAAACTCCCTGAAGCCTTTTGGGGAATAAGCAACAAGTCCGCATGCCCCAGTTTTTTTTTTTTTTTTTTTTTTTTTTCTAATCAAAACAACTTATTTTTGGCTGATTCCAGCAAACATAGAGCCTCTTATCACTTGCAGCTAGATGAACTGAGCAAGTGATGGTCAAAATGTTATCAGTCTTACCTGAAGTGGAGGCATCAATATTAGAATTTAAAAACACCAAATCTCTCTTGTTGAGGAATCAGTAATTTCCCTTCTGACTGAATACACAGGTGACAGAGAGTGACTAGACAATGGAATGGCATTTTCTATCAAACATAACAGTCTGATGTTCTTTTGGGTACTGAGAAACAACCCATCAAACCTCAGAAATGAATTCCATGTTGCTCTGCATTGCTTGCTGCTCTGCCTTCTATTCACTCCACCCTCTGCTCTCTGCATAGGCTGGGGCAGCTTCCCCTGCTAAACTAGGTCCTCTGCTCTCCCTGGAGACAAGGCTATTTAACAGGAAACCCACTGAACATTAAGGGCTTTGGCAGCCAGAGCAGTGTGGTGAGGGGCAGACAAGGGACTCCTGGAGCCAGAGCAAGTGGAAGCCTATGAGACTGAGCTAAGGGAGGGGAATTTGAGTGTTTCAGCCTGTCCTCTGGCCAGCGGCACAGCAGTAGCAGAGATGTCATCTCACTCAATAGCATTGCAACTGTGCAGGTGGATGTGTGTGTGGGGGTGTGTGTATAAAATACACATTTTTATGTATATGGCTATAGATATAGATATCACACACATACACACACACACACACACACACACACACACACACATTGTACAGTCATTGAGATTAAATGTAATGCAGAAAGATGGCCATACATCTTTGAAGAGAAGTAGAGACGGAGCAGGGGAATGTTGCAGATGTTGCCAGGCTCCACACACACACAAATGGCACAGACGCAGTGCTATCTTGGACACAGCTTGCTGAGCCAGGAGTGACTCTCGTGTTAATATATTACTTCTAATTGGTGGAGCTGACTACAGCGTTGACGCTAGCATTACATTATTTCTGATTAGTGGAGCTGACTGCAGGCTCTTGACTTCCAAACCCAAAACGTGACTGATACGGTGAGGGAAAATTACAGTAGAGTGGTGGATGTCGTGACAAAATTGGCTTTGGGGAATGCTTTAGGAATGAACAACAAAGGCAGTATCTATTTTTCTTGTGAACATAGCAGTGGTAATGGTCTTTGAGCTTTGTCTTTGAAATAGACTGACCAGAACTATTGAAGTGAAAGGTTTCATTCCTTACTCGTTTTTCTGTTAAATCCACTTTAGTCAGGAACAGGAGATGTAAACGAAGGAGAAGAGACCAGTAAAAGAAATAAGATTGAGATTAAGATGAGATTCATTTGACTGAGAAATGAATTGTTGTGCAATTCAGCATGCACGTGGCATTTCTACACTCAGCATATGACCTTATCCACAATCCTCACAGTCCACACCTGCGTGTGTGTTTGCATTCATGGGTGAGAACGAGTTCCAGCTGCAAGCTGAAAACCAAAATGACTGGGGATTACAGAAAAGCAATAGGAAAACCAAATGATTATATGCCCACGGCAGATGTATTGGGATGCAGCATTCATTGCCTGTGTGATTTTACGTTTGAGGCTCTGAGTGTTGCCTTCCAAAGGTCATAATATCTGCAATCAGCCAAATGTTATAATAACTGACATTAGATTTATCAGTTGCTCAGGCTTTGGGAGCTGTCTCCTAGATCTTCCTCTTGCTTTCTGCAATTTATCAAGCCTGAAGTGCAAAAATAATTCTGGATTTTAGGAGATAATGTGCAACTGGTTAACCAGCAATTATCGCCAATTATCACCACTTTTCATTTCCAGCTGGAGACATCATGTTGGTGAGGGTAAAAACACATAGACCCTCATAGCAAAACATTTCTTTTCACTTTCTTCTTCACTTTGTTTAGCGTAGGAAATAGTCAATCTGATGCCATGAAGTGAAAGTAAAGACAATCATGCTCCTCTGCTCAGACTGACAGGGTTGATAAGCATCATTTTGAGAGTATCTTAGATAGCATTTGATTCCATTTGCACCATGTGGGACACAGGAGGCAACTGGCCAGGATGTGAGAATCAAGTTGTGGGTGTAGTGAAAGGATGGGGGTGGGGGCGGAGGGGGGCATCTGCCAGCTCCAGAGCGAAGGAAGAAATCTCTATTTGTGTGTGAAACATCCGTTGAGTCAGACTAAGTGTATACTGACTCATATTTCTATCTGGATTGCATCAGAAGACGAGTTACTTGAAAGCCGTGGTGAGCATACATGGAATAACCATTCAGTCAGTTCCAAGTACAATCATATATGCGGCTGACCCCGTAGACTGAGGAGGCAATGTATCATCGAAAAATAAAAATGGTGTCTGCAATGGTTGACAGTTCATCGTAAAGAATGAAAGATACATTGTTTCATATGCCCCCATAAAAGTAAAACATAGTGTACATGCATTTATATTGCAGTGGATGCAAACAGTGCCATAAAAACATATGAATTCTGAAAATGCTGCTCTGTGGGCATCATGGCATTTACACTAACCCTTGGCATTTAATTGCACATATATAGGCACAGTGTTTATACTATGCATATGGTTTATTATATTCAAAAGATGTGAGACACATGCTTTTGTTAGACCTGTTATCTGTTCACTAGCTTGTTTCATTATGTATTCTCTCTCAGTGGTTGCCTTGTTTGTATTTTATTTGAAATGTCAGATCAACATTGTTGAGGAGCTGCACATCTTTCAGCAGACCACCGGTGCTGTGATTCAGCTGACAGAGTGGAAAAGTTTGTGTAATGCATTTTCAAACCTGATGATAGTGTAAAAAAATGTGCTTTTCCACTACACACTGCAAAAGATCTGCTTCTTAACATGTCATTTAGTCTCATGTTTAGCGTCACTTCACTTGTTTGTCCTCAAACAAGGGAAAGAAATCTGCCATTGGGATGAGATAATCCCACTTGTTTCCAACGCAAATCAACTTGAATTTTCATTTTCTTAATACTAGTGAGCTGTTTTGCCTTATTCTGCCTCTTTTCAACATATTTATACTTGCTCCCAGGAAAAAAATCTGAAATAAGTGAAATTGCATTGGTATTATCTCATCCGATTAGAAGATTTGTTCACTTATTTGAAGAAAAAAAAAATAACACTGAATGGCCGACAAAATTACTACAAAGATTTTTTGCAGTGTAGTTTTGGGTTCATCCCTGTATCTCTAATTCAACCATTCATTTTGGTGACATCAAGCAATCTATTACTTTAGTTTACCTCTATTAGTGACCACGGAATTGCAACAATACTGACACAGTATTGCCTGTAATGACATAATAATAGGGCACATTTTCACAGTAAGGACAAGTAAGCTGAGTGAAACATCTAACGAAGAGGTAGGATATCATCATGCTAAATATTGCACCAGTAATAGAGCTTTGTTAGTTGTTGTTTGGCTTGAAAAGTCTTATGACGCCATTCGCTCACTCCATTCTCATAGCACCATCCTCTGTCACTGAGCAGTGAAAATGCCAGTGGGTTGGAGAGGTTTTTGCTCTAAAGTACTGGCTGGAGAGTGAGCTTTGAAAGCCAGAAATCTCAGCACCTGGCAAAATAATCAGTGAGTCACTGATATTGGTACTGGTGCATCAGCAACCCAATCAAACCCCCGCAGATCTATTACAATCATTTTGTGCTATGGGATGGCAAAGTGGTTACTTACTGAAGAGAGTCAGTCTGTGGGTCTGTGTTCCCGCTCTCTAAGAGGCCACTCCTTGGCAGAGCGCAGCACAGCGGAGTTCTCCAAGCCTAAGGGATCTTAACCCTGTTGATTTGGCAAACCATGCAGATGAGATGTTGCTAAGCACCCGCTCTCCCTCTGCCAGCAGAAAGGCCATGTGGGAACACAGAGGAGGGGAGGCGAGGTGGGGGGAGACAGAGAAACGACGTGGGTAGCTGTGCTAGTTTGCTGCGTCGTCAGCCCTCCTGCTGTGTGTGTTTGTGTCTCTGTGAGTGTGTAACTATAAGAGTGTATGAGAGTGAGTGTGTGATTCTCTCTCTCTCTCTCTCTCTCTCTCTCTCTCTCTCTCTCTCTCTCTCTCTCTCTCTCTCTCTCTCTCTCTCTCTCTCTCACGCTCTCACACACACACTATTTTCATTGCCTGGCTTTGGGGATTATGGGGTGGCTTCCACAGGTCCTTAACGTGTGACAAATCTCTCGATGGGGCCAAATTTGAAGTCCCTTGGACTGTAAAACTCCTTTAAAGGTGTAGTATCCAATTTTCCTCCTGAGCTCCTGCCATCACAAGTCTGCTGTAGATGATGTAGACAATGGTACAGTACACATTCACTGCTGCAAATCTGCAAGCTCATCTATTTTAACATGTATATTAACTTTCCCTCTCCTCGGTTAGGAACCTTTTTGTCAAACAGATAATCTGTGCTGAAATGCTGAAATTATTTTAGGTACAGGGCTTTCAGGATGTAGAGCTGCGGGGTTAACAATCTGAGATACAATAGACTAATAATACAGATGAAAGAGAATATCATACACCAATTCCTGTGAAGCTTTTCTGCACCCATGTTAAACACAGGGAGCCACAGAATAAATACAGTATAAATAATTTCTAGTAGTGTGTCTGGAAGTGAAAGGAAGAGATAGTATCAAAGTGATGAATCATTTTTAAGATGGATAATTGAAGTCGATCTCTGTTTGCTTCTGCCATCAGTGATTTAAATCAGGAAATTAAACTGTCCAGTGGGGTGTCACTACACTACTGAATAAAGAGAGTCGGCACAAGCGCCAAGCCTTAGTGCTTTAAAGTCTCCGACTGCTTATGTCAGAGTTTCATGTGAACTCTCATAAAAGGTGTACTCATAATTTCTCCCACCCTCTGGACGCATATTTAAAGGATGAATCCAGCCCAGAACACTGTGTAAAAACAGTTATTGGCATACTACATTGCATTTCTTGGCCTGTTTTCTTGCTTGGTGGACAATTTTTCTTATTTCAGTGGACAACTGGCCAAACATACGTAGACTATCTGATGTCACGAAGAGGCATTTCCAGCACAACAGAGTTTTAATAACAGGAAAAAAAAATGTTCAGCTGTCAAAAACATCAACAGCAAATAATCAAGTTTTGGTGTCAGTCAACGAGAAGAGGCTTCCTTGCAAACTCACAATTTTTCACTGGCATTCAATGATCATACAAGGAGAAATCCATCACAGAGGAGGCAAAGATACTGATTTCTCCACCAGCAGTAAACCTATAGTGCAGAACGCAACACAGTAACAAGGCATGCTGTGTTTTTGAACAAAGTGTGCGAATCTCACTTTTCCCTCAACTGGAAAGCTTTCACTCTGCTATCACTATGGCTGTCTCCATCTACACTTACAGCCCACAACTGAATGCAATAACTTCACACCTGTTCTCTGGGGGGTTTTGAAACGCATCCTGAGAAGTGTAGGAAGTTGCAAACTGAAATACAACTACACGAGGCTGAGGGAAAATGGATACACCCAAAAAGAACTGCATCACGTCATCACAAAATAAATCCTGAAACACACTAAATATGATAAATTGATCACATATAATGGCATAAGAGTATTTGGACAAATAATCATTTTGTTCAAGTTGGACCCAAGTCCAGTGAAATCTTGCCTGTTGTAATCTTGGATTTTTTTTTTTTTTTTTTTTTTTTTTTTTTGTAGCCTCATTATATTTATTTTGCCAGTGACAGGGCTGCAGACATGAAGACGAAGGGCCAGGTAAATATTTAGATCTATACTAGAGAGTTAGAGTTCATCATGTTAGTTTGTTACTCATTTATTGTACATTTAAGCATGAATGAATATGTATTTGTATTCTTTTTTTTTTTTTTTTTTTTTTTTTTTTTGCAATAGTGGTGGTATCCAAACTTTCAGTAGAGCGTTTTAGTTTCCCATTGTCCAAATGCTGTTTCAGGGAAATGCTTAGTCACTATATTTTTTGAAAAGTTTTTGGACATTAAATGGTCAGAATTTAATTTTATATCCAAAATATTGGTGCTTACTGTAAAAAAAAAAAAAAAAAATCCAACACCAGTTGGCTCCAAGTATCAGCAACAGAACTTGAATTGTATTTGACTCTATTGGTGCACAGGAAGCCCCGGGATGTTGCACCGAGGAAGAAATCACAGCGGTTTTCCTTGTTTTGCTCTGCAGTGACCTGCCTTAAACTTGTGGGTTAAAGCAATTTTCCATCCAGACTGACCTATCACCAGTCGCCCTTGCAAGAGTTAAGCAAACTGGTGAGTGAAAATTTGCAAAGGGAGCTGAGGGTGAGAGAGAGACAGGGAGGAGCGAGGCCACGCCACTGTTTATCATGTGAGACCTATTTTCAAAGCCACTATATCTGTTTTGACAGGTAGAACACTAGCGGGTCGACCGGCGCTGTCCCCAGTGTCAGCCAGAGACAGATAAGAATAGGACAGAAAAAGTGCACAGCCCACTCCATCATCACGTGTCAACCTAGTGGCTCACCTACCACACCGGAAAGATAGAGAGAAACCTTGATCAGTGCGTGATAAAAGCCACTGAGGCTTACATGCAGCTCAGTGAGATGACACAGTGGCTTACAGTGTGAGTGATGGCCAGCAAGAGGGCCAGGCTGATTCACTCAAGCGTAATTTTATCACTTGCTTTACACATTATACTGTACATTTATATAAACTGTGTAGGTTTTTTTCATTTGATTGTCTCCTTGTTTGTGTTTTTTTTTTTTTTTTGTCTGCTTTTAGTGAGGTCATGATTTTGGGATAAAATTTTAAGGATAAAATATATTTTAAATGAATTGTTTAAAAAAAATAAAGGAAAATAAAATAAAAATAAAATAAAATAAAATATGGGGTCATTACTAAATCTTTATAAATGCAGGTGGTCACATCCTAAGAAATCTTATATTATTCTTGTTTTGTATGTAATGTATTAAGATTGCTAATATCTCTCTTAATATCTTTCTTTAAAATTCATGAGGAAGTCTACTTTTTACGCTGATATCAAACTGGCAGAAATGTCATTAATCAACAAAAGTCCTCTGTCACTGAGTGACGTTTCAGCAAAGTCTGACAGATCTATGTTCTGCTGCTCAATTTGGCCAGGCCTGCCTTGCAAATGGGACTGTCCTAGTAAAAGACAGGTTAAATAGAATAGTGCTCTGTAACCCAGTCAGAGTGAAGAGAGAGAGAGAGAGAGAGAGAGAGAGAGAGAGAGAGAGACTCACGTGTACCAGGTATTTACTAATTCATCACCTACAGTATGCAGCAGCCATACCATGACAGGGTGGCTGAAATCGGTTAAAGGCTTTTAACCTTGTAAATGTGTAGGGAAAACGCACAGGTTCAGCTCTGTTAAAGATGTATGTGTGTGTGAGTTGGTATTTGTGTGTGTTCACATGCTCTGTTGGTGTTCGTACGTGTGTAAAGAACAATCTGATCTCATGTGTGCTTTATTTTTTCCTGAAGAACATATGAAAGAAATACATTGATCCTTTGCCATTCCTTGTCACCTAGATCTTGGAGAAAGCCACAGATACAAACAGAAAAAGAAAGGCACAGAGGGGGAGAGAGAGAGAGAGAGAGAGAGAGAGAGAGAGAGAGAGAGAGAGAGAGAGAGAGAGAGAGAGAGAATCTTAAATGATAGCAGAATGAGGGTGCAGTAGGTGGGTGGAGATGAGGGGTTGCAGCAACAGAGGAAATTTAGTAGTTTTAATCCACTCATCCACCCAGGCAATGACAGCAGGATTACAGCTGAGACTTTGTAAAAGAAGGCAATTATAACAGCATATGGCAATACACTGACCTAAATTCAATTACCCTCTCTGGTTCTTTTCAATTTTCTTTTATTAAGTGGATTAAGAGGAGCGACATGTTCTTCAAGTTTAGAAATGATTAAAAGTATAGGAAGAAATGAGCGGCAGCAGAAGAGTGTGAGTGTGTGTGTGTGTGTGTGTGTGTGTTGGGGGGGGCTTCATTCTTCATTTCTAGTTGTGATTAGTCATGGGTGTTTGCTGTAAGACTTCATGTTTGGTGTATCAAATTGATTTTGCTCATCCTGAGGGAGAGAAATGATCCGTGTCGGGCCTGCACAGTCGAGGGGTTTGTTAATGACATCTGATTAATTGTTTTTCACCCCGACCCCTAACTCTTCCTGTGTTAGAGTTCTTTAGAGAGGCTAGTTCTTCAGAGTAAGAAGAAACCTTGCCTACCTTCTGGAACCGAGCTGTTTTGAAATCTTTGCAAGAGATCTGCTGGCTGCAATCTAAAGGCTGTGACACATTAGGGACTCCTCTGAGCTATGAGTATGCCAGCATTCCCCACAACAGGAAACACAATGTGACACAAGGTTGAAAAGTTTCCTGGCAGTAAAACATTCATCTGTAATCGATGCCACATTGCCGAGGCAACTCATTTGTGCCGCATTATCCAAAAAATTGTCCCGCGCACCCCTGCCTTGAGACTCATAACTCCATCAGAGTTGCTCTGTCAGCAACTGGAGAAGTGTAATATGTCTCCTTTGACCAAGGGGGAATTTTATTTTACTGTGTTATGTATATTTTCTTCCCATGGAGTAATCTATAACCCTAGCCTAGGATTTGTACCAAGTATAATTAAACTCCTTTCCACAGTGCATCCTTTAATCCAAGGCTAAATTTGAGCATTTTATTGCTACCAATGCACGGTTAGAGGTAACTGTGTTCCAGCACAGGGTTGGCAAGCCAAGGGATGAAGTCAGAGTCGGTCCAGTTTTATTTAGTCCAGGGCAGAGGCCAAGTCAGTGGGCCAGTGAGCCAAGTGTTTAAAGGTTTAGAACTACATGTTTTATGAAAACAGCCTCAACGGGCTTGCATGAGTAAGAATGGTTAACCTCTGTTTTGATTCATACAGACACGCCGGTTGCTTCACAGGAATTTCATAGTTTTGTGGTGATATATGTTCAAAAAAGCCGTGTTTTGATATTTTTTTATGTTTACCTGCAGTCTGTGTTATTTGAATTCATATCAATTTGGGCTTTCCTTTATTCCTTTAATACCATCAGTGACCCTCCAGATAAAATATTATATAAAGATGAAAGATAGAGGAGGCAAAGCAGTAGTTTTTTTTTTTTTTTTTTTTTTTTACTGCTCTGTGCTCCTAATTTGTTTTCTTTGTTCCCTCCTATTCATTTTGAACAGATCAAACCTACATCTGTGATACTATCTCCCACCCTTGTTTCCTCTCTTTGCGTCCCCTCCCTGTTTCCTCTCTTTTCCTCCCCTCCCTGTTTCCTCTCAGCAGAAGGTATCAGCCCATTATTTTACATTATCTTTCATTATCAAGAGGATGGGTCCACCCACAGCATTTGGTCGCAGTGCAGTCCTCCCCTGTCAGTGTACCTATGATACATGTGAACATATATACACATGCAGTTGTTCTCTCTCTCTCTCTCTCTCTTTTTCTCTCACCGACAAAATCCCCTGTCCCTCTAATCACGCCCCACTCTCCTCCTTCCCATTTCTCCTGCACAGACAGAGTGATTGATTCGCTCCTCTGCCTGCTGATGAGAGACACTAGTTTGTTCGTGCCGGAGAGCCCTGAGATTGTCCTGTTGAATTATCTTTTACCCCCTGTCTCCATTTGTTACCATTAAACCTCGATTTCCTCAATACAGGTCAGGGCTCAACACAGCCTCAGGACCATTTTGCAGGGCCCACAACAAAAGAAGAAGCACATTTGTCATTTGTGACCTCTAATTGATCCTATGATACTTCTAACCTTCTTTTTTTATGCTTCTGCTACTGCTTCTTCAATCTTGTGTTTGTTTAACAATGTTAAAACTTTTTTTTTTTTTTGTAAAATAAGTCATCTACTTGGGAAGCGGGCAAGTTGCACTGATGGTTCAAACTCTAATTGAACTTCCTGCTGTTTCTGGCAGGGTGAGAGATGAAAACTTCAACTCAGACTTTTACCAGTCCAGCTACAGTGTGGAGGGCCAAGGCCAGGGCGGCTATGGCTACAGCAACATCCAAGACACCTACATACTACCTCCAGTTTTCCTTTTTTCATGCTCCTAATGCCATCCTTCCAAAACTCGTGTTTGTCTGTCAATGTTAAATAAATAAATAAATAAATAAATTAAAATATGTAGTGTGTATTTAGTACACAGTAGTGGCGGTTCTGGCCTTCACAATACATCATATCATTTCATATCATTATAATAGCCTTCGTATCCCTGGTGAGATTTATAAATATGGCATCCATAATTTTCCTAGCATTTATTATAGGAATCCTAATGTTCTTGTGCTTGAGGGTCAACATTAACACTTGAAAATCCAGGATCCTCAAAATGACTGCTGTTTTGATTTTCAGCATTAAAAATCTCAGGCTGTGGCTGTACAGGAGCTCCCCGGTGGCTGCTGCAATGCCACCCTTCGCCTGTAGGCCGCGCACATTTTTCTGCCGAGGCCTGTTCGCCAGTGTCCCCAAACTGCTTCCGTCGGCGACGTAGCACCCCGGAAGGTTTACTTTTTTTTCTCCTGACACGTAGCAACCAAGTTGGCAGGGCTGTGGGTAAATTTGTCAAACGTTACAGGTAGGCATTGTCTGATTTCTCATGCATTGTTATTATACCTGAACAGCAGTGATTATAAAGTGGAAATGAAACAGATAACTGAGAGCCATGCACGCATTATGGACAAGATGCGCGAGTTAGCCACCTCGTCTCAACCGTTAGAGCTAACAGTAGCTAACAGTGAGCGTTAGCCTCCCAGACATTAGCAGCGCTAGCTGGCTTAGTTATCGTTAGTTGTATTTAGACAAGACTATTCTTTTCGTTTTTATTGCCAAGTCCTTTGACGTTTAATTTAATAAATTATCGCCTCAGAGTAACACTGACAAACAGACGGTATCTGTTTGGGTTTTAGCCGTGACTTGCGTTAGCTGGGTTGGTAAACAGTTTTATTTAAATAACACGTAGGAAACGCTGACTGAACTGAAGTGAAGTGAGTTATGTGACCAATGGATTTGTCAGGAAACGACCGTGGCCGCCGCACTGTGATGATAGGCTCATTTGCAGCTAATTTCAGTCAGTGAAGAAGTTAAAACGTGAAACCCTCAGTGTCTCAAGGGAGAGAAATGTAGGGAACCCCCCTCCATGTTGTTCCTCTTCCTCCTGGTCCACAGACGTGTCAGCACCAGTGGTTTGGGAGTTCTGCATATTCACTTCAGCTTTTCCTTATAATCTTTTCCACAAGTGCGTCTAGTGGTACCCATTACTTTGACACACTCAGCAATGATGATACACAGATTGACGTATTGATAGATGTATTTTATTTATGCGCTATTAGACACCAAAATCCACAAAAAAACCATAAAGAAACACAAGACATTCAACATTATAAAGTGAAACATTGCAATCCTCATATCCTCACCACCACAACGTAAGGTTGCCTTCGATGCCTGTCCAATCTGTTTTTTGCCAAAGCTTGAGTCATTGTGCTGTACTGATAGGACAGAAGGTGAGGATTTTCAGCCAGAGAAAAGCTAAAGTTACATGTTTAAAGAAAAGGCATTCAGTGGTTAAAGATTTACTGAGCTACACTTGTTTATTTTCTGTTCTAAATTATTATTATTATTATTATTAGTAGTAGTAGTAGTAGTATTATTATTATTATTATTACTTTAACAGAAATGAAAGCACAGTTGTGATGCCATATATGACAACACTGAGGTGCTGATGTCACCTTTGACACTCATCCAAACCAGATCAGATGACCTTTTGGTAGATTACAGGTCTATGATAATGTAATTAGAAGAAGAATCAAGGCTACTGCTCAAGTTAAATGCTTAGTTTTAGCCTTAAACAGAGTTCCAGCATAGGGAGTTATGAATAGTATCAAATTTGCAATGCAAGTGCAAAATTATGGTATGTGAAAGTCTAACAGTTCCTTGACAGTGCTGCTTTTTTCATCATCTGCTTGAGAAAGCAGGCAAGTTGCACTGATGTTTCAAACACTATTGAACTTTCTGCTGTGTATGGCAGAGTGAGAGATGTCGGGGTTTGACAGCTTCAACTCAGACTTTTACCAGTCCAGCTACAGTGTGGAGGACCAAGGCCAGGGCGGCTATGGCTACAGCAACCCCCAAGACCCCTACAACAAGTAGGCATCAATCCTCCTTACCTGATTTAATCTCAGCCTGATAGCAAGTAGGATCACTGTGAATTAACTAGGACTGTAAGAGTTGTTTGTAGCTCTTGCAGTCATAATATGGAGCTTTTCCTGAGTCACTGAATTTTCTTGATTCAAATCAGATTTGGTGAACTGTCATTTTTTCACTGTTTCACTCCACAGGAGAACAGAGTACTTTTAAAAACAAAAAATTTGTTGTGTGTCATTGCCTTCATTCTTAGAAAAAGCTAGTACAATGTTTGGTAAAAATCATTTTTAAGGAATACACTGCCTAAATTGAGAAGTTTGAGAATAATATCCTCTTTGGAATTCTCTGATAGATGACATTCCTTGATCACCTGGTAAGTTGAGGAAAAAAGACTGACATTTATAGGAGAATAGATTTAAAGAATGAAAGGGATTATGGAGGGTTAATTTTTACACTGTTTGTTTGTTTGTTTGTTTGTTTTGATTTTGTTTTTTTCAGTCTTTGCACTGTTGGTGTGACAAGTGTATCACTAAGCTTGAATAAAAGTTTATCTCTTTGTTGATCCTAATTACATGCTCACTGATATTTGACAGTTCATTAATTGATTTGAAAATGTATGATGTACAATTGTGGTGTTCACAAGAGGTTTTATTTTTCTCCCTTCTCCCAGAGACTAGAAGCTGGCTGGAGTCAGATCTCTGTACACTCAATAACTTTTTTTTCTTTAAAATGATCTTTTTTGCAAGTTGATTGACATGGAAGTGGGTGGAGATCACGGTACATCATGGTGCTCAAGGCATTCTGCAGGGCCGCAATTTCAGTTAAATGCACTCACTAAAAAAATCATACCATCTAATTGATAAAGATGCACATGCAACCCCCTGTTTCAAGTAGAAACAGACACATCAACAGTTTCAGTATCCTTTTCATACATTTTTTTACGGGTTGTGCTGATAAATCTTTCACTTCAGGAGAATTTGCACTCACTGGGGCAAATGAAATGTAGCCATAAAATCCTGTGTAATGTTTTTATTTGTGCTATTTCCAGGCCATATGGTCAGTATGACTACTCCCAGCCTGCGGGTTACTCTGCCCCAGGGATGATGCAGCCACAGCAGCCGTACACAGGACAGATCTTCCAGCCCACACAGACCTACACCCCGTCCTCATCACAGTCCATGTACAGCAGCAGCTTCGATGATGAGCCACCACTGCTGGAAGGTAAATGAATCAGTGCCAGCAGGGCATCTGTGCCTTCTACCTCCCTGGAAAATCTCTGTAATTTTCTAGGACCTCAGGAATATTGTCAGGGGATTGTTTTGGTCTCACTCTAGCACTGTTTACCATTGTTGGTAATTGAAACTCAGCTTTGCTGACGCAGGCATTGTAAGTTATTCTGGACAAGAGCATCAGCCAAATCCCTAAAATATAAATGTAAAATATGTCTGTGAGGTCAGACTCCAGCATCACTCCTAAGACTTTGAACCCATGATCTTTTCTCAAGGCATGAAATTAAAGTTTCATCAGCCTGCTGCAGTGACAAGTGGGTTCAGAGTCACACCAGCCAGCCTCATAGCTGCAAGAGCACTTTGATAGGATAGGAAAAAGACTGATGGATCACAGGCTGGCTACCTGCCAAAGTGATAGTAAAACTGCCAGATTTACCCTCCAGCTCCCAAATTTATTTACCGTTGCCAAAATTTATCAGCATTTGGCTTGGGGACAGTGTTAGATTCAAGTCTTGCCTTCTACTTAAACAAATAAGATCGCCTTTGTTGACTTACTCACCACTTGTATGCAACCCAGCACTGGGCAGAGATTCTCTTTTGGACAGAAAAGTGTGGATATGTCTACACAGATGTAAATTTACACTGAGCCAATAAACGGATGGTGTTTACAGTTTAAGTCAGCAGATTTCCTTTGTTTTTTTAACCATCTTGTCAATACTCTTTGTGATGTGGAAAAATAAGACACAGTAGGCTGGATTTTATAGGACCTTTTTCCATGTAAAATGGCTTATTTTTATTTAGTCTTGTCTTACTTCTGTATGTAATAGAAAAGTAGATTAAACGACCATAAAGTACCTCAATTTAAATTATTCCTTTAGTTAGGAGCTTGTATCCAGGGGAGCAGTAGTTGCGCATGCTTTATTAAGTTTTAAAAAAAAAAAAAAAAATCCAGAAGTCTAAATGTAACAGTAGCAATTTGATACTCCTAATTTGATGCTTCTGTGGCACACTGCACCAGCAAGATTTGAGGCCTTAGCAGCACCAGTTGCCACTTTTCATCATGTTTGCATCATACTTGTAATTCCATATCCTATTCTACAGTTTTTTGGCTTCTTACGTTTGGAGACTGTGGACAATCCAGTGTTCATATTGTCCATACAGTTGTGTGGTTCCAGCTAAATTATCTGCCGAGTTGCAGTCATATATTGCAGGTTGTTTTTGGATTCGGATTTGAATTATCTTTTCCTCAGTCACGTCTTGGCTTCCTGTAGCCACCCTTTTTGTTCCCTTAAAGCGAGTCAGCCCTTACTGCAGTTCCTGAAGTGTTCCAAAAGCGCTGCAAATCCAATCTTAGATGTGAATAGATTATCCGCTTGACACTTATGTCAAGCGGATAATCTATGTGTTGGGTCATTAAAAACAATTGCCCCATGTGAACTCGTACATCTTCTGCTTCCTGTGCCTTTGTGCCTTCAGCATTGTCCAGCTCTCCAACAGGACCATTATGTTGAAAATTATTTGAGATGCTCTGCTGTGAGGATAAAATGCCTTCCAGTACCCTAACTTTTTACCCCAAAAGCGTTACCTGTGGATGATTCTGAAGGAGAAACACAATTTTTAGCTTGTTTGTTGTTCTCTTCTAGCATGTATTAAGTGATTTGGTAAGTGCTTATTTAGAAGGTCTTAGAAACAGAACTTTGGACAGAATGAGTAATACTGAGAGTTATTAACTGTGATTTTTAGATATTAGGTGTAACTAGACACTTTTGGACAGCGAGGCTGTTGATTGTCAAGGGCTTTCCAACCGCTATTGGATAAGTAGAGCTTTATGCTTTGAGCCTCCAGCAGAAGCCTCCATTATAACGCAGTGCACAATTACAAGACATCGAACCATCTGATGATAACAGCAGCTGACATCGCATTCTTCACCTTTTATTCAATTCACACTAAATAATATTGTCAGGAAAGGTGATGACACACCTCAAGGCAACGTGGACAGTCATTCTAGTCACAATGGGAGTTGTGCTTCCTGTCTTTGTTCTTGAGCAAGGATTTGACGGAAAAGCAGAATAGACGTTTGTTGTTGTTTTTTTTGTTTTTGTTTTGTTTTTTTAAACTACTAGAGTCTGGGTTATTCAGAGCCAGTCAGCAACATGCATGCCTTTTCATCTCTTTCACTCTTTCATGTTTTTTCTGTTGTCACTAACCCTTTAGTGTTGTAATACTACTCTCAGCACGGCTATTTTGTGAATTCAGCTGACTGTTTTGCTGAGAGGTTTGTTTGTTTTTTGTTTTTTTAGCTCACAGCTGTAGTATCCAACCTCCCTGATTTGTCTCTCCTCTGTTGTCTTTGTTTTAGAGTTAGGGATCAACTTTGACCACATCTGGCAGAAGACCCTGACGGTGCTCCACCCAATGAAGGCAGCTGACGGCAGCATCATGAATGAGACAGACCTGGCTGGCCCCATGGTCTTCTGTTTGGCCTTTGGAGCGACACTACTCTTGGTAAATCACATGGTTAACATTAATGAGCAAGAAAACGTGTTAACGTTACTCAGTAAAACAGTTAACATTGGCTGCACCAGACAGCCTGTGGGAAACTAGTTTTCAGCATTACACAGAGTTGGCTCAGCTTTGTTGCTTTAACAGTCTTTTTGCCAGGAAAATATTGAGTACATTTTTGGCTTCACAGCTCATGTCATTGCCTGTTGTCGGCAGTGTTGCTCATATACGTCTCCCTCCCCTCAAAAATTACAAAATTGCATAATAAAACCAATTCCACTGGACATCCATGCCTTACAATGTAGATGCAGTCTTCTGTATACCTCTATATCTGTACATCCAACTTGTACATCTCTTATGTATATATCCATCTTTATCTTACAGTGTGTGTATGTATGTGTGTTTTTACCTTGCACTCACAGACAGGAAAGATTCAGTTTGGCTATGTGTACGGTATCAGTGCCATTGGCTGTCTTGGCATGTACTGCCTACTCAACCTGATGAGTATGACAGGCGTCTCCTTCGGCTGTGTGGCCAGCGTGCTCGGCTACTGCCTCCTCCCCATGATCCTCCTCTCCAGCTTTGGAGTCCTCTTCTCTTTACAGTGAGTACACAGACAAGCAGTCATGGCCTTAGTGTAGTGTTTCTTCATCTACAGGCCTCAGTGGCTGGTGCATATCAAAATCTGTCAGTTACTCTTGACTGTTATACAGCCAGATAGGTTTTTATATCAAAATGCTATTTGTAAATGCCTACAATTAATAATAATTAACAATAATTGCTTGGTTGGTTAGCTGAAGTGTTGAGCAATTAAAGTACAATTACAGTACAGACCCCAGGAAAAATCACTTAATTTTAGTAGCTTTGCAATGAATATAAATATTATGATGCAAATATTAGGATTCCCACTAAAATTGTGAATCATATCTCAATCACTTTTTTTTCTTTAGCCCTAATAGTTAGCTGGTAGGCCGAATACTTTCATGAAATTCTATTTTCTCACAGGTAATCGATCAAATAATCATTGCTAATGTCCTGCTTCCCTTCTCTCCTCTTTAGGGGCATGATGGGAATCATAATAACAGCAGCAATTATTGGCTGGTGCAGCTTCTCGGCCTCAAAGATCTTCATCTCAGCACTGGCCATGGATGGGCAGCAGCTGCTGGTTGCCTACCCCTGCGCTCTCCTATATGGGGTCTTTGCACTCATCTCTGTCTTCTGAAAAAATTTATTCAATAACAGTTTAAAATTACTGCTCCCCAGTTTCTGTAATTTCAGTCTAATTAGCTTTAGTGTAATTAGTGTAATTATTGTCTAATTACACTGTTATTATAGAGAAAAAAAAGGGGAGCTGCTCTCTAAAACGGCACCGAGCTTTCTTTTCTATTTCTCCATCTCTCACTGCATTCCGACTCGTCCATGCTGTCCATCTGTAGACTGGAACACACTGTCTCGTTCACTTCTTACATCCACCTCGCTCCCTTCATGAATCTTAAAGGAGAGGACTGTCCAATAAACCTGGTGTAAAGTAACTCTCCTTACAGTTGAGGCCTGGATGGCCGAGTATAGTCCTATGATTTTAAGGACATGAAGGGGAAGGAAGTGAAGGAGTATTTCACACTATGGACGGGCGAGAAGTAAATAAAGACATTTGGATTTTGGACGCAGATGGGGAAAGTTTCAAAACCAAGCAGGACCAGGAATCAGCAGCCAGCAAATCTAGCAGCCTAATTTAATTCCACAGCCAGAAAGAAATGGCGCGATTATGATTTTGCAAGAGCTGTATTGAGCCATTTCTGGCGAGCACCCACGATTCAAATATTACACCTGCGACACTTCTCTACAGGACCAGCTCCCATTCGTTCTATTTTTACACCCTGAAAAAGGGACAGAAAGGGGAATGGAGGAGCATCCATCTCAGATCAGAACTGCTTCCCCCTCCCGACTACCCGCTTCACTCCAGGACTGAGGAGCCACACAACCCGTCATCTGCCCAACACAGCAATGTCTGATCTTTGTTGTAAAAGCAGCAGCTGCTCTTTATCTTAAAATGTTTTGTTTGTTTTTTCTCTTGAGATTAATTCGAGCTCTGAGGCCTTCCCAGAAGACAAAATACGGTTTGCACAAAAAGCTTTTTCGGTATCATTTACAAAACCAAACAAGTTTAATTAGACATTGACCATTAATATTCTAAAAGATGTGAGCTAAATTTCCATAGCTATAGCCATGTCTCAATAGGTATAGTATTTGCGGAAAGGTCTGTCAGTCTCATGTCTTGGTTGTTTTAGAGTTGACAGTGACATTGTGTAATTCGGTCTGTCATCTGTTTGTGTCCTCTCATGCAAAGGCATACACATTAAAGTTCTCAGAGGTGTCTTTTAAGATCTGCTGTTTGATATTGAAAGGTGAATTCTGAGGCATAGCAGATATCTGTAATCATTGATATAACCTATAAAAGACTAAAATAAGATTTTTTTTTTTTTTAATGTATCTTGTAGCTGTAGTTTGCAGCTTTCATTGTTTAAGAGGTGTAGGAAGGAACTGAAACAGTTTGAAGAGGAGTAGGAAGAAACTGGGCATACAGCTTACATGGTGACAAGTTTTTAACAACAGAGACAGAGCTTTTTCACACTGAGTAGATGTAAGAAACATAATAAGATTCTGCATACTTTGGTTCATGCCATTTCACTTTTAGTGTTGTTTTTATTCTGGAAGGCATTCATATTGGCATTGAACGTTAATTACGATAGCTGTAGGAATCTAGCAAAGCTTGGTCAGCTGAGAAGAGTTGTTGCTATTCTACATTAAGCAGCTCACAAAATGAAATGGCACTTTGTGCATTTGCTTCAACTTTATATCTCGCTCACCAGATACTTTGGTCTCCTTTTCTTACACCTTCTAACCCTTCTTGATTTATCCATTCATCAGCTGTAGGGACACGGAAAGCCTCTCTATTACTTTTTACCACCACATGTTCATGATCAGTTGGTCATACGGTTACAAAGCACATGGGATAGCAAACTTTCAGCTCAGCAATGAGTGCCTGCGTGTTGACACATCTGTAGGAAAAAAACCCATCAAAAATAGCAAATTATAAGAGGAAATCCACTGAGGTTTTATTAGCTGAACAGCAATCTTTCTTGCGTACTTTTGTCCACTGAACACAAAGTAATGTGACCACCACATTTGTCTGATGTTTTGTTTGCTTGTCTAATTTACTAGACCACAGGACACTCCACGATGCTGTAGCGCTCTCCCCTCAGATGGTGTACACCTTTTTGTGACGTTTCCACCATTTTGATTCCTTGACTTTAACTTTTGTCAGAGTCGCACCTGAGCATACACACTTCACATCACAAAATCCCAGAGGAAACCTTGGATCCATTCAGACTTTGCTGATATTAGTGAAAATTGGGGGCCAGGCTTCTGCTCTGGTTGTTTTTGTAAGTTTGATGTCTAATTTGGTCCTCTGGCTTTGTGGAAAGAGAGGCCCTTGAGGTCAGTTGTATTTGTTATGTTGAGATTTGTTTATGTGTTCAAGCTTATCGCCAGAAGAAACCCTGACTCCAGAGTCAGTTGTTTATGGACCAGTCTGTGATTTAGGTGCACCAGACCACAAGAGCAGTACCCTGACTGACTTTATTCCTGGTTCGAAGCGAAACTTAAAATGCTATGCATCACATAACATTGTGCAGAGAAGGTTGCCGAGAACAAATATGGTGTTGCATGGCTACGACAGAAACCCCTCTCTCGTGTTTTTTTTTTTTCTTCCCTTGTGGGTTTTTCATGCACTAAACCTACACAAAATGCATATGCCGTTTAGTCCTTGAATGAATGATAACCCACTTAGCAGTAATGAATAATTCAAAAATGAAAATGGAGTGCTTTTCTATTCCAACAGACTCAACATCAAGGAGATGCTTTGCATTTTAAGTAAATCTTGACAGGAGCGCTCAGTACTTGCAGGCCTCGTTCATATGGCCAAGTATTTATAGATGCATATATGTATAATTTGTATATCAGTTTAACGAAAAGAGGAAAACCTACCTGTCATTTTAGTGCCATGTCAATTTTCTTGATGAGTGAATGGGTTCAGCGTCATGCTTTTATGGGGATATTGGCCACTTAAAATAAAATCTTGCTTGTATATGTTGTAAACTGCATTTTCAATTAATTTGATACACACACTGTGAATAATGTAAAAGTGCCTCATGATTCTTTTCACACTATTTCAGCTGTGGGTATCACAGAAAACTGAGACATTCTGGGTATGATGTTGGTGAACAGGATGTTGACATTCACACACCCGCCGCATATCTGGTTTCAGCCAGTCTGCAGAGCCTGTCAGGTTTAAATATCTTGCATCTGGATTCACTCAGGGGCATCTTACATTCTCACATTCTCTCTCTTGGGCCCAGGGAAGGAATTCATTTCAAAATACCATGCCCTTCCTTGTACCGAAGCCTTACTCACTCTCCCTCACCATCTGTGAGTGCTAGCCAAGGAATTCCCAACCATTTTTGGTGGATGACCTAATGTTAAGCTTAGGAAATCGTCATGACCCCAGTATTTGAGGTACATGCTAATATTGTGTTCTTGTGCAAATACAGTTTCATTGTGTTTGTAGCCCTTGATTTCAAATGAGTACAAAACTGAAAATGGCATGATTGGTAAAAAGTGCTCTTACCAAGATAAGAAAACACTCTGTCATTGAATGAGGTCACAAATCGATTGTCCAACATATGGACACATACTTTTTAAAATTGAAGAATATAAAAAATACTTTAAATGAATATCAATGCATACTCAAATTTAGATCATTTTATATTTTAGAGTAAATATAAGGACTATATCATTAAAATTAGAATACTTACCAACATTTGACTTGATTGAAATGACAGAAATAAAGCCTATAGGTATCGAAAATAGTTATATGCATAAATTAATCTAAAGTAATACTGAAAACATGCATCTTTTTCGGTGCCGGGGCTTCACAAACTGTCCCGTTCTCCTTCAGTTCAGTTTAGTTTAGACCTTTATTGTCCAAAGAAGGGAAATTTCACCACTTTCAAACCTCACAATCAACCCTGATTTCAGCTTCTGAGGCTCTTTTTCTTCCCACAGCGTGATTTGGGGACATCTCTAATTCTTGGGCATGTGCCTAAGAATTCACACATGGCAAACTGCTGCCACTATATAGTATTTAGGGGGTGTTATCCTCCACTACTAACAAATGCTCAGACATGACCCACCCCCCCCCCCCCCCCCCCCCCCCCCCCCCCCCCCCCCCCCCCCCCCTCCTTTTACCATAGTTAAACTCAGTTAGCCACTGTCTTTTTCAAGGTTAAGGTTGGGGTTAAGTACTGGACTGGAGGCTGTATTACACTGCACTTACTGTCACGGTCCTCCATTGGCCCAATGTGGCTTTAGAGAAATACTCCACTTTTTTGGGCAAAATACCCTTTTTCCAACTTACCCAGACAGACTAGATGTTTGATATTTTCACCTCTGAACGTCCAGTGATTTGGCTCCTATGAATACCATTTTGTGTTAGCTTAGCATAAAAACTTGAAGTCTATGGGAGTCATTAGCCCAATCTACAGGCTGCATCATTCACTACACCTGGCTGAGAGCAGATTTGGATGGTTGACAATATTTGGTGCATCTGGAGCTGACTTCTCGTATTTTTTTTTTTCTCTCAACAGAGAAATAAGAGAAATTTAAGGCAATGCTGCATCTGTCCTTTTATTGCAGCCCTGAAGTTGGCAAGGAGCATATAGGTATGTGTTTAGGGGATGCTGCATCAAAGTTTGGAATGGGACACAAATACATGATAGCTTGTTCTATCACACTGGTCACATTTTGATCCTGAAAAAACAATATAATGCAATATAAAAGAAAGACAAGCAACAGAAACAGGCTTTCTCCATGTGAGGTGTGTTTTCATTAAAATTTAGACATGGCCTAGAGTTAAAATTAAATACAACATCAATTGGAACAAGTGAGGAAAGGGCTAATTTACATTTTTACAAGCACAACATATTTTCATGAAACTTCCTGTATATCACTCTTTCCCTCCTTACTATAATCTAGAGTCCATGTGCGGCTCTGTCTGGCCAGTTTAGCAGACATCTGATAGGTCTGGTAACGCCCTGGATGGAAAGATATTATGGGACATTGCCTCATAGTTTCTATAAAGTTCCATAAAGAGGGATCGCCCAAAATCTGGTCAGTCATTGTATGAAGAGACATGCAATATCTGGTTTTCAGCTACAAGAAGAGGCCTAAACATTTGATTTCACAGTCCCCAAGGGGGTTTTCTGAGTGAACAGAGGCATCCCCGAATATGTACACTAGCAATACAGATGACGATAAACTGTCTCAGTAGGATAATACATTTCAGGTCAATTAACATTTAGCACATCAGGGTGAACAAATTGAGTGTACTGATATAGTGGCAATCCAACACTGACACTAAGTACTGCCTTTATTGCAAAGGAAAAGTGTCAGCTCCCTTTTTCTTCCAAGATTTATGAATGGATTCAAACAGTCGAATTCTCCTATAGTATGGTCAGAACCAATATTCAGTGTTTCTATAAACAGACGTACTTATTCTTATTCCACACACAGTTCTGGGGTTTCATTAAATGCAGTCGCCAGGCTTTTAATGGTAGCAGTGATGATTTCCAGTTGATCTTCAGATACGCTTTTATTTGCCTATTTCTAATGCAGCTGCATTTAGTTAATTTCCTTCTGCTTACAAAAACACCCACAAAGCTATAAATAAAAGACTCAAGGTACTGGAACATTATCGGCCTCAAAACATGATTGCTTGCTTGTTTGTTTGTTTTTTTCTCAGTCATAACTGAAATCTCATCCTTATGAACAGGCATTGAAATGATAAGTTATTTTCCCACCTAATGTGTTATAATAATATTGTTAATTTGATACAGAGCAGTATAGTTGTAGAATTTGCTGAGCGTGCAGTAATGAGCATGCTTCATCATTTTCCCGCTGGCTTCTATTTGATTAGCAGTTGCCAGACTGTTAATGTTACTTTCACTATATGTCTATCATTTTTTTTTTTTTTTTAAATATTATTTTGATTATATTACCGCTCCATTGTCTTGTGCTATTTCTGCTCTGCTGAGTCAGCCCATAAGGGAGCAGAGGATGTTTATTTATTATAGGTAATTATGAAGTTTGTTGTGGTCACAGTACTTTATTTAACTTTATACAGATTTGTCATAGCAGTCATAGTATTTTTTTGGAAAGCTTGAAGCCAGAAATTTTGTTGCTTTCTCAAACTAGATACTTGTTTGTACCGTTCATTCCTCTCTCCATGTGGAGTATTTATTGTGCTAAACTGGGGGAGACTTTTTCCAGTTTGGAAATCTTGATCGGAGCCAGATGGCTGTGGGATTGACAAGTTCAGCACCAGTGCAGGTGCTACAGAGAAGCCTTCTCTTGCGTGAATTCCTGTTTTGGCTGCCTCTTGGAACATTTACACCCATGCGCCTCCAGGAGACAGTGTTGAGTTACATATTGTCTGTCTACTTGGCTCACTTGCTAATCTTAGTTGACTAGAACCTCTGTGGTTGCTGTGCTGTTTGGCTGAATGGCTGCAGTGTGAAGTTTCCTCTGGAGCACTGACTCGAGACTGCATCCCCACCCCTCTCTCTAAACATCCTAATAGTAATAATCAGGGAAATTCATGACTAACTCTGGCCTACAGCACCATCTGTCTTTAACCAAACCCACCCAGCTCAGTTGACAGAGTTGTTTTATTGGTTGTTTGTTCACGCATGTGTATGGTTGGTTCTGTTTCGTTGCTTAGTTTGCAGACAGCCTGATCATCTTATGTAACGTTACATTATATACCACTTGGACAGTTTATCCAAAGTGCCTTAAGTACAGAGAACATGAGTGCAAACTGTTAAATATGAACTACAGTTACAGGTAGGATATCTAAGAGAGGGGAATGGAAGTGTGTTAGCAGTGCATACAAGCATACAAAATGTTACTACTGTAAGATGTAGAAATCAGGGAACTGAAAGTGTTACTACTGTAAGATGCAGAAATCAGGGAACTGAAAGTGTTACTGAATAAGGGTTAGGGTTCTGGAGAAGTGGTAAGAAAATCAGTGGTATAAATAAAAACTCAAATAACAAAAAAAAAAAAGGAACTACTCCTATTACTGTTACCACTATTACTACTGCTATTACTACTAATAATTATACATTCACCACCACTACTATGACAACAGCTTCTACTGGTGTTAGTACTAATATGACTACTACTGTTTCTACCACTGCTGTTACAGTTATCATCATTATAGTAATAGTAAGCATCTCTCACTGATATTATTGCTACTACTACTATTACTACAAAAACTGATAATAACAATAAGAATTATAATAGTAATAGTCACCATCTTCATCATCACCTACAGGCTGTTGTCATGGTGAAGCTGGTTGTCTGGTTGACTCGTCTGGCTGTCTCCAGGGAATAAGGGCCACCGTACCATTATGTTATCTAATGGAGTTTAATTCCACCTCCATCTGGCCGGCCTGTGCCTCAGTCTGTTCTGCCCAGCGAGCTGGCTTGACTGACTGACTGGTGACTAGTGGTTAATGATGAAACCGTCTCCTGCGCCGTTGCAGACATGGAGGGGGCCCGGTGTGGATGGAGCAAGACAGAAATAGAGGCAAAGAGTGGAAGAAAGGGCAGCGTTAAAGGCTGAAATTGCAAATTCACATAATATGTAATACAATAAGACAAAGTCCCTATCTACTATCTAATGGTAACTATGTACTGTGTCACAATCAAGATGATGTCAATAGAAAATTAAAGTGACTTGTCACAATGACTGTACTTTCATGGTATGTGGGTACACCATGTAGATGAAAACTTCAATTATATCCACCAGTTGCCCATCTGTTTTGTATCACAATCATTGTTCTCTATCCTCACTGCCATTAAAAATCTGTGCTAACATCTTTTCATGTCAGCACAGTGGGCAGAGTCTAATCCCTAAAGAATTTTTTAGTAACATTTTCCTTGGATTGTTGTCGTATATGCATCATAAGCACATTACAGTATACATGCATCAGAGTATGTCATAATATACTCTTATGCATCATAAATATGGCATAAGCTATGCATGTAAAGAGGCAGCTGTAAGTAATATATATGGAACCTACAGGCAATTTATTTGTTTATAGTACATCAAAATACATTATGAGCTGTGGAAGCCTTATTAGTGTACCACTAAGCTATCCACTAACTCATCATATTATCTAAAGTGACATCAAGTGATGTTTTGTAAGAGTGTCATGACCATTAACAATATGCATATACATTTACTGTGACTTGTAAATGCCGCCCCCGCTTCATTATATTGCACAAAGCAAAGCAAGACAAACTATGTTTGACACACTGCAACAGCTGAAAAATAATTCTTGTATGACATTATGACACTTGTATGACAGGCTATACAGATAATTTTCTATCAGGTTTCAAGTGTTCCATTAAATGCTGTGTTCATCTGAGAATTTGTCTTGGCTCACTTGAGCGATGAAAAATATTATACTTACTTACTTCACCCTCTCCTCCCTGGGTGGGGCTTAGGGCGTAGCAGTGGCCCGCAAATTGCCGTTATTTCATTATCTGTTTAAAAAAAAAAAAAAAAAAAAGATTTTAAACGGTTGCATTGTTAGCAAATCCCAAATGTGATTATGCCACATTTATGCACTGTATATAACACCTCTTAAATGCTCAGTGTTAAATATAAGAATGAATTGTTGGCAAATAATCCCTAAATGTAAAATAACTGGGAATAAAGAAAAGAAAATGACAACAGTAGTATGGGTAGATGTCCAACTGTTAATTAAAGGTTAATTAAAAGTTCAGGTAATAATCTCTCACCTTTTTACATAATAAGTTTACATTTTGCTACTTTCTATTACCACCTAATATAACTCAACAGTGAGTCAACTCATACATCCAGTTTATGAGAGTTTTTACTTTTGCCGTCCTACGTCTACGTACGTCTTTCCTGGGAAAAAACGCTGTGGTGCAGACGAGGTGATGTGTTTCATGTTAAAGCAATTTACTTTGAATAAACAGAGGAACAAAACTCGATAGTTTAGCATGAGCAATAGCATCCGCTGCGGCTAAACAGACAGAGGCGGGACACACTGTGGGTCAGGTGATTTCTCTGAAGCGCAGCTCACAGATTTCCCCTTCCATAAATACATACATGAATGGACGATTTTAGCCCATTCTCGACAATGCACCACGACTTGTTGTGCTTGAGCTATCAGTCAATTCATGCATGAGAAGGTGTTGGTGTTTTCAAATGGTGGACAGCAGCATCTGTAGTCGGACATGGAGGCTACCAGATGTTGCCTGTGTGTGTGTGTGTGTGTGTGTGTGTGTGTGTGTGTGTGTGTGTGATGCGCTCCAAAAAGCATCACAGCAATGAGACTGATTAGGATGTTATCTGCACTCAGAGAGCAGACGAGCGACAGGTGGAAATGTAACGATTGGTATTCAGCAAAGCAGCGCCTCCTTTTAATGCATCTCCAAAGCCGACAGCACATGAATATTCACTGAGCAACTGTTAGCACAGCACTGAGTGTGATTTCCTGCTGCTCCTGCACTTCATTAGGCTAATTGTCTCCCTCATTGCGCTGCGGACTCTTCAGTTGAATCAGAACTCAATGAACTAGCTAACGCTGCAATGGAAGATCAGGCCAGCTGACGGGACCTGATTGTGCATGTATGTGTGTGTGTGTGTGTGTGTGTGTGTGTGTGTGTGTGTGTAGATGTGTACGTGTGTGGACAAACTAATGCATACGCTTAGTGCATGTGTGTGAATGGGTGTGTATGTGCGCATGCGTATATATGGACATACGTGTGTGTGTGTGCGTGTGTGCATGTGTGGAGAGAGGAATTAAGTGCCTATTTTTACTCAACCTGAGAGATCGTTTAAAAGATAATTTGGTCTTATTGTAGTGTGATTGCATGTGTGGTGTGTGTGCTCATGCTAAATGTGCAAGCGGGTACAAGTCGATTCTCTTCTGCCACACACACACACACACACACACACACACACACACAAATATATGCATGCACTACAGAGGTACAAAGACACAAATACACACACATATACACACATGCGAAAACACAAAAGCATGTTTAATACATTTAGGCCCTTAGTGTTTTTTTCACAATTACCCACACATACACAAATGCACACACACATATGTACACACACAAAACAAGGATGTACTGATTCTGATTTCCCTTGACACATTTGTCTGTAAATATATGAAGGAGACCACCAGAGCAGCGTTACAGCATAGAGACTATCTGCAGAAATTCATTAAAGCTGGCACAGCCACATGCTTTCCATTATAACCACACACACACACACACACACACACACACACACACACACACACACAGACATACACGTGTATCAAACAACGTGGTGATGCTTAAGCTATGTTGACTCCACACAGGTCATCAGTGTGAACTGACCTGTATACTGCTTCTTACTGTATATAGCCTCCCATCACTCTACACTGAATGCAGATGTACTGTATGTACTTTAACATACGAAGGTCTAAGAATAAATATGTCATCAGGATAATTTTTCTATGTAGAAAGGCTGCAGGAAACTTTCATCGTCAGACTCTTTAGGAGATCAAATTAGCATGCTTTGAAATTCAGACTCTAAAATAAGAATGGCTTGACCTTGATAATCAGACCCAGTTTCACTGTAAAGACAATCCGTGCTTACTGGGACCAGGTTGTAACCGAGGACCGAGTGCATTGTTAGTTTCTGTGAAACCACAGCCCAGTTTCAATTGTCCCTGTTAGTACAATGGGTGACAAATCATAACCGAAATTTTAGCTGTGGGAGAAAATGTCACGGTAAATAAGTAATGTCTATTCACCTGCATTTCAGTGCTTTTCTAGTCTACCGAGTGCTCAAAATGCTCTGTGATGTTTGCCTCACATCCACACATTCACCCACTGATAGCAGAGGCTGCCATGCAAGGGGTTAGGGGTTTAGTGTCTTGCTCAAGGACACTTCAGCATGCTCTCTGGGCTCGAACCAGGAAGGCTCCAATGACCAGATAACTCCTCCCCTCCTGTGGCATGCCGCTCCGCTGTGTTGCATTTTCTGAAGTGACACTGACGATACACTTGTCTTCACTTACTAAGCCCAAACTTTGCAAAAAATCAGCTTGTGTTACTGACACAAATCATGCAAACACTGCACTCATTCACCGAAAAGGATTTTGTGGCAGTAACACAAACGGAACACACCATTTTGAGCTGTTCATCATGTGAAACTGTTGGGGTTAAGTAGAGGCAGCTGAAACAATAAGGGTTAGCATTTGATAGAAGAACCTTCGCTCAGAATTAAAATGTCACTCAGTGGAAAAAATCTTCACAAGTTGGGAATCGGTTGCCAAAGGTGAAGATAATTGTATTTGCTCATTCATCTGACTACACACCACACTCTCAGCCCAGCTTTTTCCACTCGTGCCTCCTTTCCATAATTCTTTGGCAGTGGGGAAAAATATTTCCCACACTTGACATGCATGGTTTACATATTCGCATCTTAAGACATCATGCTCATTTGAAATGTATCTTGGGAGACCAGACTGGACTCAGCACAGGTCTGTGGTAAGTGGCTGTGTTTCACAAAACATCCTACATTTTTCTGATAATATTAGTCTGTGAGAGGAGATTACAGCCACAAAGATTTTAGATTTTTCTTTCTTTATTATTTTTAGTTTTAGTTTTTGTAGCTAAAACTAACTTTGCCAGCCAATCAAGTTACTAGCATTGTAGCTATCAAGCCACAAAAGCTCATTGAATAGAAAAATCCATCTGTCTGCCATACCCCATGTCATCTCCTCAGCCGGAAAAAGCTCATGTGTATTCAGGCCTTGTTAAAGATAAGTAGTTGCTTTCACTAATTATAAAGACAACCTTAGGGTTACATAGTGATAAGAAGAAGAAGAAGAAGAAGAAGAAGAAGAATTTATAAAGATTAAATATAGGTATTTGAGGAATTGTCATATTGTCATATTTGTGCAGCTTTGATCCTACCAAAAGCTTAATTTAAGATGCTTTATGCAACCAGGAGTTGATGGAAAACACCTACACACTGCTGTGTTTTACCACCTGTAAATATCAGCTGTTCCATTTATGAAGCCACATGCACTCTGGAGGCCGCAGATCTAGGTGCGATATTCCTCTGCACCGTGTCTCAGGCGGGTCTCATCCTCCACACTGTCTGGGGAAGAAATAAAAATGTATGACGAGTCACTCCCAGAGCACCTCCTTTTCGAAAGAAAAAGTACTCCTCTTCTTCTTCTTCTTTTTTTTTTTTTTTGATTCTCTGCACCGCTGTGAACCATCTGCTTCAGTCTCTGACAGGCATTACACGACTCTTTGTGGTGATTCACAAACCAACACCTCACTGCCTACTTGATTTTTTTTTCTTTTCTTTTTGACCCAGTGTGCCTGTGCATCTGTGTGTATGTGAAACTCTGTTCTGCTCAGTCAGTTCAGCCTGTCACTGATGCAGAAAATACCATAACCTGATACCTGGGAGGAGAGGAAAGGATCATGATAAAATATTATTCCTTGGATAGAAATAAAACCCAAACAGAGGAAGGAGGAAAGGTACAGGTTTTTTGGACCATTAAAATACATCACCTGATGCTGAATGAGCCAGACAGCATCTGGTGGATGAGTAATACTATGAGCACAGTATTACATAATGATTGTATATCATAAAAGTATTATTACGTAATGATTTTTCACAACACAGTAGCATGCACATCCATAATGCCTAAGAATAATAGAGAATGACAATAATTCCCTAGTCATTATGGACCCATTGTCATTATTCTCCATTTTAACATCATTAATCTGCCTGAATGTATTATTAAAGGATTTGGCTGTTTACTGTAGGCGGTGAAATTGCTTTGTACGGCTACAGATTACATTTGCCACGACTCGTACCCCATCTGGTCTTTTTGGGGAGATTTTTGTCAAACACGCGTAGCACAGGCATAATGCTTCACAGCATCTGTTTAGCACAGCAAACAGTCACTCGGCCGACGCTGCTCCCTATTTGCCCTATTTGGAATTATTATTTATGCTTTCATTTGTAGCAATGTGACTCACGATTTCTATTCCTTTCTTGTATTTTGTCCCCCAGATGCTGATGTTACCTAACATCATGTGAGTCACCATAACTGAATTCCCCACTGGGGCAATCATCAGCTTCCGGTCTTCAAAGATAGTAACTTAATTTTCAATTGGAGCAATTCAATCAGAATAACAAGCTAAATGTTAAGTGAAACATCAGGGGACCAATCTGAAAAGATGGCCCACCATCTATTATCTAGGAACATGTTTCTTATTCAGGTCTTGATGGTAATATTGGCCACCCATGTTGCAGTGGATTGAAGAGATTATTTTTAGAAAAGACTGATTTTTATGATTAATAAATAGTCCACTTCTTGCCTTAGTGCATTTATGTTTAACGGTGTAAATTAAAAAATTAAAGTACTTGTGTAGATATAAGCAGTGCTTTAGTGTTTTAGTGCATGGAAAATGTCTATCAAACATGATGATTACTAAAGATAGCATTATTTACTGCGATTATGGGTACAAAGCAAAGAACTAGGTACAATAAGACTGAGTCCGCTGCAAAGAAAGTCCACTTTAATGAGCAAATTTAATCTCATTTTCAGTCTTTTTTTTTAAACAAGTGAAAAAAATCTGCTTGTGGCATGAGATAATCCACCTTTTCTTTAATGCTAATCCAATTGTTGTAATGATTTTCTTGATACTAGTGGGCTGATCTGCCTTATTCTGCTTTGTTTCAGCAGATTTGTACTCGTCCCCAGAAAATGTACTATGAATTTCATATGAAGAAAAATATAATAACCCACCAGATCCCTGGTTACCACGGGGGTTTACATTCCACCAAAGCACGACTGTGTGGTATTTTATGGGACTTGTCAGCATGTTTGGACTGGCTCGTTGGCCGCTCAGATTGCTTGGTTGACACCGTTCATTTTCAAGTCAAGTCTATTTAGAGGCCTTCACAAAAACATGACTCAAAGGGTCTCACAGAGAGCAAATCTTACCGAGCTCCACCTGATCATCTTTGGCAACAAAAGCCAAAGATGGAGCCACCGACCTTAGTGAGGACGAAGACAAGTCTAATAAGAAAATAAAAATGGAAGAAGTCTTGAGTGTGATTGGTTCAAAGAGGGATCCCCACCAGTACAGCTGAGCATGCAGCACATGCTGGGACAAAACAATAAAATGAGCAGTTTGCATGGACGGTGACAGTAAGAGAGTAAACAAGACAAAGAGAGCTATGAGGAGGCGGAAACGTTGGATCTGCTCCATCTAGGCCAGAGCGTGCATCCACAAAATCTTGTTTAAAAAGCATATTGTCTTAGATGTAAAATTGTAATCAGAGTAATTTTCCTATATTTCTTTTGCCAAGACTTCTGAGAATGCAAAGATTACTACATGGACAAGCCACGAAAACTTTGTCCGCTGAGGAGCAGAGCGGTTTCTTTACATTAACACACGATTATCTCAAATAGGCTGGATAGAAAGGAAAAGAAGCGAATGTCCAACCATGTGTTTAGGTTGAGGACACACAACCAAACATTTTTTTGGATACCCTCAGCCCACCCTGACAGAAACAGAAAAACAATCCCAGGCAATAGCCACTTGTGTAGTGTATAACTTTCCACTCTCCTCTATGGTTTCAGAGTAAAACCAGGGTTCCTCACGAGCACTGGGAGCGTTTCAGTGCATAATGTGCGTGTTTGAGGTTAGACCTGCTTCGGTGTAATGCACTGAGCTTTGACCTTGTTTACCCTGGTAAACAGCAATACAATGCAGGCATCCTGGTAGCTTACACCGCTCCGCGTTGACACTTCTGCTGTTTTATTGCTTTTTTTGCCTATACGCAAATATTTCACATCACCAGTTTTAATAATATTTGAGCTGATGGTAACTAAGCTGTTCCCAAGCTCATTCGTCTGTTTGATTCCACTAAAGGCCTGTTGTTTGGTCCTATTGACAAAAGAAAATTGTTATGGAAAACTACAAAGCACTCATTGATGTAGTGGCCAGACATCTTTCTTCTTGCATATTCTGTTAAAGATTGAGTTTCGGTAATTGGTTCTTTTCTTTGTCTATTCAACCATGGTGGCTATCACCGTTCATACTAACAATGCGGTTCTTCCAATTATTTTACAAAAACCACTTCCGCTAAAAAATGCATTGTTTTCTATGTGACAGGATTTTTTTGTTTCCTGGTTTTGTCCCAAAAGTTGTCACCTCGAAGGAAATT